>NC_092061.1:2415000-2752500 GCF_039877785.1 Chaetodon trifascialis
CTGAATGCTTGTGGCCTGAAACGGCTCCTCATCCCCCTGTGAGATTATCTGCAGTGAATGCAGCATCATCGTGAGTTCCTGCCCCCTCACAGACCAGGACGAATGTTGCTTTCAGTGGGCTTTGACAACTCGTGAAATCAGAAATTTCCACGTCAACAGCTGGGATAGTTGACCTCAAACAGCTGGCAAAGTGCTAAATACCAGTGGTGAATGTGGGCAAATTCTGTGATACCCAACCTATAATATGATACTATGATGATACATGAAAATATAGTAAATTCATAGAAAAGCACATTTCCAGATCATGATTTGTTTAAATGATCTAACAGCAGGTTGATAAAAATATAATAACAAACAGGGATTTATGCCTGGCTTCCATCATTTACACCATTTACCAGTGATTGCCGACCACCTGAATTCAAGCACCTGGCACCTATAACGTGGTCACGTGATATTTCCGCATTTAACAGGTTGATGGGAATCACATTAACACGCTATTAAAAAGTGACTGGCAAGCTGTGGATTAGGGCTGCTCAGGACGCACGTGTGTGCAGGTCTGAGGGCAGGAAGCTGCATTTTCAGGCTGCGTGCTGCAGGTGTATTTACCGTACAGACGCCAGAGTCTTTCTGTAATCTGTAACTCTGCTAAGAAATCAGACTTTTGCTCAGTATCAGTAAGTACAGTAACAAATACACCTCCAGGGAAATTTGCCTCTATGAGATGATTTCCGCAGCTTCAGTCTTGTAACCTGACAGCTGGCCGTGCTCCAGTTTAGGTCTCAGTCAGATTAGATTAATATAAATGAGCAGACCTGTTCCAATGGCTCGAGTCATTACCATAGTTTTCCTGTTCAGGCACGGTGACTGGAAGAGCAGCCCCCTCCCTTTGTGACATGTTTGTTCACTTGTTGGCCTTTATGTTTGGCGTACGACCCTGATTCCAAAAAAAGTCTGGACGCCGTGGGAAACAAAACCAGAGTCAATCATTTTCAATCAGTCCGTGTCTTTTATCCAATCATGTGTTCACAAAGTGTTGAACCTCGCTCCGTCCTCGCTTTCATACCCCATCATGATGCTAGCACCTGTTAGCAATGAAGCTAATAAGCTTGAACATTAAATATAGTGTCTCTGTGCTGTTTTCAGTTGAGTTCATGTCAGGAAGGATCAACACGTTATCACATTCTGTCCCAACGTTTTTGAACTGGAGGGTGTAAATTTGAAGCTTGTACGTCAGAGTCCTTACGGGCATGACATGGCTCCATAGATGGAAACGGACCACACAGTCAGCGTAGCTATACTTTGAAGCTGCAGACTGTTTGTCTTGGATCACTCTAAGTCAAACAAGCAGCCCAAGTTGTGTTTGATGACTTTTCTGCCACCTCGTCAGGGTACGGTAGCTTCTCAAAATAGGCTTTGCTCACATGCAGACTTGAAGCTCAGGTGACCTCTGATAAATCCTGGACAGACCATCACGAAGGCACCACATCTACAGATATCCAAACTATCAATGGACTGTCAATGACTGAAGTCCAGAAGAGAGCTGATTGAAGCTGCTCTGTGTTCCAGCTTTTCTTCTCTGCGTCCTACCTTTTTTTATGAGGTATTTTCCACGATTCATCCCAGCAGGAAGCAAACGTAGATTAGACTTTCCATTGACTGTCCCTGTGGTCATTTTTGTTAGACAACATCTTACAAATCATTTGTTATGGTTTCCTCTGTGAAAACAGTAGTTAATCAGTCGCCGGAAGGCTTTGGCTGTCTCAATGTCAAAAACAGAAGGGAATCATTCTGCTTTGAAGGAAGACCTACTTGCTCCATTTGCCTCCATGTTTTGATTACTTCTCCATGTGTGAAGAGGAAGTCCTTGACTGAACACGGGATGCTTTCCACGCACAGCGGCAAGACCTCATAACACGCCGGTGTCATCTATTACAGCTGAGCTGGCGGGAGGACGGTCCGAGTGGCCTGAGAGCTGAATGAACGTTCATCTTAAATGACCTGGAGCGAAGCCAGCTTATTGTAGGGCAGACTAAGCCTACCCAACTGTTACCTGAGGGATTTCTGCTCTTCCTGAGCTGCTGTCCAGCCGTTCTACTTCATGGGCCAGCAAGACAAAAGCCCACTTTAGAGGGAGGTGGAAAAAGAGTAGCATGGGACGGAGGCCAAGAGGGTAGTTGTGGTGAGCTAAACTTGCAGACTAAAGCATATCTCCAAATCACAGAGCCCAGAGGGTGGAAGAGGAATCCTCTGAGTGTTATTGTTTCCCATGTTCTTCCACCCCCAAGTAATATTTTCCAGATTAAAGCATGCTCCTTGCCCTTACTCCCCAATTTCACAGGAGAAACCCCAGAAAACCACAGAACGGGAACTGCTTTTTCCACTGCGCACGCGATAATGTGTTGCCAGCCGTGTTGTGCCAAACTCCAGCATTATTTCCATTTTTCACACATCAGTTTAGAGAACAAATGTCTGCTGAAGACTCAGCTTTCATATCATCGAGCTCCCAGAAATCAGCTATTGAAGGAGAAACGGTGACATCCTCCTATTGTTTATTGGATTCAGCAGCTTGCAGTGACGTAATGTTATTCCAAGTTGATAATGAGTGCGCGCCTGCCTTCCAACCTTTTACAATATAGCATGAGTCTTATAGCGTGGAGAAATCTGGCTACAAAATGTTTACTGCTATAACCTAAACATGGCTTAAGTGGAGCAGTAAGGCATTTCCTGGACCACATCAGAAAACGAGACAAGCTTAATAAGCCCTCACTTCTGAACAAACACATGTATACAGTTAGTGTCCTCTCGGCTCGGGCTGCTCTCAGAGGCCAGTGTTGAGCTCATGGTTTGGCTGAGTGTCTGCAGGCTCTTTGTACCGTACGGTCAGACTACAACAGACAACCAGTCCGGCACTCCTACTTTGGACGCTGGCAGTGCTTGTGTGTTTAGTTTGGAAATTTACCTTGGAAACATTCGTGAACATGTAAGCCCAGTCTTTCACTTCTTCAGTCGCAGCGATGAAAGAGATGACCCCCAGGTTTTCTGCTGGCTGGAGGATTTGGTCTGAGCAGACATGATGCATGGATGGAACTTGTAATTTACTACAACAGTAATTGATCACTGGGCACAGCTTTAATGGAGGCGTGTGGAGTTTCGCCTCATTGTCCTCCAGCCTCCCGTTGGCAGCCCAAAGCCCAAATGTTCATCACAATGAGGCACAATGTGAAACCGGGGTCAGCTCTGAAACGCTACCTCTGTGCCGCTGACTCCCTGCAGATGAATGTGCACAGTGCACACTTAAGACTGTCAAGTGTTTAATTTCCTCCAAGAGGCAGAGCGCGTACTCATAATGATGGTCCGTTTGACAGATTGCTGTAAATGTCGCATGTCATTGCCGAGGACTTGATGCTGGGACGTAAAAAGCCTGCTGAAACTACTCAAAAGTTACATTCATCCGGCAACAGCAATCAAATGAAAGGTTTTATTAGTTTCCCTTCGCAAAGCTGGCAGCCAGTTCCACTGTGGAACAATAGGGTGCCTGTCAATTGAATTGTCTCATAAGTAAAACTTTATAACATTCGCTGTTTCTGCAGAGCGATGTGGCAGATTTCTTTTCCTATAGCCTGTTCTTGTCCCCCCGCCTGGGTGATCTTAAGGTAGCAATTTGCTAAGTGTTCACTCAAAAGCTTTATTGTTCAGCACAGGTTGAGCTCGTTGCTCTAGTCGGACACATAATCAAACCTAAGCTCTCAATTGAGCAGCTATTTCAGGCGGGTAGCCCCGTTAGTTTAGAAGAAGCAAACAGTAAAATCATAACTGCATTACTCAATTACTGAAAAAGTGCCTTAAAGATTATTTTAAATGCTGAGCATCATGCTTCTGTTATGTAACCTCCAAATACCTTCAACTGAAAGCGAAGACGCACGGTTACCTAATGATTGTCAGTCAGAGCTTCCATTTACTTTGAGCCAATATTTAGTCTTGACAGTTTTGCCAATATTTAGTCAGCTATTTCCACTGGCCAGGCTGAGCTTTGCCATTAAAAAGCCGGAGCCTCAGACAGACATTATTACAGCAGTCTGTCTGTCTGTCCAGTCAACATTCCCACATGATTGAGCTCTGTGTCGCAGTGGTGAGGCTATATGTCAACATATAGCCTCCAGTGTTAGCATCAGCTCATCAGGGCGATAGCTTCGAGGCTAGCGTGGCTAATGTACGAGTCTGCGTCCTCTGCTTGTGTCTTTATGTGACACAGGTGATGCTGCACGTGCCACCAAACCAGGGAAGCCCAGACCTTTTCTCCTGGAGGCCAAAACCGAAACTTCATGGAGGGCCAGGGGCCAAAAGCAAACACATTGTACTGTGAAAAATTATTAATAATTAGGGATCCAACATATTTAAAGATAATTTCACAAAAATGAAACCTCATAAACAACCATTTATGTTAGAATTAGTTTAAATGATTATTAATTTTTTGCTCGATAGGAACATCTGTTAGTCCCATTTGGCAGCCCAACATTAAACCTTACGGTGGGATCCTGCACTGACTGAATATCACCATTGTGACTTTAATTATTATCCACTGTGTCTATTTTAACTGCCAACAAACCTGTCAGTGTATCTACATGCACTGAAGTAACGTGTTATTGCCAACTTTGTGCAGCAGCCTGATTTATTAAATGTTCTTAAATTCAGTTTCCTTTTTCCCTTCGAGGTAAGAACCGGTTCACGCCGAGCTGACAGTCAGGTCGCATTTTATCTGATGGCTTCAGGCAGCCGCTATCAGCGGCTCTTTAACCAGTTCAGCATGCCGAGCTGTTTGAAGTTATTGTCAGCGTTGTAGTTGAATGTCTCCTAAATGTTTGCATGCATTTTTCCATCTTATATGTTTGAGAGGACGCAGGAAAACAAGCTCCATGCTTTAAAGACGGTAGTTTTTCATGACTTTGGCTACCTTTGCAGTAAGATATATTGACATTTGTGACCAAAAAAAGAGAGTTTTTGCTTTTCTGTGCAGGGTAAATTCATCTGCTCTGTGCAATGGACTTCCATACACCGTCGGCCGCGATGGGTTTTGTTCTTTTTTCTGACAAAAGTGAAGAAAAAAAAGACTTATTGCATTGTGTAGAATCAAGCTTCAATGCTTTTGCTGTCGCCCGCAGTAGCTAACCTCTTAGCTACCGATGGCTATAAAGTTAGCCCGTGGTGACTGTAACACTGTAAGAGTTTAAGATGTGAGAGCTTATATCTGAGCAGCGTAAATGCTGCAGCCTTTCCCCGATCCTTGGAGCTGCCACAGGGGGTCCCAGACTG
This sequence comes from Chaetodon trifascialis, assembly GCF_039877785.1. Classification (NCBI taxonomy): domain Eukaryota; kingdom Metazoa; phylum Chordata; class Actinopteri; order Chaetodontiformes; family Chaetodontidae; genus Chaetodon; species Chaetodon trifascialis. The sequence continues at coordinate 2,420,311 of NC_092061.1, forward strand.
CAGGTTTGAACCGCGGCCCTGAACAATGAAGCCGGAGAGCTGATGGAAAAGCCATCTCCACTGAGACAGATTTTATTGCTTTCCAGGCCTGCTGTCCCTTATGAGGTCATTTTGGAGGAATGTCCCAGAGAGTAAAGTAAAAGTCAGGTCAGAGTACTTGACCTGTTTGTTTTGAGTCTTACACCTAAAACTTTCCATTTCTTTAAACATGCACAAAGGCAGCTTGAGTTTCTTCACCCTCAGCCTCGCTGCTAACCAGCATGGAGCTTGTAAAAGAGCAAAGCGCCCGTGGTGTATATTAAATGACTGCAGGAGACCTCGCTTGGAGGAAGCCTCCATCGCAGGAGTGAAAAGCAATCAGTGTAATAAAATTGAGTCATGGAGTAGTAGGGGATGGTACGGGGAGCCTTGGCTGAAGCAGTTCTGTATCAGGTTTTACAGACGTATGCAGGTCTGCCAGTTTTCATGATTCCTTGTGAAATTTATCAGCTTTTCTTTGTGCTAATCGTGAAACGTAAAGACGTTCAGGTTACACTTTTGTTCTCCGTAATGAGTACAATGGAGCCATATTTCTTCACGACCTTGAAAGTGTTTGTTGAACTGACTGAGTGACGCTGAAGTTCGCGGTGGAGAGCATTGAAACCATGAGCCGACTAATCGATTAGTTGATCAACAGAAAGCTGCTACGACAATTTTGCTAATTGATCAATCATTGGAGTCATTATTTAGCAAAAGTGGTCAAAATTCACTGGATCCAGCCTCTCAAGTTTTTGCTGTTTGGCCTTTGGACTTGTTATTTTCCTGTATTCTGGTCATTTTAGAGACTAAATGATTGATCAAGAAGACCATCAGATTAATCAATAATGAAAATAATTGTCCGTTGCAGCACTATTTGTCAATATTTTGCTAATATCCACTCATTTTCACTTTCAGCCACTAAGAGAGATTGCATATTTTCCAAGTTGTGCCCACTTTTCTACAGTATCAGACACAAATATGCAGATTTTCCCCCAAGAGGCATCAGTTGTAACTAGATTTTCAAACTAATCCAGCAGTTCATAGTTAATTTAACTCAGGTCTTTTGTTAATCTTCATAAAATACTCACCAGTAACAACTGAAAATGAACTGCAGCCCTCAGTAAGCAGAGAGAGAAAGAGCAGAACATACTGGCGCCGCTGGAGTGTTGAGACGTGATCATGGAGATGTGTAAGAGATCAGCAGGAGATGCCTGAGGGTGAGATCACGTCTTAAAGCTGCGTTCAGGCTGAACCTGGCTGACAGTTTACGGTATGGATCTGTTGCTCATAAAGAGCGTTATTGTTGTTGTTGCTGATGAGGAATTGAACACATTATGTAAAATATTTGTGGGCAGGAAGACGCCTCGTCGCGTAGCAGAGGCTTCACTGCATGTAAGTTTCACTGACTTTCTCTCATCCGGAGGAACCAGAACTCCATGAAAACAGGGTCCAGGTCCATTAATGGACAGAGAGTCTGTCTGCAGCACAGCTGAGCTCAGCTTAGCGGGTCTCAGCGCGCCGCCGGTTCAGCCCTGCTTGCTTAATGTTTCCCTAATCTTTCCACTGTGTTACCCTCAGTGATTGTAAGCTCTAAAGCTACACCGCAGCTCATTTGTGACCGTTGCCGTTTTGGAGGAACGCTGCTGAGCCAAATGCTGAAGTTTAGATTTTATCAGTGGACGTGAATAGACTGGTAGATCAAACACTGCTCATGCCAAATGTTCCACTGTTGTTAAATATAATTGAAGTGCTTGATCCTCAGCTGCTCCAGTGGCTGCTCGCTGAACAGGGGAATAGTTATACTGGGAATGTGCAAAGTCTTGATATGTGTAAGAGGAGAAATGCGTGATGTGTAGGTGCACATGTACAAAGAGCTCCTCTGTTGCTCGAGATGTTCCAGCACTTACGACTGTGATCTGACCTTGGTGAGTGATAGCTGATGAGAGCTTCCAGGCACGAGCTGTGTTCACTGCTCCTTTAAAGTCTGAAAGTCCGGCATCATTACCCGACTGTGTTGATTTATTATCCGCAGCTGACTTCCATTTATCATTCTTTTTCAGTTGTTCATCTCTGTGGTCAGTGAGTGTGCCACTACTTGTTATTTGCAACAACAAAGACGCAGCAAAGCAGTTACAGTTGCTATGGCCTGCAGTACTTTATACAACAGCCACAAACTGTTATGTCTCACAGCAGAGTCACTGGCATTTCTTGGCCCCGGCCGTGTTGCAAAATGTTGAGAGGACAAGCTAAATATAAGCGTGTATTGGATTTCAACGAGCGTGAAATGGTCAGTGCTGAGAGGGAAGCCAGTGGAGCCGTGCTCCGCTGAGGCCCAGGGCACAGGCCGTGATGGATGGCTGTCAACCCCCTCCAGTGCCACCCCCCCTTCCCCGGGGTCACGCCGCTGGAGGTCACGTCTCTCTGGAAGTTAGCCACCAGTGCTCGCAGTTCCAGGAAGAAAAACTCCGATCCAATACATCCTAGACGCTCATGAAACGGAGCCAAAGCAGAAATTGTGAATGCTGGACTGACGATAACTAAACGAGGCTCGTGCCAAGACAAACAGCGCTCGTAGCGTGGGATGCTGTCTGTGAGGAAACCAAATGTCTCCTGCGAGAGACGAGGCCGTCTCTTAGAAGTGGTAGAATGTGCCTTTATTGGACCCCTTGTTATTCTCACTATAAAGGTCCATTCTTTTCTCGTGAGGTAATTCTGTTTGCAATTATATAGGGGGTGTATCCAGTGATGTCACCCTGCGGTTTGCTGTTCACCTCGCAGATTTGTTGATGATCTGTGTTGTGTCGGACTCTTCATCAGAGGCAGGAAACCACCAGTTACAGCTTCAACTGTTGCTGCTCACGTACACTTCTTGAACATTTCTTTTTTGGCTCAAATTGCTGCTACATGTTTATCAGTTTTTGGAAACCTGAAAAGCTGCCATGAATGACTTATAAGCGTTGTTGAAATAAAACGCAGCCTCCTGATGATGAGAGTTGAGTTTTCCTCAAATTATTACGCCACAGGTCATTCTGAGTCTTGACCACAGTTACTCCGTAGCCGCTGTGTGGGAGGATGAGGACAGATGCAGGGCTGTTTTTGGCTTTCTCTTCACCTCTGCGTTGCAAAGCTATTTATGACTGCGATATTTCCATCTCAAGCCATTCCAGGCCTGTGAATGAAGTGTCAGGAGTGTTGTACTCTGCCAGTTGCGACTTGCTATTGATGAAGGTATTCGTGTATCAAAGCTTATCTGGAAGTTGAGAAACACCGGTCTCGCAGACGTCTCCAGATTGGAGAACAGCTGTCGAAAGCACTCAAACCGAACAACTTGAACTTTAAAAAGTCATTTTACAAGTGTGTGATTACAGACGTGCGCTAGCGAGGCATCTGGTTGAACACAGGGAGCGCAAGTGTGGTTTGGTTTCTGTTCTCAGGTTTCGAGCGCGGCCTCCATCTTTTCCCTGTTTCACATGCAGGGTCTGTGTTCGCTCTCTGAAAGCAGCAATACGTGAGAATCTGAAATGTCTGTTTCTATAGGATGCATAAAAGGTTTGATGTCCTGTTACAGAGCAAGTCATCTTTGATTTGTGCTCTTAATCCTAAGATGCCACATTTAAAGAATCCCCCTGAATAGTTTTAACTGGGGAAAAATGCTTACCTGCTGCAGAGCATGGTCTAACTTGCAGTGTAGCATGTAGCTAGCTGCTAGCTGCTAGCTGCTAGCTGCTGCGGTGGTGTTTCTGTACATAGCCTGAGGGGCTCCAGCTTTGGCGTGAGAAAGTACTTCTTTACTACAAGTCTTACACAGCATGGGTTGTGTCTGAGAGTAATCACCGGAGCAGGATTGACAATTACCTGTCCAACGGGGCAGTAAATCTCTGCAGTGATTACTGAACAACTGTGGCTCTGCAGAATGGAGGCTTCACTAATGGAGCGTCCTGAGGGGGCAGCGAACGTGCTTTCTCTGTCAGATTTTCAGCATGGTGGGGGGGATGGGCAAGTCACTGATGCAGTCGTCATGTTATCCGGAGCTTATTCATGTACTTGAATGTGCATTAAGATGTTTTCTAGCAATGTGGGGACAGTTGAAAGATGCACAGCATGGACGTATTATCACCTTTTAATCAGATGTATCCCTCATTTACACATCTAACATAGAGCGGCATTGACATTCATTTGGTTTCTGGTTCCTTTTAGCTCTTTTTTGCTCTCCACCTCCTCAGGGATGTATCGCTGGAGCCCTTTAGCTGCTAAATGTTCCGTTATGTGTGCTGTTTGGTGCCGAGCAGGTGGCGCACAGTTGTGTTTTAACTTTTGTGGTGAAAACAGTTGCTTGCAGGACGTCCGGGTACCTCGTGTCATGCTCCCGTGCCTTTTATGGTGAAAGCAGACGCTCTAATTTACTGGAAGCAAATGCAAATTTTGAGAACTTTGCTAATTAAGTAGCACAAAATAAGAATACTGTATTGCTTTTTTAGCTATAAGAGCCCAATGCTAAGGCCAGTCAGGCAACAATTGGTGTCATTGCTGTATAGAGGAAAAAATAAAGAAGTGGGAGTTCATGAGTATCTTTTCAGTCTGCCTCCATCAAAGTGGACGAACCTCATACATAAAGTTACCTAATTGAAGCTCTATGTAGTTGTAATATCTGATGTACACTTCATTTTGCAGTACTGGCAGTCTGTCCAGTGTGTCTATTTTGATAGCTGTTTCGCTAATTACGCAACCTTTTACTACAAGCTGAGAGAAGAAGAAAACAGCCCCACTTCCTATGTGACTTTATGCCGTTTACAAGGTTCATTATTAGTAGGTTGGTCAGCTCAATTTATGTGAATGTTTAACGTTAAAACACCCCCTGCACCCAGCGGTCTTTCAGGTGTTAAACCAAACTCCATTCTAAAAACAGGTGTTTTACTGTAGGGCCCAATTTTTTCACAATGAAAACTTTAATTACGCCATCGCAAAGACTCTCGTCTGATTGGCTTCGATGTGCAGACACAATCGGCACACATGTCCTTCACTCAGCAACATCGTTAACTAGCATGTGAGGAAGTGTTTGGTGCAGGCAGCAATTATGTCATTGCACTGACAGGCCCACAGTTTACGATTAGCGTCCTCTCTGCAGATGGCCTGTCCTTCGCTCTTTGGGGAAGTAAAGAAAATCGAAAGTTTTTTATTATTATTAGCGTTTGACGAGCATAAAGGCATGGTAACACTAGTTTTACCAATTTAGTGCTACTACCGGTACAGTACCTGTTTTCACTCAGAAGGGGGCGTAAGGACAGTGACATATGCCTGCTGTCATGGATTCAGCGGTGAGAGCCGTGAGAGTCAATCCAAACAGTAAAGTTGTGGTTGTAACATCAAAACATTGAGCTGAAAGAAACTATGAACCTCCATACAGATGAAGAGCTGGGTGATTATTAGTGTAAAAATATGGATTATAGCAGCTTTAAATGTGTGTTTCTAGCTCTATTTAGCATTAGGTTTCAATGTAATTCTCAGTTTGTATAGTACTTGAATGAATTATGCATCCTTCTTTCAATAGAGTTCAGTATTTGCACTTAACTGCTGCTTCCAGTACCTGTGATTGTCTTATTTTAATTGGCTTGGACTTTTTCTGTAAATCCTCATATAATATTTTTTATTTATTTGAGCCTGGAAAGCCGTTCTGATTGGAAAAAATGTGAGAGCGAGGAACAAGAAACTCTGGCGTCTGCAGTCCTGCTGTAGCGCCTGGGCTGATGTGAAAGATATTACCCGTAGAGCCGAACCCAAAACAGTAGCTTTGAGACTTTGTATGGAAGGCAACCAGCGAGCTGTGTGGGTTCTCCCTTTTTTCCCCCAAATGTGGTGGTCGTTTTACCTCTTTCCATCCGTAACTACAAAACGTTAGGATTTGATACGCGTCCCTTTTTCCTCCCATCTGCAGCCTTGGGGAGTAATGGTAGGAAGCAGGGCTTGGCTGGCAGATTGGGAAGCAGGATGGATGGAACTACTGTGGTAAGCGCTGTGGCGATGAAGTCAGCGTCTGGCCCACATTAAAAGTCAACCAGGCGCATGCCCTCACACAGCAGCTGCATTCCAGCCAACATGTTTAGAACACACGAGCGCGCGATCCAAGATATCGATGAGCTGCTGTCTTTCTGAATTTCCTGAGGCGAACGTTAGAAAGAGGGAGCGTCGCGGGTGGTTGGCAGAGCGCGAGCGTCCCAGCAGCAGCTAGAGGTGATATCACTGACTGCATGTTCTACAGACAACCATGCGAAGTCTTATACAGGCCTGTAAACACTGGTCCAAAGCCCATTGATGTGCTTGGCAAGCCGCTCCCTGACGTGTGCAGGAAATATTGTCAAGCTGGCTGAAAAGAGGCATGTCAACGAGGATACCACACAGTCTGCTTGTTCTTTATTGCCCCACTGAGAGGGCTGATAGCTCTGAGAGCAGTGCTTCATTGAAGCTGTATTTCACGTATGTAATGCATATCTCCATGAGCTCATGCACACTCCGACACTTCTGCCCCAGATCTGAGCCTCCGTCAGACTTTTCCCTGTTGGCAAAGATCAACATTAACAAAGGTTTAACGACACAAAGGTAAAAAGTGGACGCACATGCATTAGAAATGAACTGGCAGCTCTTTAACACACAAATTACCCAGATTACCGTCTGTGTGGCATGTCTGCATTATTCCACACGTTTTTTCACTGGCCTACTTTTGAAGGATTTTTATATAGGTATTAGACTGCTGCTATGGCGACAAGTAAATATTACCATCGCATCCTTTTCATCCGTGCACAAGTAATTTCCAGGAGGGCATAGGCTAATTCTCTGGGTAAAGGCGCTGCATACGTATGTTGATCAGCACGTTTATTGGCAGCGTGAGGCGAGAAACTCAATGTGTCATCTGGAAAATATATACTCCACTTTCATAAATTTGTCTCTGCACTTGAGTGCTATGTTGACAAAGTGTGTGTTTGCAAATTCTGTTACTGGGTTCAAAACATGTTGCCAGCATCTTTATATTCATACACAGTCGCTGCGATGTGCAGTCTTGATTACATTTGCATTTTTGGCAAAAGGCAACACTCCTCCTGTGTGAGTTAGTAAGAGCTCTATCAAAGAGGGAGGCAGGGGTCGGGCTTCTGTCGGGAGGTCTTAGGACTGTTGGAGGAACTGAACCTTCTAACAAGTCCTCAAAATCACTTTAACTTCAAACACCTGATCCTGAGCTTGACAGGGACATTTTTAACAATCTGGAAATGAAGTAAAACAGCGACAAACTCGTCTGAGCAGCACAGCGTCCAAACTATACTTCTGACCTGGAGTCCTGACATCTGGTTCTCCACATCCTCAGCTACACTCTTACCATTAGTTCTCAGTCGCCACATCATAGTATTACTCAATCTCCCCACACTTAGTTACGGACAGCAGAGTTACGACAGTCTGAAGCTGGGGCATTACTCATGTTCATTACTGGTTTGGATTCCAGTTGAAAAAAGTCTTTTTTTTTTTTTCAGTGACACCGCTTTGTGCAGCGTCAAAGAAAAATGTCTGGGAAATCGAATCCAACGTCTTGGGTGAACAAAAACTGACGTCAGGTGTTTTAAAATAACATTTTGTCGTGTTAGTACTGTAACTCGGAATATCTGAGAATGTGCTGTTGGACGGCAGACGGAGGTAAAAAGAGACGATGCTTCAAACCGAGCGTGCTAACTCACAGACTGACTGGCTGGGCTGCTAACAGGCTGAACAGTTAAACCTGCATTCACTCTTTTCTTCTTTTTTTTTTTTAGCCATTTCTGGGCTGCAGAAGTAGTTAGGCTGTGAGTATACGCTGGCACATATATCTGTTCATTAGCTTGTTATGGTTAAAGTAGCAAACAGTTTTTTTATTTGTCACTTCCTGCAGATGCTGAGCAGCATTAGCATTCATTTGCTGTCAAATCTAAGTCTAGTATTCACTCTTCTTTGACATCTGTTTTGTTTTCACCGCCTCTTGAGGGACTTATCTGCCTCTTCAGCTTCGCCGTGTTCACCGGCTTGTCACTAACTTTGCTGTTTGCTGCTGGACGCGTCGTTCACCATATGTTTCGCAGAGCTTTGTGCTGAAAAGACGCTAAACTGTGATATTTCTCTGTTTGTTTCTGACAATTATCGACATTTTTTGGTATTATTGTTTGAGCCAGCAAAGTGTTGACGGGTGCAGCTTTAACTTTTTAAAGCTGTGGCAGGATGCTGTGTCTGACTTGGCAGATCAAGGAGCATAAGAATCTAGGACACAGTCGATTGTTTGACAAGACTTTAACCTGAAGAATTCTTTTGTTTGCACATGTAATTTAGTAATGATGGGTGCGCTCTGAGCTCCATTGCTTATACCTACTAATAGGCAGCAGTGTTGTGCTCATTAGTGAGTGGAGCACAGTGAGTCCCCATTTCTCCTGACATCCTGACTGTGTAAAGCAGTAGGGGAGATGTTACTGGTAGCCATCGCTCAGCCTTAAGCATTCATTTCCACTAATACTTGGTGTTTTATAGAAAAGCAGGGAAGGCCTCCGGTCTGTTTTATGCTGTATTACATGCGTTGCGAGGAATTTGTGCAGCTTAATGCAACCTTAATGAATGACTGGCTTCCAGTTGGGTGTGCAGTCCTGCTGTTTTTCTCAGAAGGTCTTCTTTTAATGCCTTTTTTGATTATTTGCAACCGCTGCTGGTTCTCTTCGCGTGCAGCGGTCCTCACGGTGCTGCCTCACTGCTCCAGGTCACAGATATTATAAACACATGATGAAGCGTGACGGCTGTTTGTTTAGAAACACAGCTCAGAGGTGTTTCCATGGAAAATATGGAAGACAGGTTGATTTACGATGGCTTGACTTGCTTCATACAGATATTATAGTCTAAATCATGATTGGAATGATAGTGACATGCAGGTATTTTATTTTGGAGTGAAGTGAAAGCCTCTTATAACAGTGAAGAAGAGTTTATGCCCTATGTGTGGGTTTAATATGCGTTGTTATTAGGTTAACATCCAGGCTAAGCTAATGACCACATCACAGAAACAGCAAAAATCAAAACAACTGGAGGCAGCCGCCCTCACACACACACACACACACACGCACGCACACACTGAGGCATCAACAAACAGACTCCCTCCACTTAGCTGAGCTCAGGTCAGCCTTTCTTGACCTTCTTTGTGACTCATTTCAGGGAAATGAAAAGTAAAAAAATGATTCCTGTGTTACAGATGTCAAACTGAACCAGCTCTGTGGCACCGCTGTAAAAAATAACCTAATCCCACGTAACCGTGTTTACGCAGGTGAGCGGTTCCCTCAGGTAGCCGCTGATTCATCGCTTTGCCGTTGGCGTCGTCGTGTTGGCGTTCCCTCCTGCAGAGATCGATCAGCCAGCAGCTCGACATGTGACAGCTGAGGGATCACCAGCAGCCTGCAGTGAGGGCACAGCCTGAATCCTGCTCCATCTACTGAGCAGCTGAGGCATAAACAACCGAAGATGTGCTCCAGTTTCCAAAGTGAGGGAAAGCTAATGAACAATGGGACTTCCTGGCTTTGAGATCAGTGTGGAAGATTCTTGTTGAAAGGCTCATTATAAGATCACAATCCAGTGGTGATGGAAATCTGTCGGCCGCCGTAGATTTAGTCTTTATCTCCAGTAAATACAAGCTGCTTTTGGCTTTGAGGCAGCAGAGCTTCTGTCACGCTGGACAAAGAATGAACACCCACTAACATCTGGTTTTTGTCTTCAGTGGGAAAAGGTACAATCAGCATTCATTCCCGGATCAAATGGCTCCGCGGTCGTCACGGGTGTTTATCGGCTCCAGCTCCGATCGGCAGTGACACAAACACGCCGCCGGGGTGGACGCGCTCGCTTTCGGCCCTTTGCCACATCATGCGATGATGGTGATGCGTGTCGACGTTCGTTTCAGTATTGGCTGATGTGGACAGAACTGTCAGCTCGTTGAACTCGTTTCCATGTCAACATCATCATCATCACGTTAGAGTCGCTGCTTTCCAGCATGACGTCAAACTGAAAACTGAAAACTCTGCAAAGGCTGCATGTATGTGCTGATTCTGGTGTGGAAGTGAAAAAGTAAAGAGACTGTCGGAGAGAGGCCCCCCGACCCTGAAGGGACGGTTATGTTGGTTTCTTTTGCACTTAAACTGGAGGTTTTTGGATTGATTCCCTCCTTAGAGGCAACTGTTTATCTCAGCTCTCTCTCCCTGTCGTACGATTCCTGTACTGACTTATTTTACTGTAGTAACGCGTTTTCACCTTTTGTGCCCATGTTACCCAGCAGCCATGCACAGGGTCATGCTGTTTTTTGGCCCTCTGACTCATTCTCACCAGGTTTGACTGGAAACCGCGTCTCAAACACTGGCCAATCATAATCTAATTTTCATCCCAGCTTGCATCCACTCGTCTGGTCGTGCAAACTGTTTTGATTGGGCTTTTATTGTGAAGTGTTTCAGGACTGAGCCACGGGCTGAACTGGCCTGTGAGGTGGGCTGACATGTAAAGGTTTGACTTCATCCAGCAGACACAGAATGGAAGAACTTTTTCACTCAAGCTGAATATTTGGTTATTTACATTCTATATTTTCATGCAATGCAGTGACAGAAACTGTTGTCAGCACTAAATGTTTCATTTATTTTACTTTGACGAGGTGCAAGTCAGAGACCACCAACAGCTGCGTTCTCTGTAAATATCATAGATGCTCTGCTGTATATCCGCCAGTAAACAGGATGTATAACAACAAGACAAGAGTCATAACAGAGCAGGAGAGAGATTGTTTGAGGCTTACCCAAGGTTTGGGTCAAAGCGAGCCAGGATAGACCGTGTTGGCATCTGATCTCAGGTCATACGTCATTCATTTATGTTGTGGCCAGACAGCTTTGCCTGAGTAGGTCGTGCATGCTCCGTGATGAATGTTTACAGCGGTATTGTTTGTTGGCTGTTTAAATCCAAGCTTCTAGAACAGGATATAGAGCGAGACGAGGGTAACAACAGACAGGAACAAAAGTGTTGTCCATTTTATTTCTACAAATATTTGACACTCATTTACAGCAACAGGGGAGTGTTTGTTTAACCTGCAGGAGCAGAGCAAACATTTGGGCATTTTCTGGTTTTCAGGTAATTTCCCTTCTCAGATATGTACACTGATGGCACACGTGTGATTACTGAGCAGATGTTGAAACGAGAATACTAAAATGTTGTGTATAGCACCATGAACGCAGGAGAAGACGTGCCGGTCTGCAGAAGCTGGAAGTGCAGTCCAGCTCTGCGGTGAGTATCTAACACCAACAGCACGCATGCCGCCGCTGCCGCCATGGTGAGGTCACGGTATCAACTCAGAACACTCAAGTGCATTCAGAATAGCACCTTTAAACTTTCCCACATGATAAAAAATGTTATAAAAGAGTACAAAAACACATATATGAAGCGCTGTCGCTAGCTACGTGGCTACCAGCCACTGTTGCAATGTGCCGATGAAGGTTTGTTGTTACGATGCTGGTAGAGACATTAAGTGAACCAGTGACGTGTTCAGATGACTTCAATAAATTAAAATAATAGGGGAAAACATCGTACAGTTTCAGAACTGTTCAAAGACACGTTGCAGGTTGCAAAGATATAAGAATAAATCTGTCCAACGTTTGAAAGTAACGTACAAAATAAAGCGTTCTGCCAGTTTCTGATGCACTTTTTACATTCTGCATTCTTAGACGTTGGTTAGCAGGACACACTCACAGGGCATGTGGTGAATAAATGAACATGTTTAGTTCATCCAGCACGTGTGTCAGTTCCCTTCTTTTATAAAAGGAGGTTCTGCTCTATAATTAATCAACAGAACCTTGTGAACACTTAAAAAAAGGTCTTTTCTCTTTCAAGACTTTTTCCACCATCACAGCTCAGATCCACTTACTAACTACGTCCACCTTATCTTGTAATATTAGAGTGTCTGTGCATGTCCTGGTGTGTCCGGGGCGCAGGGTTTTGGGGGATTGCCTTGCGTATAAGAGGCACCCAGAGGCCACTGGTAGAAGAGTTATCTGCAAAGCAGCACAGAGGCTCAGTACGGGTACGTCGAGATGGAGATGTAAATGATGAAGATACTCTGGTACGTGATGCGGCCCTGCAGTGAGATGGTGGTGGCCTGCACCTTGAGGCGCACCAGTCCTGGTCTGTCCAGAGCCCGCAGGGTGAAGATGATCCCCCTGCCCGCCTCGTCTCGGATGCCAAACACCCGGCCCAGCACGCCAGTCTGTGATTCTTGCTCGAGTATGGTGAAGGACGTGCGCTCCTGCAGGACACCGGACTCCGAGAAAGCCGACAGTCGTACCACATTGTGATTGGCTGGGATGCCAGAGGGGAGAGTGAGCAGCTTGTACTGCAGGAGCAGAGGAGATCCTCCTGCGGCGCAGTCCAGCAAGCAGGGCCTGTAGCAGGTCCTGTCAAGGTCGACAGGAAAGAGGAAAGTATCACCGACACGAAGGCAATAAGTAAGTATCCACAGGCTGATTATTGTATTTAACTACTGTGCGATACTTTTCAGTCATGTTTTTTACCCGGGGCTCCGTCCGCTCTGATAGGATGCAGGACAGGGTGTGTCCAGGCACTGGTATCCCCCTCGGGTGTTAAAACACATCTGATTGTGTCCACACTGGATGCCTTGTTCGACACATTCGTCGATGTCTAGAGGTAGAGAGAGGAAAAAGGATCTTAGCTGGGATCATTTAAAGAGAAGACGATCGTGCAGTCACTGAATGAAACTCTACCTTTACAGCTCCTGCCATTGGGTAAGAGCTGGTAACCTGGGGGACACAAGCACTGGAAACTGCCAATGGTGTTTCGGCACTCGTGTTGACACGGCTTCCTGAGCACGCACTCATCTACGTCTGCAGTAACAGTGAGACAGTATGATGGACGTTTGTCTTTTTGAATGCTGTGTTTGATTGCGATCCTGCTTCGGCGCACACTCACCTACACACGTGCCGTCTCTGTTTGTGTACCCCACCGGACAGCTCTGCCTGGTAATGCGAGACGCCCCGTGAGACCGGGACAGGATCGGCCTGCCGAGAGACGACACCAGCTGCGGGCGGAGTCTCGCCCTGACTCTGGTGCCGTTGGTGAAGGTCTGGCCTCTTTCCAGCCCCGCACAGGAGCGCCCGTCTCCGAGCAGCACCGTGCCAGGAGGGCACAGGCACCTGAAGCTGCCCGGCACGTTGCGGCACTGGTAGGCACAAGGGTTTGGTGTCTGCAGACACTCATCGACGTCTGAAAGGCGAGACGAGACTCAGGTAAATTCTCATGGCAGAGCCTCATTGGTGCATTGTATTACTAAACGGACACAGCAGCTGGCATACCCAGACATGGGAGGCCCACTCCCTGGGATCTGTAACCTCTGGGACACACACAGCCGTAACCTCCGACGGTGTTCTGACAGATCTGAGTGTAGCGACACATGTGACTTCCATCCTGGCACTCGTCAATATCTGAAAAATATGCAACTATACATCAGCCAATTTTGCACAAAATGCAGCATTTCCTGTAGTTCCTCTGATCATCTTTGTCAAATTTCTGTGACACCTTTTGTATAATTACAAAAATACAACTATGAGACTGGGAAGACTGGTAGCCTCCATCTCATGCCACTGGTGCTTTAGGAACATTCAGCTTTCTAAAGCGAGGACCACGCTGCCGTAAATTTTGCTGCATCCTGTTATAAAGAGGATCTTCGGTCAAAGGTTTTCTTTTCAAAAAGCTTTAGCCTTCTTAGTGACCTCTGCTTCCCTAAAACAAACCTGTGAAATCTGACCTGCTGTTACGCAACGTAAAGTTCAGTGAAGACATCTGCAGAAGCTGCTAATGTTATCGCCAACAGGCCCGTTGGCTTCGGCTGATTACACGAATGCAGAAAAGAACGGATCATCTGACCGACTGTCACATGTTCACCGCCTGAATGGATGAATCTGTGCATGAACAAGTTGATGCTGCGTCTGCATTAGGTGCTTTGTGCATGGTCAAATGCTGTATGCAGCAGCCTGTAAATATAGAAAGTAGATAAAGGAAATAAAGAGTGACGGCTGCTAACCCATGCAGGCTCCGTTCTCTGCTTTGGTCATGCCCGCCGGGCAGCTGTCGAAGCACTGGTATCCTCCCTCTGTGTTGCGGCACTCCTTGTGAGCCGGGCAGACGTTTCTCATGCACTCGTTGATGTCTGAAAGATGCAACCGTCACAACAGAGCTGTTAGCGGCTGCAGCTTGAGAAATGACATCCTAAAGCGAACATGCCTCGATGTTAAAGTTACATTATTTAATTTCCGGGACTTTCTAGGCTCTTAATAAGCCGTGGGAGTCCCATCCAGTTAGGTGACTGACCGATGCAGCGATGTCCTGACAGCTGGTATCCGGGGTGGCAGATACAGCGGAAGGAGCCCAGAGTATTGAGACACTGATGCTGACATGGAGAGAGAGCAGACTCTTGGCACTCATCCACATCTGAAACACACAATTTACACATCTGGCTTTACCAATCTGCTGCGGACCTCCAGTAAGCTGTATATGAGAAATGAGACTGTCCTCGTCGTGCCTCCGTGCACAGTTTCACAGTCATTAACAGCCGCTTGCCTTCACAGCTGGTGCCCGTGATGCTGGGCTTAAATCCTGGTCCACACTTGGCCTGGCAGCGATATGTGCCCACTGTGTTGACACACTGCTGGTTGTAGTGGCACATGTGCGAGCCCTGGGTACACTCATCAATATCTGCGTGGTATTAAGTGAAACACGAGTGTAAGGCCGAGGCAGAGGAGTAGATGAAGATGAAACATATATCGTTGTACATCCCTAAAGACTCCTGCAGGTGTGCTGCTTGTTGCCTCACCTTGGCATGTGTTGGTCTCTGTAGAGATGGTGAAGCCAGACGGACAGGCACAGGAAAAGCCTCCCATGATGTTGTTACAGGAATGAGAGCAGGGAGACTGGAGCGCACACTCGTCTTCATCTAACGAGGACACATTTAATCAGAATAACAAAACTGGTGCAGCGACAAATGTTCAAAGGCAAATGAGGCATAGAAGAGGAAAGCAGCATACCAGCACAGTAGGAGGCTGTGTCAAGAATGAAACCTTGAGGGCATGTGTCCCCGTAACCATCTGCAAACAGAGGAGTTCACAGCAGTTTCAGCATTCACAGCCAGTATTTCATGAGATATGGTGCTGGTGAAGTTTGAATCATTGTGATTTTCCCCTCAGACCTGGTATGAGGAGGCTGGCAGTGATGTGGAAGTCCAACGAGAGAGTAAACATGTTGTAGGCGCTGTTCATCCCGGAGACCTTGAGCAGCTGGAGCAGTGGGCCCTGGCGCTCCTCCTGGCCCTCGTAAATAATGGTGTGATTGCAGCGCAGCACCATGGGGTTTCCCCCTCTCTGGTGGGTCTGCGATGACCACGAGTACAGCTGCCCTTGGCCTGTCTGCACGTATGACTCATCAAACTCCTGCTGGATGCAGAGGAAATCAGGTCAGGGAAACCAAAGAGGATCTTAAGCATGTGGACAAATCATCCAATCAGATGTGTTTGAGGTGTTTTAAATGCAGATTGTGATGACAGCAGTAAACAGACCTGCAGGCTCAGATGAGACGACGATAACGAAGGCGGCACGAATCCGTTAATTACGATGTCAATCAGTAAAACGCCCTCAGAATCCACACCTCTGGCAACGTGAGTCAAACGCAGGATCTCACCTGCGTAAAGACATTCAAAACAGTAAAATTAACGCTGGTTTACAGCCAAAAGAGAGCATGCTGAAAGTGTTTACAGCGAATAGTCTTCATGTGTGAGCTCATGTCAGAGCCAGTGAGTGCTGCCATCTGCTGGATGTTGTGTAAACTACAAAACACTCAGAATCAGAGGTCACAGATAAAACTACAAATTCTGTGTTTGCAGTTTGTGTCTGTGTGGAGTTTATGCTGCAAACTCCAACACATCATTTATAGGAAGGTTAGCATGAATGCATCACTGATTTATGTACAAAGCCTGCCTGCAGCTGGCCAAGCTCCCAAAACCTTCACATGTAATAAGTCAGAGGTTTGAAATGTTCATTAGCTAACACTAAAACTTACCGGTGTCAAACTCCAGCTGGGACTCCTGTCTGAACTGGCCTTGAGTGAAGGAGTAGCCGTTTCTGGCTGCTCCGCTCTGCAGCACGGTGGTCCAATAGATGGGAGCAAAAACAGACACCAGCACCCGCAGGAGGGGGCCTGCAAGGAAGCACAGTCTGTTACAGAAATACCGTGCATGCAGAGAACATGGCCCAGAAATGAGTGACAGAAATCAGAGCAGAATTTTCTTCAGCAGTTCCCTGAATTCACATCGATCACCTACAACCCCGTTCACAGCGAGGATGGAGCGAGGTTCACCACTTTGTGGACACATGACTGGAGAAAGGAGATTACTACATGGACACGTCCGAAAGCTGCTCTTGGCTAAAAAAGTTTGTTTGCAGATGATTTCATTGTTTTTATTTATGTTTTACGCAGCGTCTCAACTTTTTTGAAATCAGGGTTTTATTTAGTCAAATGGTAAATAAACACTGAGTGAACTGCAGGTCGTCACGGAGTAAAGAACTTTTTTTTGTCTGTCAAAAAATAAACCTCAAAGGTCTTTAAAAGCTTCTAATCCAAATTAAAAAGGTGAGTAAATAAGTTCCGAGTCCAAGTTTGGACAGTTTTTATTCGCACACTCGTCTCTGATCAAAGACAGCAGCAAGCTTTAGAAGGACTTTGGGATCTTTGTGGTTACATGCTGCAGAAGGAAGACCCCAGCCCGGGGATGTAACACTCACCCACACTGGGGGGGATGTTGTCCAGGCGTGCCTGCAGACTGCTGCTCCCCTCTTCCTCATTGTCTGTAATGTTGGCCTCCAGGAAGGACACACCGAACTCCCTGTCGTTCACCATGCCTATCAGACTGCCCCTGGTTCTACGAGGAGTCTCTCCTGGACAGAAAACAGTGAGTTTACATGCACGGGAGTAATAAATGATTATTCTCCTCTCTTTACAAATACTGTGATAACACCCAGGGCTTACATACAGAAATGTTGATTTGGTGTGCTGTCTGTGCAGAAGCCTTTATAATCACAGCATTCAGTAATTTGTTATGAAACACTGAAGCAATGACGTGAAAACATGAGCTACTGTCTGAAGTGAAGGAAGACAAACAAAAATGAAAGCGTACCTGGACAGAGACCAGCCTGACATTTCCTGGAGTCGATACTGGGGCCGCTGCATGATCTGCCACCATTGGCCGGCTTTGGGTTGTTGCATAATCTGATTCGTTCTTGGAAGCCTTGTCCACAGGTGCTGCTGCACGGACCCCATTCCTCCCAGTTCGAGTAGCCTCCATTGACTGAGAGGGAAAGACGAGGAGAAAATGAGTCAAGAGAAGTCTCCCTGAAGGAAAATGACAGGAATTAAAGGAGCAAGACACTCAAAGACATTTGACAAAGAGGAAAAGGTGATAAGGTGCATTTTACTGAATATTTTGAGGTAGTTTTTGGGAATAAAAGCCTGTGGTTGTGTGTATTTTTCAACTGATTTCGTTTCCTGATAGGATTTGTGTAATTCTAAGCCCAGAACTCACTCTGAACCTTGAGAGTAATGGTCCTCTCAGCCGTTCCAGCTTCGCTCTCAGCCACACACTGGTACTCGCCTTCGTCTGCAGCCTGTAGATCAAACAAGTAGAGGGGGACAGTTTGGCTTAATTGGCACTCTGAGGAACAATTTTCCCCTGATAGGGTCACGAACCTCCAGGACAAAAGTGTGCCTTAGATCACACTTATGGTTTTAGGGTAAAGGAGAGCTGACAGTACAGCAAAGGAAAGCTTTTTTACTGGGCAGTTGAGACTTTATTCCATTGAATTCTTTGTCATAATAGATAATATTGGGCCAGAGAGAGGAAATTTCACATTAGAGTGCTCTCTGGGAAGGACAGTCATCTGTCTGTGAGAAAGTCTCAACTGCAGGCTGTGCAATTACAGCAGCAGTTAGAGGTCTAACAAGGTTACAGGCCAAGGAAAGAGGGGCAGAGTCTGGGAACATCCAGCTCTCTGTTCATCTCCTCCCTCTGTTGCTAATGCTGTTAGCCTTTCTGACTGAGCTGAATCTGATTTAGGTGGGAGCAGGACGCTGCAGGACAGCCACACACTGTCCCAAGTCCCAAGGGGACTGCAGATGAAGCCTGGATAGGATGAACAGTGCTCCATTGATCTCCAAGACACGAAACGTTTATTGATGGAAGTAGTTTGCTGGAGGGGGCTTAATTTTGAGTGATTGGGTTTAAAACGTGTCTAAAAGAGAGGCTTGCTGCTGTAAAATGCAGGAAATGAAGGACAAAACCTAAAGGTAACCCTGAACTTACAGTGATGCTGTAAATGACCAAAGATCCATTGTGAAGCGCTTGCATTCGGAGGGAGCGGAGTAATGCTTTTCCATCCCTGAGCCAGCGCAGGACAGGGCTGGGGTCTCCGTAGACTGGACAGTCCAGCACAGCAGAGCCACCCTGGGTGACCGTCTGAGACGTGTGGGCTTCACCCTTCAACACCGGAGGCTCTGCAGACACAGCACATACAGTCAGTACCAGTCTGTACTGCAGATTAAGTCTCTACCTCGAGCCTTGACAAAACGCTCACCTCTGACCCGGACAAACGAGAGCGCCCTGATGGAGCCCACGCTGTTTTCTGCTATGCACACGTAGGTCCCAGCATCGCTCACAGTCACGTTCTCAATGATCACAGAGCTCCTGCCAGCCTCATCTACAGTGGCACCTGGAACATTTTAACCAATCCGTGTAGAGCATGGCTCAGTTTTAACTCACAGCTCTGCATCAGAATAAACATTATTTAATCAGCTCCACATTAGCTTATCTACCTGGAGTCTGTACGTACAATTATTTCACGTTGGTGTGATCAGCAGATGTAAAGGAAGAGAATACCTGAGTAAGGGCTGCTGTTGACAGTCCAGGAGATGACAGGTGGAGGTGTTCCCTGAGCGTGGCAGGACAAGGCCAGACTCTGCCCTTTGTTCAAGGTCGCGTCACCTGGCAGCTCCTTGAAGGCAGGCCTCATGTTGATGGACAGGCGGAGGTCTTGTCTGACGGAGCCTGCTGCGTTCGTAGCCACACATGTGAACACGCCAGCATCCCCTGGCTGTGTGAGGAGAGGAATCAGAACCATATGCCCGAGACTAGACAGCGATGTAGCTCATAGCAGTGAAGAATGTGGGTTGTGGCTAACCTCAGCCCTCTCGATGATTAGCTCTCCTGATCGCAGGACGGTGAATTTTCCTGGAAGACTGGGCACAATGGCACCATCCTTCTCCCATGACACTCTGGGCTCTGGTGAACCCTGAGCAGCACAGGGTAGCAGCGCCTGAAATCCCTGAATGACTGACAGCTCGGTCTGCCCAGGAGGAATCATGGGCGGGACTGAAACACAACAAAATATTATCATTTGAAGTGTTTACGGTAAACCTGCTACATTCAGTCTTCTTGTATTATGAAATGGCTCAGCTCACCTTGAATAACCAGCCTCATGTCATGGCTGGCTCTGCCGGCGATGTTTTTGGCAGTACATGTGTACAGGCCTGCGTCACTGCGCTGGGTAGAAGTAATCGCCAAGGTTCCATTGGCAAAGGTGCGTATATGAGCGCCGTCAACCACAGGCCTCCTCTCCTTATGCCAAGTAACTTCAGGTTGGGGCTGCCCATCGGCCACACACTCCAGGCTGACTGGCCGGCCTAGCACTGCAGTGTACTCCACACGCGGCACACTTAGCACGGGCGGAACTGGAGAAAGAGCAGATCAGCAAGTATGAATTCACTTATAAATGTCCAGAATAAGAGCAACCTGTCGCATACACCACTCTCATAAAGGATGGAGAAACCACCATTTTCTTATCATCTGTGAGAGCAAAACATTACCTTGAAGCACTAGTTTGGTCCTGCCCACAGCGACGCCAGCGTCATTCTTCGCCAGGCACTGGTAGGTCCCCGCATCGCCGAGCGTGACACGAGAAAACTTCAGAGCTCCGTTTGAGAGCACAGCAAGCCTGTGACCTGTAATCAAACCATTACAGTAAGTCACATCACACAAGCAGGAAACCAGACCAGCCCAGGCCCACGAAGGGCAGCACAGCTGTCCAGGCGGCAGACATGTTTGAAGTATTGAGAATTTTCTCACAGCACCTCATCATGTAAGAGATGCAAAATGTAAGAAGTGTCCAGTTCATACTCCAAACAAATAGGGGGCAGCATATCGCCAGAATAACTGCTAAATGGATATGCATTAGCTTGTTAGCTCAGTTAGCTGTGCATATATAGACATCTTTTTTTCACATTGTGTTTGTTCATTTTTGAATCTTTTAAACTAAAATTTGTACATATTGAACCTTTAAATCAGTTCATGTTAGGAAAACTTTGAGTAATATAAGTTGCTTCATTGTGAACAGATGCCAAGTGTTCAGGTCAGCACCAGTATCAGCATCCACTGCACAGTGTATGGTTCAGAGGTGTGCCTGCACTTTAAATATCACTACCTGCTGCTATGGGAACTCCCTCTCGTTGCCAGGTGACGGATGGTCTGGGGAAACCTCGAACCTCGCAGGGCAGAACAGTCCCATGATGCAACACCACTTGGACTTCCTCTGCCATTGGCCTGATCTCTGGGGGCTCTTAAGTACATGGGAGAGCAAACCCTTTGTTATACGTGTTTACCCTGTACCGTGTTCGACCATACGTGTTCCACAGACAGCCTACCTTGCACAGTGAGAGAGATGTGTTTATGAGCCACTCCAGCTGGGTTGCGGGCCGAGCATGTGTACCTGCCAGCATGGCTTGGCAGAGCGGCAGTTATCTCCAACACTCCTGCATTAAAACGAGTGCAAAGGTAATGAGTTCAATGTCGTATTTAATGAACAAAACTGCCCCGTGGCATTGTTGTTCTAGTTGACCACGATGCAGTCAGGAGCGCTCGTTAAATCAACGCACACACTCACGTTCTCAGTGTTGTGATGTATAATGTAAAAAGCTGTAAAATCACTTGACATGTCTCACCGGTGGGAAGGACACGATAGCTTCCTCCTCTGGAGCCCAGTTTGGATCCGCCCTTGGTCCAGGTGACGGTGGGCTGAGGACGTCCTTGTACGTGACAAGGCAACACCACAGGAGACATTTTCACAGCAGTGACTGTCGTGACATCGTCCTCAATAGACGGCGGGACTGAAAGAGCAAATTTCTCAATTCAATCGTCTCAAATGACTCAACTGTCTGCTCATTGTACAAAACTCAGAATCCGTACCCTGCAGGATGACCTCAATGACCCTGCGCTCCTCTCCAACGTCATTGACAGCGGTGCACTCAAAGTAACCTTCATCCTCATTGGACGGTGACAAAAGAACCAGTGACCCAGAGGACAGTAACCTTCACAGAACAGCACAAACGCATCAGCTTTTAAGTTATTACGGCTGTGTCATCTGCAGTCAGTGCATACTGTGTGTCCAAAGGGAGCCCGGCTGTAGCTTTGTCTTTACCTGTATGCACCGGGCTGCTGGCTGACATCGAGCGGGGTGCCATTCCTCTTCCAGGACACTTTAGGTGGGGGTATACCTGTAGTCTCACAGCTCAGCGCAGCTCTGATCCCTGTGGTTACTGTCACATTGAACGGACCTGGGCTAATGGATGGACCCACTGAAAGGACAGAGCAGACTCCCACGTTCAACTCAGTGTAAGATAAGATGTAATCAGAACCAACACACTGGCATAAGTGTGAACAAAACTGCAATCACCCTACATGTGTTACATAAAATGTATTTTCTAGATTTACCAAACACCCGTAGGTCCACTCCCCGGTGATCGGAGCCCGCCTGGTTAGACACAGTGCAGTAGTAGCGACCAGCATCACTCAGCTGAACCCCGTGTACAAGCAAGGAGCCCTCTGATAACACAGTGTACCTGAAACACGTGGAAAGATGAATGCATGGATAGAAACACCACAGCGGTGTCTGCAGGGAAAGGGAAACCTATGGCAAAGACAGATGTTTGGACCCACTTTTTCTTATCTTGCGTTACGGGGAAGCCATCTTTCCTCCACATGACTGTGGTTGAAGAGTCACCTTCAACTTCACAAGGTAAAACAGCATCCTGGCCGATGTGTGCGGTCACCACTGAGCTGCCCTCCTTTATCACAGGTGGCACTAGAGAAACAAAGTGACACATCACATGTTAAAGCATTTTAAAAATATATTTAAATCAGCTCAGTATCGACGGGCTGACTTACAGAGAATCTCCACTGTGAAAAACAGACTGGTGCTTCCAGCCATGTTGGTGACCACACAGCTGTACTGGCCACTGTCCTCAGGCCTGACTTCCTGTATCTCCAGATACTGACCCCCCGCCAGCCTCTGGATACGACCACCCAGCTGATAAAACAGGAGGACGGTGGGAAAAAGGAACAGTGAGTCAGAAGAGATGGCTTTCAGCCCAATGCCTGTTTTCATTTCCTCGACCTGTACCTGCAGTTTGGCCTCATCTTTGTACCACTCAATATCAGGAGCCGGGTCACTGTCAGCCAGGCACTCCAGGGTCAGGTGTCCATTGACTGGCACTGTCAATGTTCTCACATCACCAGAGCCGAGCAGGGTCGGCGGGACTGAAACACAACCAGTGGCTATGAAGAGGTGGAGCTGACTGATGAGTGTATAATGTGACAGAAACTATCTATATGCCTAAAGTGGTTCTTTCAAACAGAGAAGAGCCACGCAAAGAGGAGGCCATGTGGAACATATAAACCCCGAAGGTCAATCAGGGGCCAGATGTTAAACAAATGCATTCTTAGCTTTTCACACAGAGCACAACATTTATATAGGAGGAGTTTTATGGCACAGCTGAGCTGAGTATGTCATCATAATGCAAAGGAGGATAACATCATGTTTTTTGGGAACTTCACTCAGAGCATTAATCTCAGAAGTTTGAGACATCCCAGCAGTATTCCACATAATGATATTTAGAAAAGCATCATTTTCTTCTAGCAGAACAAATAGGTAGAACAAATGGTGCAGCGTTCACAGTGCATCGTAAATCAAAGCCGCCTGCGTCATCAGTCGAAACACATGTATGAAAATGCCTTTATAGAGCGGATATATATCATATTGCGTGCATAACAGCACACTCAATATAAAAGTCTGCATGGCCATACCGGAAAATGCAAATGCCAGACAAAGTCTGTTTCTACTTTTCTGCAAACACAGATCTTCACTCCTGAGTGTGCACAGGGCTTTATTCATCGAGGCCCAGGTGCAAGTAAGAAAGAAAGAGAGAGAGCAGACGTGATATATTTCTTCTAAGCTGAACAATAGGCAAGAACAGCTTGTGTCACCTTGGACTCGGACCCAGTGGTTTTTTCCATCCTCTCCGGCGAGGCTGCTGGCCAAGCAGGTGTACAGACCTGCATCCTCCACCTTTAAAGAGACGACATTAATCAGCCTGAGTGGTTCCTGCATGACACTGATGTGTTTGCCTTGATCGATGCTGTTACCTCTTCAGTCTCCCAGTCGCTTGGCATTTGATTCTTGGATATACAGATACTCTTTTTTTTTTGCATCTTTACCCTTTTATACTTCAAAAAAAATCTATTTTTTTCTGCTTGATGTTATTCTTACAACACCATAAAGGAGCTCACGCTACTGCATGTAAAACTTTGACTACTGTCGCTTTAACTTTGCAATATTTTCAGATATTGTCGGTCTGAAATTTACCTGAACTTTGCTAATCCTGACAACGTGTCCATCCTCCTGGACAATGTCCATTCCCTCCAAGGGGCGGCCATCTTTGAGCCAGCTGAGGGTGGGAGGTGGGGCCCCGACAGCGGAGCACTCCAGCTCCAGTGGACTGTTTAATGCTATGGTCAGCTCCTCTGGAGAGCTGGAGCTGGATATCTTTGGAGGTTCTGGATTAGAAAGCAGAATGTTTAGGCTCAGTTTTACGAGGAGTTTACACTGTGATTTAAACTTAGAAATAAATTAAATATACAGATTACATTGGGGTTACCGAGCACGGTGAGGTTAAAGCTCTTTGTGCTGCTTCCAGCCTGGTTACTGGCCACACAGCTGTAGAGGCCTGCGTCTGAAGGCGCGACATCAGGCAGCTGCAGCCGTGTCTCCTGTCCGTCCAGCAGCAGGTTGCGGTGAAGGGACAGCGGCTGGCCGTCTTTTATCCAGGTCAGCGTTGGAGGTGGAACGCCCCGCGCTTCACAGGTTAACGTCACCAAGGAGCCCTGGACTACTGTAACTGGCTCCACTGGTTCGATGTGATCCACACCTGGGGGTACTGTGGACCATACACACACAGCATGAAACCATCAGATCCAAAACGCTTCATATCAGCGCGAGGGAAAGTCGGTGGGTGGTCTGTTATGATTGTACCTTGGACCTGGACATCATAACTGAGCTCGGCAAGGCCAGCTCGACTGCGTGCCACACATGTGTAAACTCCAGAGTCAGACAGCTGCACGGGGGAAATCCTTTTTCAGACAGAAAGGGAACACATTACCTCACCGATAAACGTTGATTTTTTACGTGTCAGAATTCAGATTTCTCTCTCTAAACTGACCTCAGCACAGAGTCACCAGACAGGAGGCGCGTACGAGGAGAGAGGAGCAGCGGACGGCCGTTCTTCAGCCAGCTGATCTGAGGAGGAGGGCTTCCTGCTACCTGACACTCCAGCGTCACAGCGCTGTCCTGGGTCACCTGCACCTCCCGGGGGACGGTGGTCTCGCCAGAGATGGATGGTGGGACTGTGGCAAGTCAAATGAAATCAGTCCGAACCTTTAGCACTGACACAGGAACACAAATGAAAAGTCCAAACTCACCGAGTACGAAGAGGGTGTAGAGTTTGCTCTCCTGTCCGGCCGGGCTGACAGCCAAACAGGTGTATGTCCCAGAATCCTCAGCGCTCAGCCTCAGTAACGTCAGCGTGCTGCCATCAGGGGTCACACTGCCGGGGTGTAAACACACATTTTCACATTAACACCATGCATCACTTCATCTGTTTTTCCTTTAAACCAGCATCTATTATTTTGTCCACCTCTGAACCTCGGCATTACTTTCCCATCATCATTATCATCACCGTCCCACGATTTTCTCACACACACACACACACACACACACACACACACACACACACACACACACACACACACACACACACACACACACACACACACACACACACACACACACACACACACACACACACACACACACACACACACACACACACACACATTTGCTTCTTCTGGCTGATGCAGCTGCAATGACCACATAAGCTGCTGCACAGCTGTAAAGCAGCTGCTCTTACTGCTCCCTGTGATGAAATTAGGCAAGGGGCTATAAACGACTCCATTTGTCTGTCCACACATCCTTCTGTCATGCACATTATCTTTGACGATCATGATTAATATTTTATTTTCCAAACCTTTGGGGAACGGTGTTCTTGTGAGCTGCTAGCAAAACAAATTCGGCAGCTTTGAGTGAGGAGCGAGCTACGTGAAATATATCATTATTATTACTTCATACTGTTCTGTGTGCATTTGGAGCCCTGGCAGTAAACAGGGAATGTGAATGACTTACGCGATGTGACGGCTGTCTGATCCCTCTAAAGTCACCCCGTCTTTCAGCCAGCTGAGGCGTGGTGTTGGGATTCCACTTGCTCTGCACTCCAGGGTCAGCTCCTCTCCCACGGGCGCGCTCACATCAGACGGCTGCTGAGAGTCCAGGATGGTCGGCGATACTAAGTAGGACAAAGATTACTGCTAAATGCCACTGGAAATGACTCCTTTTATGAGTGATATATATCATTTTGCAGGAGGCGTGCGCCTCATTGTGCTCTTTACCCTGCACTCTGAGCATGTAGTCTTTCTGCGTTTGTCCCTCGCTGTTCTTGGCCACGCAGGTGTATGTGCCAGCATGGGACAGAGTGAGAGGCCCCAGCTCCAGCCGGTTCCCCCGAACGGACCACTGCCACTGCAGGCTGCTCTCTGGACAGCACACACATTGGCTTACACCAGCTCTCACACATGACAAATGCGTGCTGTTCTAGCTCCCCCATCGCTGCCTCCCTCTTACCAATAGGAGTTCCATCCTTGAGCCAGGTGATGCTTGGTACAGGAACGCCTGAGGCCTCGCACAGCAGGGACACATGGGAGCCGAGGGTGTAGTTTAGGGACTCCCGGAGAGCCCCGTCCAGGACAGGTGGAACTGTGGAAATACATTTGCGTTATAACTTCAGAAAGGCTGAAAGAGTTCTTTAGTGTTACTCTGAGGATACAGCAGAGGTATTCTCACCATGAACTGTCAGCCTGAATGTCCTGTCCACCTGTCCAGCCACATTGGATACTTTGCAGGTGTAGGTGCCACCATCTGCCAACTAGGAACCAAAAACAGGTCACTGAGATGAGGGAGAGTGCATTTTAAGCACAGGCTGTAGGCAAAGAAAGGACTTCCTGCTGTGCTAGCTGGTGCGTAAGCTCTGAATCAGGTAAATTAGCTCCAGCCTGTGACTTTATGTGACTTTTTTCCTGACCTGAACTCCAATGATCTCCAGCTGGTGACGATCCATCTTCAGTCCATTCCCTGCAGCCAGTTGCAGCCCATTCTTGTACCATGTGACCTCAGGCTCAGGAACACCGTGGGCTTCGCATCTCAGGGTGACGGAGGAGCCGACTTGCGGGGTGACCAGGTCTGACTCAGCCTCTGAACGGGGCTTCAGGGTGGGCAGGACTGATGGTGTGCACAGATGAAGAGGGCATGATCTCAGTTTGATTCATTCAGAACTGGTATGATTCATCCTGAACTCTCCGCGGTCACAGCTGGTTTGTGGTAAACAATTTTTTTTTGTGCCTTGACAATGTTTTGAGATTTGATCATCTGTATATGTAGCCGAATTGTGCAGATGGGTCACCATGGTTTGCTCACCGTAAACACTGAGGAGAATACTCTTCTGGTCCTGGCCTGCTGAATTGGTGGCTGTGCATACATATTGCCCTGCATCCTCCAGTCTGGCCCGGGGCAACTGCAGCATCTGGCCGCCTGTAATATAATATATAATGATATGAAATGTGATATCTGTGCCGTTATTAGATTCAAACAAAAGAAATGTTCCTGGCACACGGATCATTTGGGTCTTGCGGGTGGCCGAGGTCTGACCTGGCAGAATGTGGATGCCGGTGCTGAAGTGGAGGACCTGTCCGTCTCTGGTCCAGGTGATCTCTGGAGGAGGGTAGGCTTGGACGTCACACAGCAGTGACACCATGTGGCCCTCAATCACACTCACCTCCTCCTCCTTGTGGCCAGTTATTCTAGGAGGCACTGAAAGAGAACAGTTGTGTTGCACACGCACAGACGATTCAGACGTCTGTCGCCATGAAAGAACATCTGATAGAATTCGTTACAAAACAGCCAAAAGACATGAACTGCTCCTGATTCTACTGGAAACTGAATTCCTTTGAGTTCTGGACTTTTCTTACCTTGCACTGTCAGACTGAATAGCTTCTCAACTGTTCCAACCTTGTTCTCAGCTACACACAAGTACCCAGCCATGTCTGAAACCTGGACACTGAGGAGCTGAGAGATGGGATTCAAGTGTTATTCCTCAATAAAACACGTCACCGCTGGATCTGTCTCCATGCTGGTATCTCTCTAAAGGTCTAACCTGCAGCTGAGTTCCATCCTCGCTGATGTGGTGCTGTGAGTCTGTGTGCACCGGCTGCCCATCCCTCAGCCAGGAGACGACTGGAGCAGGGTGTCCGGTCACGTCGCAGTGGAGGACCACGGTGCTGTTGACCACCGCCCCCATTTCCTCCATAAACTCCTCTGATGCTCCAGTGATAACAGGAGGGACTAAGGAGGCAGACACAATGACTTCGCATCATTTCCAAACACATTTGATGACAACTAAATTCTCCACATGCACTTGCTCACCTAAGATCTCCAGTTCAAAGTGCATGTGGTCCTCTCCAGCTTCATTCACAGCCTGACACGTATACTTGCCAGCATCTTCTTTCTGCACACGGGTGATTTGCAGCACCTGTCCACCTGAAAGGACAAACCCATTTGTCCATGAACATGAAGCCCTGGTCATGCATAACAACCACACGGCTGGTCTGAACTGAGATCACACAGAAAGGAGTCCCCTCTGACCTGGAAGCAGCACCACTCCATCGCCAGAGGTGAGTTTTCGTCCCTCTTTGTACCAGCTGAGCTTGGGCGGGGGGATGGCATTACTCTCACAGGACAGGCTGATTGAGTGGCCCAGGACCACCTCCCTCTTCTCCACCATGTCCTCTTTATCATCATCCTCGTGTCCCAGACCCCAGGCAGCTTCTCTGTTAGTCACCCGGTGAAAGATTGGAGGAACTGCCAAGACAAGACTTGTGTCAAGTTACCATTTAAGAAGTTTTTTTTTCCAAAAATGTCTTCTTATATCACATCTGCAAGTTACCAAAAAATGTAAACTACAGTTTGAAAGCACATCCAATCCTGATACTGAGCAGAAATGCACAGATTTAACCCTACACACCCTGAATGGTGACACGAAAGTCTCTCTTGTCCTCTCCTGCAGAGTTGGTGACCACACAGGTGTACTGGCCCTCATGGGACATCATGGCGTTCTCTATGACCAGGAAGTGGCCATTCTCCTGAAGGCCAGCGTGGATGTTTCCAGTCAGCAGCTGAAGACGAGAATACATGAGATGATGTCCAGGTGTTCATAACAACCTGTGTCTTCAAGAGTCTTGCCTTGAGCAATGTCTAAACATTAGCCACTATTAGCATAGCACACGTGAATCTGTAATTGAACTGTGGTCATGTTGCATTATGGGTAATGTAAGCAACCAGGTTTTGACAAGGAGGAATAAAGAAAACGATGTCTCTGGTTCTGCTGCATTGATTTCAATCCAATTTTTAAAGATGTCCAGCGATGTTATGACTTTCCTGCCTTACATCAAAAATGAGAATAGATATCAGAAATTAAAACACAATTTTCAGTCTGTAATGTGTTTTACAAAAAAATCACAACAATAAAACAATTCCTCCATGCCCATTTAGGAAAAAAATCAAATGCTTTATGAATAAAAAATCCCCCTCATCCTCGTGATTTTTCTGCAGGAGCCCTGCATTATTACAGTATTTTACATCATATATTTAGTCACTGCATTCCTCTTCTTCTGTGTCTTTGCTATAATTAACCAGCTTAGTCATCGCACAAAACCAGGGAAGTGGAGGAGGTTTGTGCAAGAGAACGTCAGTCATGTTGAGGCTGTTGCAGTTCGTGCTGGCTGCCAGCAGAGGCTGGACGTGTTCCATTAAAATCCCCTCTGAAGCACATGTTTGTGGGTCTAAGAGACCAACCTGTCCGTCTTTGAACCAGTGGACCTTGGGCTCAGGGAAACCTTTGGTCAGGCAGGAGAGAGTTAAACTCCCGTTGATCCGTACTTTCTCTTCCTGACCTCCAAACGTTAAAGATGTAGAGTCTCCTTCAATCTGTGGTGGGACTGAAAAAAAACATGCATCGTTAAAAGTTCTGTCTCAGCCACTTTAATTTGTACGTGGTGCAGATGTTTCTTACCCAGAACACTCAGAGAATAATGTTTGACGGCGGTGCCGGCCGGATTCGTGGCCCTGCAGGTGTAGAGGCCGGCGCTGTCTCCCTGTGCCGAGCCCAGTCGCAGCGCCTGCCCGCCACGGGTGTACGTCACCTGGGGACTGGACACGATGGGCTGGTTGTCCTTTAACCAGGTGATACTGGGTGTGGGTGAGCCCTCAACATCGCAGGGGAGGACTGTGGGGAAGCCCAGCACCACTGACACCTCTGAGGTCTCATTGGGGCCCTTGATAGTCGGGGGAGCTGGAGACAAACCAACAATACACTAATGTTTAACAGCCAGTAAGAGATTTACTGGTTAATAGCACAGAATGAATAGATCCTCAGAGGGCTGACCTGGAGTGCAACGCTTTGGCTAATTACAACACATGGTCTAAAGGTGACACAGAGGTCCTCTCCAAAAAGGGAATTCAGTGTGTGCTCATAGACCAGGCGGTGTGGTAGAGGCTACGTCTGCACATGCATTGAATATTCTGTTTAGTTTTTTTCTCTCTTAAAACACTGAAACCAGCTCCATATCCTGATAACTTTTACAAGATTTTTCTTCTTTTTCTTTTTTTTCTTTTTTCTGTACTTGAACGTTTTGTGTGAAGAGAAAATAAATGAGTGCATAAACTGAATTCAGGCCAGTGTGGTCGTGCTTTGTGCCTCAGATGAAGTCGGAGGAAAAGCAGAGACCTTGAACTGTGAGTCTGAACTGGCGCATCTGAGTTCCTGCGTTGTTACTGGCCAGACACTGGTAAAGCCCCTGGTCCCTCAGTCGCACTGACTTCACCTTCAGCACCTGGCCATCTTCCAGAAACTCCACATGGGGGTCTCCATCACGGGACAGAACCCTGGAGAGAGAGAGGAAGGAATGGTGGATCAAATCAATACCATGGATGCTGCGTCCCACGCCTGGCGCTGAATGTCACATCAATACACTGACGCTTACTCTCCATCGCGGCTCCATTCCACTCTGGGCGCTGGTCGTCCGCTAACGCGACACTGAAACTCCACCTCCTGCCCCAGCGCCACAGTCAGCTCCTGCAGTCGGGATGTTCCTGAGATCACCGGCGGGGCTTGAACAGTGAGCACACATCAGAAACACACTGGTTAGTTCACATGGTTTGAAGTATTTAAAATGACTAAAACAGACACCTTTCATACAGGAGCAGCAGCTCAGAGTGAAATCACATGCATGTGACAGTGGACATAAAAACGGGGATAAAAAATAAATATAAAATAAGATGGGGAATACAACCCAATAATATCTGTGATCATACGCACTGATATTAATGGCTAGCCTTTAACTTTCAGGACGTACGCTTCAGTAAGATGAGTATTAAAGTTTAATTAAACAGTTTAAGCTCTTTGGGGGCTTTAGGCTGCTGTTCCAGGAGGTTTCTAAATCCACTGATGGCTTTTAACTCTCTTCTTGATGTAGAGGGCATCCTTAAATCTGTCTTTTCCCCCGACTCTATTCTTACTCATACGAAATACCAGTGTGACGGCTGGTTTATGAGCTCACCTTGCACCACAATGTTGTATTCCCTGCGGGCCTCTCCAGCTGAGTTTTGAGCTGTGCAGGAAAATCTTCCTGCATGTTCTGGCTGAACTCTGTAGATTCTCAGCATCCTGTTCCCATTCTGCAGGTACACCCCAGGACTGTCCACCTGCATGCACAGAAACCACTTTAGTGCATCCTCAGCGTTTCGCTGTAGTTAGAACGATGACCACTTGGTGGCGATGTACAGCTAGATATCAACAAGATATGTTAATATGCAGCCCAAGTTCTAAATTTACTGTAAATTGGAATTCGGAGTGAAAGAACTCACAGGATGGCCGTCCTTGGTCCAGGTGATTGTTGGGGAGGGGATCCCAAAGGCATCGCAGCCCAGAGTGAGAGGCTGCTTCAAGGTGACAGTGAGGTTCAGCGGCTGGCCATCGTCTTGGATCTCTGGGGGAACTAAAGAAGTGCAGAAGACAGATTTGTGTTTGAACTATGTTTCAGTTCAGGTTCAGGTATTTTGTCATGAGGCAGAAGAAGAACAGGGCGAACTGAAATCCCACCGTTTACTTTCAGCCTCGTCTTCCTCTCCACAGAGCCAGCCTCATTGGTCGCCACGCACTTGAAGTCCCCGCTGTGGCTGGCAGACGCCGCGCTAATTACAAGAGCGCCATCCCTCGCCACGGAAAACTCTGATTGTCTAGGATGTATCTCCAGGCCGTTCTTGAACCAGCGCACTTTGGGACGAGGTGAACCTGCAGGTGAAGGGACGAGAAAAGAATTCAGAGTGAGTATAAAACTGAGATTTATTGATCACATCTGACAGAAAGAAAAGTTATTTCCATCTCTCTGCCTCTGCACA
This sequence comes from Chaetodon trifascialis, assembly GCF_039877785.1. Classification (NCBI taxonomy): domain Eukaryota; kingdom Metazoa; phylum Chordata; class Actinopteri; order Chaetodontiformes; family Chaetodontidae; genus Chaetodon; species Chaetodon trifascialis. The sequence continues at coordinate 2,452,398 of NC_092061.1, forward strand.
AGAAGAACTTAATGGGCAAGCGGCCCAGACTAGAAAAAGCCAGCTCTACATTTATCTACTGGACAGCAGAGCAGCAGGGGAGACCATGCCAAAATGGTTAGAGTCCTTCTAGCCTGCGAGCTTAAGATTTCAAGGTCAGAGTCACATAAAGAAGTAAGGCATGGTATGCTGGAGAGATGCGAGACATACGCTTTAAAACACTCGCATCAAGATTTATTACCAAACACTGCGGCGAGAGTCTTGAGCCGTAAGAAAAGGAGTGGTTGAACAAGCAGTTCAAAGGCACTGGAGCCTGAAACAGGTGTGTTCTGTGGATTACTGGGTGGAGGAGAGCTGGAAATGGTCAAGAGGAGACGGGTGGAATGAGGGAAAAGGTAAAGGACTTTGTGCCCAACACAGCAGCAACAGAGCAGCGAGTCGCAGTGAAAGAGCAGTGCAGTGGAGCGATCCAAATGCCACGGCTCTGTCTATTTACAGAGGTGTTACATATACAAACACCACAGACGAGGGTGGCAAATCAAACGCAGGGCCCCTCCTCAATCCAAAAAATACGAACCGCAGGGGACGCAGCTCGAGCAAAGGTGATGTTATCGTCCATTTCTTCTACATGTGTTCACAGTTAAGGAGCTCTGAGGCGAATTCATTATCTCATTGCTCAGAGGAAATGCATACAGATGTTCTATTTTAGATGTTAACAGATCTCATTAGTAGACTTTGAATTTATTTGCTTGGGCTGACGGAGTCAGAGATTATCTCTTCCATGTGTTTCCCAAATAATTACCTCTATCAAATGCAATGTGCTTGTTGGTGAATTAATGGTATCCCTCTGGTGGAGACCGTGTTTTATCTTCCTGATACAGATAGATCTCAGGGGAACAATGAGGGGATCCTCGTTTCCTGCTGCTGGCTGCCTCTCTGGTCTGTCAGCATCGGGTATTTCTGTGTGAGCCCTCTGAGGCTTGCCTGCCTGCCTGCTGTCTGGTGGTATGACTTGGATGGAAAGAGGTCTAGTGTGGCTTCATCTTCCTCTTCCTGTGCTTCACGGTGCACCTCAGACATCTCTGTCCTTCATCTGCCAGCAGCAGCCTGTAATTAGGATTCCTCTCCCAGCAGGCCCCCACGCAGAGGAAAGCAGATGTGGCTCACTGAGGCAGCAGGCAGGCTGATGTTCCAGCTGTTGCTCCACATTAGACACAGTCCTCACCTTCTCTCACAGAGGTGGTTACCATGGCTTGACTCCACACAAACAGTACCTGCTTCACGGGCTGTTGGAGGTATCTATCATTGCAACTACAGACAAATACAGACACTCGCTGTGTTTTCATAAAACAGCGAGCTGTCCACATCCCTCCAGGATACTCCCATGCTCACACAGAGATGTTAAAATATATAGACAACAGCGTGTCTCTGGGTGCTGCGATAAAAAGGCGCGGTGCCTTTTAAGATGGCGAGGATCTTTTTTCAAGGTTTGACAACCTGAAGTCTGCAGTGACAGCGAAGCATTCCTTTGATGCTGCATAACTCCACATATCTGCCCTACATTTAAAGCGTAATATTCTCCTTGTCATAAAAACAAACTAAAAAGGACACATCCATTTTACGCCCCAAAACTTTAGTCAGACCCTGTAAATTGTGCCTCGTCAAAACGCCACACCTTTGATTGCCCTACTCTTTCAGTCTGACTCATCTGTGACTCATCTCGTACCTTCAGCGCGACAAGGGATGATGACTTTGCTGTTGGCTGTTTTCTCCATGATGGCATCCCCGGGTTCAGCAAAGGAGGGGGCCTCTGTAAGGACAGAAAAAGATGTTTGGTGCTGGTTCAAAGTGCAAGGCCAGTTGAGTCAATGAACATTAAATCTAAAGTGTAATGAGTCAGAGTTATTAATAAAGGTTAGAGTGAGAAAACGCCTGCTGGGCATCTTGCTGTAGGTGTAGGTGTGAGGTCCTCTCTGCTCATCATGGAACTCTGACAGCCAGACAGTGCCAACATGAACCTCTAACTATATTTAATCAGGTAGTCTCAATCAGATCAAGATCTCTTTTTCAGGAGAGATCTGAACACAAAGGACAAACACACAGCCAGCATGCAAGAACAACACCTCTAAAGCCAGAAAACCAAACATCAATGAGTTAAGGAATCAATTAAAATAATTACAAGAGTCATAAAAAATAAACGTCAGATGGTAAAGTCTTAAAATTTCCAAGTGGAATGAGTCCAGTTTAAGTTCAGTTCATTTAAAAAGATGCATAATAGCTATGCCAAGGTTAGCACGTACACATGTACTTGATTTTATTCACATTTAGTAGTAGGGATATTAAAAGAGCATTAAAAGCAGAGTGAAGATGAGTAGGAGCCCCAGAGGCATATAAATTTATAATTTGCATAAAAGTGGGCACTGAAGTACTGATTATGAAGAATAATGATATTTATGTCTAATGAAAATAGTAATGGACCAAGAACAGAGCCCTGAGGAACCCCACTGATGGCAAGAAGACTTGATTCAGCACATTTGGCCACATCGTCTCAACTGGTATAGAGGCTTAAAGGGCCAGTACACTCTGTCAGATGTGTTTCACTTCACTGTCAGCGTATATAAATGTTCATGTCACAAGTGCCAAGAAATGGTTATTTAAATAGATTTTGTTCATTTGAACAAACACGATATGAAGAACTTAAGTGCAGATATTCACCAAGAATTTCCAGTTTGATCTCCAAAGTCTCCTGTCCAGCGCTGTTCCTGGCCACACACTGGTAAATGCCCTGGTCGTCGAGGCTGACCTGCTGGATCCTCAGGGGCGTCATGTTCTTCACCCCAACAGGAAGTCCATTATGAAGCCAAGTGACCTCAGGGTTCGGTTCTCCCTGGACCACACATGGCAGAGTCACTCTCTGGCCGATCAGGGCTTTCAGGAGGGACGGTGCTGGCTGAATTCTGGGCTTAGCTGAGGACAAAAACAAACATGTCTCTCAATGTCAGTCGCATGCCTGTTTATTTACAGATCTCACATATTTTACACACGTTCGAAGTGATGCATTCACATGGAATCTATCAGCAGCATTTTGAAAACTCAAGTGTGAAGGTCTCTAAGAAGTTAACTTTCGGATGAAGCCCTGCAGAGTTACCTTGAATGTGTAAATTGTAGCTCAGGGACACGTTGCCAGCTGGGTTTTCTGCAGTGCAGGTGTACAGTTTACTATCAATCAGGCGCACATCGGTGATCCTCAGAGAGCCTGAAGGCAAAACAGTGAACCTGGGGAGTGGTTAGGGGTCAAGGGCAAAGAGATGGAGAAAACAAAACACTTTATGAGTCACTGAAGATCTACAGCCACGGTGTTTTGGGAGAAGTTTTGCTGTTTTGAAGCGATATTATCCTCCAGTGTCCTATTTACATTGTGAAGCACAGATACATCCACAGAATATGAGCACATAAATAGTAAATTATTTATAAAGGCTGCAGGTGTTTACTGAATCAGGCAGCCAATACTACTGCATATACAGCATGTCACTAATGTACATTTTGATATGAAGTTTGATAATTGTGTGTCTGTGAGGACAAATTTCAAGGTGGAGTTTTGCTTCTGGTGCTATTTTTAGTGAAGACGAGCTGATGATTACAGTTCCTGTAAACAGATTCAGACTGTGAATTCCCAGGACAGCTACTGCCAGGGGCGCATTGATGAAGTGGTTCATTAGAGTGTGAAATAATCCGATAATATGTACAAATTTTCAGCAGTTTGTCAAAAGAATGGGGCATAATGGTAGACCGTCCATTATATGCTCAAAATACAAAACAATGCATGAGAGGAAGTGAAAGCAATACAGTGATGAAAGACTGTAAAGCTGTTGGTGGCGTCTTTGCGTTTGTGTTGTTTGGTTGCAATTAAGAAAAAAGGATTTGTGATGGATGGAAGTTATGAACAAAAAAAAACTCTAAGCGGAGTCTGGACCATAGCCAGGGCCGAGTAATCTCCCTGGTGAGCTGTTCCTTTCACAATTACCATTGTCCAGGCTAATTACAGCGTCAGAGTGTAGCCAGAGTTTGACCTGATGACATCGCCGCGGTAAAGGTCATAGGCTCACCACAGTCAATGCATTTCAATAACATGTGCAGCAACTATTGTGCATTCATCACTAAGGGGTCAGGGAATACAGATCATTTGAAAATTAAATGGCCATGTGGAAAGCAAAGTTTAGGCCAAACCAGCCATCCCTTTTCTAGCTGTCTGTCACAGACAAACAAGTGGACAGATGGAGGCGATCACATACACTAACCTCCACTCCAAAAACATGATTTGGAGCAAAAACACGCAGCACTTAAATGTAGGTTAGAAGTCCTTTAATGTAGGTCAGCGGCTTTCAAGGGGTGTGCAGTAACCTGAACTGCACCAGAAGCTATCCAGCTGTATAAATGCATAATACACACAAGTGTAAACACACCTCTGTGATTTATCTTAGATAAGTGTGTGTGCTAAGCAACTGAATTATAACAATAACATATTCATGCGAGTGGAAACCGAAGCACAAAGAGCTCTCTATATCAGCTGCACATATGGTTTAATGTGGCTCCCCCACCTCCTCAGACAGCCTGAGGACAGGCAGCAGCGTCTAACATTGAAACCAAATGACGACTGCCTCTGCAGTGGTCAGCCTGAGCTCACACTGCAGCGCTGCAACGCCGCTGCGAGGACTGAAGCACCCCCCCCTCGCCACCCATCACTCCCCACACTGGTGTCAAGTCATCTGTGCACACAGTCTGACACAAAGACTAACTGGGACAAATTGGCCTCATCAGGATTAGGCCTAGAGTGAACAAATCCACTGACTCAGAGTTCAACGGCTCTGTCTTCGCCACCCGCCTCCTGTCGTTTTGTCAGCACCAGCCGATTACACGGCCATGGCAGAAATCTTACCGCCCACTGCTTTAAGTTATTTCAACAATCAGCGGCCCCTGGTCGTTTCCTGTGACCCACAGAGAGTGGCTGAATCTCCCTCCTTCACAGGGTGCTTGTTTCCGCAGGTCCTGTATATGCAAAGCGGTGGCTGATGTGGGGGTAGTTCACAGAGGTGTGTTATTCTCATCAGACAGGCCTAGTAAAGAGTCAGCATGTTGTTTTACTGTTGAAGCACCCCGGGGAATCCGAACATCAGGCAGACAGAGCTTGTATCTCTTCCTCTGTCAGTTCGTTTTCCTCCCCTCTTCCTGGCACCCCCGCTCCACCCCCACCTCTTCCTTCATACAGTATCTGAGTCACCGCAGCTTTCAACCCACTCCGTCATTCTTCTATCTACCCAAAACCATTGGGTCTGGTGTCTGGCCCGGAGAGTCTGGCTGTCATCTATCCAGTCTGCGTCGAGTCAGCCAGCCTGTCTGCACCCAGAGTGACCACACATGAAAGCCGGGAATCAGCGAACCATGTGGGACCAGATGTTCCTCCTCAGTTTCGCCAACGAGCGAAGCCCCCACACAGCTCTCCAGCAGACAGTCGCTGCCTCTGCCTAGCTGCCCTTCAAAAGGCACTAAATCAACTCCAAACATGAGCAGCAGCTTTGAACGGCGGCCAGCTTCAGGCAGGGACCCTGCTCAAAGCTGACTCAGATGGTCGCTAAGTCAGAGGAAAGGTATGGTAGGAACTTATGTCTTCTGTTACATGATGTTTAACTAATTTTACTGCTTCATTACCCCAGTGAGGTCAGACTTCCTCTTACCCAGCTGTCACGGGGGGGATGGGATGCCCATTTCTGCTCCATGTGACTTGTGGAGAGGGACTCCCCTGGGCCTCACATGGGAGAACAACCTCTGTTCCCACCTCTGCAGCCATTTTCACTATGTTGTCATGGCCACTCACGCCCATTATCTGCGGCATAGCTGCAGGAGAGGAAGAGAGAAGAAGAGTAAGAACCCCACGTTGCTTCACGTTCAACCTGCTTTCTAAACAGGACGTCACGCTCTCGAACATCACACAGTCTGTAGACAGAGGTGAGTCTCTGTTAAATCAAACATTGCCATGTTTGGGAGACTGCGGTCCCACATTTATTTGCTTACTGTTGACACTGAGCTGGATCTCTCGGCTGGCGTAGCCCACAGGACTGGTGGCGGTGCAGATGTAGATGCCTGCATCGTCAGTGGTGGGGTGGGGGATGTGAAGGTTTCCATCAGGCCCAGACTGAAGAGAGGAGTGGTCCCTGTGCAGAGGCTGCCTCCCCTGCAGGATCAGCAGGCAAAAGAGCAGACTGAGTATACTGTAGATAAAAGCCGTCTGCACAACAGCGCAGGGACGCGAAGCTTAGCGTCGAGTTTACAGCCCGACCTTTGATGTCTAATGTAATTACAGAGCACCCCTTTAACTCGTTCTCTATCCCCAATGCGAGCACACAAGAATCCAGCCTGCTGCGCACACGCTCGCTTTGAACATAAAATTGCTTTTACAGATTCACTTTTATCTGACAAGAAAAGAAATTTACTAGACTCAAGAGTACGTTTTGGGGGGAAAAGCAAGGAAGTCGAATCTGATTCAGCTCAACAACATGCAGGACACAACAGCACGCTGACCTCACAACTTCATGCCGGTCAGGGGTGTTTACACTGGTGTCACTCATGCTTTCAATGGCTACGGTGGACAAACCCATTCAATACTCGTCTATAATTGATCACCTACTTCTCTTCTTGCGTCATATGATCGTATTATAGTCAGTGTTAACGTCATGATAAGATTCATATTTTGGATTCTGTGACGGTAAAGCCTGCTGACTTTTCACCAGTTCAGTCTGGTTGCACACAACCTTTACAGCTTTCTTCATGTGAAATGATTCTTTTTTTACTCAGGTGTTGAACTGGAAGGTTCTGCAAGAAAGGGTTTAAGTGGATTCCAAAGGTACAATTACATCCCGACTGATTTCTCACTGTCAAGCAGCAATATGGCGAAGTTGCCATGGCTACCTCCTTCCTGGTCAGGCTAATCAAATCTTGATTGCAGTGCAGACTGTTACTGTTGGTGGTGTTGTTATGACAGATCACAGAAAAATAAGGCAGACGGGGAAAATAAAGTTCGTTTGATTTGGATCTAAATAACTGACCGATGAGGATGCAAAATAGAATTGAATCTCAAGTAATTAAAAAGAGCCTCGGCACAAAATAAAGTAGAAAATCTTCAGAGAATACCTTATTATCTGAGGATGATCCTCTGTCATAATGTTGGCACTGATTATATTAATAGGCTACTGATGAAGAAGAATCCAGATCCCATCACCATCAGGACTGGATGCTGATCTTTTGTTTGATTGTAACCTGCTTCATATAACTATTACTTCTACAGCCTTCATGATGATTAATATGAAGACAAATGAAGGCGAAGTGGGACCCTCAGTCCATAATGTGGGAAAAAGAACTAGCAATTAGTCATGCTTTGGCTGCGTGATGGGTTTATGGGATGCAGCCAAAGCAATCATTAAGAAAAGTAGATTTCGACTGTGAGTGTGACATCCTACCTTGGACCAGACAACGTTTGGCTTGGGAACTCCATTGGCCTCGCATGACAATGTGATGGCTACGCCCTCGTTGGCTATGTAGTGGTAGGGACCAGCGTTGATCTCAGGAGGCACTGTGGAAGAAGTAGGTCACAAAACACAGCTGTCTGACTGGCCGTAAAGAAGCGGGCCCACGGCATTATCGCCGGCCTTAGCCGGCCAGCAGGATCGGCACTCAAGGCATTTCTTCATTACAAACCGATGATGAAGCGTAATCTGGCCTGTCTGTCATTACGTGCTTATGAACAAAACGAGGCTTTCATCAAAGCACGCAGTAAATGAACCCTCTCACTACGACGACAGCAGGTGGTCAACTCATTGACATATTGTTGTTTTCCGTACTGAGTCAGCACATTGTTGACCTGACTGTCTAAACCTGCCAGAGTCTCAGCACTGAGAAGCTGCACGCACCAATGGAGACTTAAAGAAATAGTTTGGAAAACAGACTCATTTGCTTTTGTTGCTGAGAATTAGATGAGAAGATTGACACCACTCTCATGTCTGTATGCTGAATACGAAGCTAGAGCCAGGAAACGCTTAGCCTAGCTTATCTTAGCTTAGCTTAGCTTATCTTATCTTAGAAACTGAAAGCAGGGGAAACAGCTGGCCTGGCACCACATTCTAGCATTCTAGCATGCTAACATTTGCTAATTAAATACAACGTGTGACTGTACAGAAGCCAAGAACTGTCCATTCTTATGAGTCCTATGATAAATTATCTCGTTATGTCAGGAAATCTGCCTTTTGCTTTGATGAATTAACTCATTATGATGAGAAAACGAGCATTGTTATCTCAAGATGTATAACAGAATAATTAACTCGTGATCTCAGGATAACGGCATTAAAAAAAAAAAAAGCATGGCCCTTAAACCAAAATCAATTGGTATTCATAGAGCCACACCACCAACATGGATAAAAAATGTACCGGGCAGCGCCTCCAGAGCTCACAGATTTATGTCCATCTCACTTGTGTAATCCATGTAAAAACAACGATTTGTGGTCACGTCTCTGGAACTATTTCTTGGCTGGTGATTGACTTTCTGGAGTATCCACAGGTTACCTTTGGACGGAGCCCGACTAGCCTTTTCCCCTGCTCCCAGCCTTCATGCCAAGCTAAGCTAATCATCTGCTATTGATCTTCTCATCAAACTCTTGCCATGAAAGCCAATAACCTTTCAAAATGTCCTGCTGTTCCTTTAACATGTGCATTTACCATGGACCTCCAGGCTGACTGTGATGTTCATGGAGCCTGCTACATTCACCGCTGTGCAGACATATGTCCCAGCATCCTCTGGGACGGCTCTTTCAATGTGTAAACTGCCATCACTCTTTACAAACATCCTCCCCTTCAGCTGAATCTGTGCAGAGGAAAATGTAGCGCTGTCACAGAGGAACATTGAGACTGTATGTGTGATATTTGAAGGTTAAATACTGGTCAGTCTTACAGGTTTTCCATTTTGGGACCAGTGTCTCTCTGGAAGAGGTATTCCATCCAACAGCATGCAGGGAATGCTCAGGGACTGACCGATGCCAGTGCTGATGACGGGGGCACCTTGGGCCAGGAGAGGGGGCTCTGCAGGAAGGAAGGAAGGAAGTGTAAAGACAAAAATACTGAACAAGAGCAGGAAAATGTGCAAGTATTTTAAGGCTGCAGTCAGAATTGGAGTTGCTGCCATTGTCTCTAAAACACATTGTAGTGTAGAAAGATAAGAAGGCGTAGACAAGCCTACCCAGCCCAGTGACAGCGACTCTGGCCTCGGTTTTGATGGTTCCAAACTGGTTCTTAGCCTCGCAGATGTACAGCCCTTCATCATCCAGCCAGACACCTGCAGTCAACCAGCAAACCGGCAGTGACGAAACTAAAGCTACACAATCTGTACATCTGAGATCTGCAGCATCTCTACACTTACTTATCCAGAAAAATAAGTCTGCTGATAGCATTTAAGACCTCTGTTCAATAACAAGTGGTATTATTGGTTTGACTGCGCTGTAATTAAGAGTTAAAAATAGAAAATAATGGGATTAATGGGTTTGGCTCAGCTGCCAGTCTGCTGACACACATGTCCCACCAAATTCTCTGGAGATCACATGTTGGAAAATCAACATATGATTCACTTCTTAATAGGTGATGACAAGACACTGAAGTAAGAAGTGAGGAGCAGAATGGTGAGAGATGGTTTGTGTGTGTGAAACAATAAGGATGGACATATTTCCTAGAACAATAGCAGGTAAAAAATAATAAAACCATCTGCAACAGATTGAGGTAATTAGGTCACACAGCAGCCACAAATGGAAACCATGTCAGAAGTAGCCCATGCAAACATGTCCATTCCTCTCCGATATTATGCTACACACACTAGAGACATTTAGTCCCAGGAGCACAAAGGATCACCTTCAGTGGCCAACATTAGTCATATTGCAGGCAGAAAGGCCTCCAGAGTTCATGATTGAAATTCCCCTCGTCTCATAATGAAGGAGGAATAAATGGACAAAGGAACCTCTCCTCTTGCAGAATGATTAATGCCACTAAAGTGACGTGTCACTCTTTCAGCAAGTCTTTCACAGAGCAGATAAAGTGCTTTCAGCAGGACGGACACTTAATGTTGTGAGAGCCATCTACGTACTGCAACTTTACAGATGGCAATGACATCCTGTTGCCTCCCTCTCTTCAGAAAATGTTAGGCGAATTTAATATGAAAGGCTGCACCTCGTCTATATATAATCACTCAGAAAATTTCAGCCATGCCAGTCAGTGCAAGGCAGCCACGAAGCTGCATTAGCCTGCGCCGCAGACCAAAGCTCTTTGCAGTGATAGTGTTTCATGGATAACTCACTCTGGATTAGAAGACGTCCGCTCTCCAGCTGCGTTGTTCTACTGTGGCTGTCTGTCTTTGTAAGAATCTGCCTGCCGTCCTGTCTGTACCAGGTCACTGTCGGCTGTGGGAAACCTCGGGCGATGCAAGGGAGGGTGATATTCTCCCCTACGTTAGCTGTCACGTCAGCCGGTGCCTCAGAGAACAAAGGGCCCGCTGTGCAGGAAGAGTGCATTTGCCTTTGTGTAGATTTTGAGAGAAAAATAAGCTTTATGTGGAACACCGAAGCGCGGACTCACCTCCAACCTCCAGAGTGACGGTGCCAGCAGAGGTTCCAGCAGAGCTGCTGGCCACACAGCTGTACTGACCGGCGTCCACCTCCTGCACCCCCCGAATGTGCAGGGTCCCGCGGTGGACATCCTGCTCAACGAACGGAGCAGAGCCCACCTCAAGCTCACCTGAAACACGCATAAAACAAGCCCGGCGGTCATTTCCTCCATCTCTTTTATGTCCACAATGTTTGTAATCTTAACTTACCTTTGAACCAGTGGACGAGAGGAGGGGGGACGCCTGTGGCTTGACACTCCAGAGTCGCATCACCACCAACAGAGACAAGCACGGCCTGCTGTGCCACTGTTATTCTGGGCACCTCTGGAAAGGAAGAATTCTTATTTTATTGCAGTTTAACAGATGTGCATGTACTGCTACTATGCATGGAAATAACAGTAAAATAATGTTGCTTAAACCAGTGAAGGCTGCAGAGTAGACCTGAGGTAAATATTAAAGCTCATCAGACGTTTCTCTCTCTCACACAAACACACACACACACACACACACACACACACACACACACACACACACACACACACACACACACAGAGTTCTGTGTGAAAGGTGATTCTGGTTCAGGCAGACAGCTGAGCTGAAAGGATGAGATGATCTATCTTACAAGGCTCTCGCTGCCTTGACAGATCAATGTTGTTAAAAATGACATTCAGAGACAAAACTGTGTATAATACCAGCACGCCCCAGGAAAAGGCTGCCACAGTCCATCAGCGTTGAGGTTTCTGTCAGCCTCTAACTGACATGCCATGACGGCAACTTCAGGCCTACAACTGTCAGCACTCACAAAACAAGGAGAGAAAAATATCCTATTGTGTGAGACAGGGCAGCATGTGGCCTCACTCGCTTGTGCTCGACTCTGAGCCGGTGCTCAGCTCACGCTGGATATCTATCATTCACAGAGAGATTCAGAACGAATGCTCCTGAAGAATAATAAACAATGCTGACAAAAGAGTGCTGCTTCATTTGAAGTCTGAATATTAATTCAAACAGAAATTATCATTCAGAACAGAAATTTGTTGTTGTGGCTGACATCTGCGAGAGCGACATCTTGACTTACCTGCAAACGTAAGTGACACAGACTGAGAGGCGGTCCCAGCCTCATTGGTTGCCAGACATGTGTAGTTCCCAGCATCCTCTGGGAGAGCCCCTCTTATGGTCAGAACTCCATGTTGGGTTAGACTCAACCTGTTTCATGCAGGCAACAGAGTTCATGTCTGATTGCATGTGCAGATGTAAATCAGCAGTTCATCCCGAAACATTTCTGTTCGTCTTGGGTATCATGAGGGAAATGTTTCTGTGAATGTGTATCTTATGCAGACGTATAAAACACTCGTGGTTTGGAAACAATATTTTACATCAGAGGATGTAAAGCTAAGCAGTGATGCAAACAAGATGTGGCAATCACACATGCAGTTAAAGTGGAAAGTAATGACTGTCGGAGACCTCTGCGCCGGAGGTGTTGAGTGGGCTGAGGGTTCCCTTACCTCGGCCGATTAGTGAGGAACATGTTTCCATGGCTCCAGAAGAGCTGGGGAGGGGGGGAGCCGGACACGGAGCAGACGAGGCGGATCTCATCCCCTCGGGAGAAGGCCTGGCTCTGGGGGTGAACCACCACAGAGGGAGCCTCTGTGATTGGAGTCAAACAGAGGCAAAATGCTGACAATGACTCAGGGCCTTGACATGGCTGCATGATGTCATTTATAACTTCCCAATCACAGTTTAACAACAGCAAACTCCTGATGATGTGGGCTACAATGACATTAGCAGCACTCCGTGTCTGACTTCATGACGGGGGATCAGAGTGAGGAAAAGTTGCACATTTATTTGGCTGTTTTTGAAATTCATTGCAAACATGTGAGCGAATGCCCACAATAGAAGCCACACTTTTCAACACGCATCAGTCCTGGCTGATGAGGAACATTTTCTGACGAGGAAGTGCCTCAATCTGACTGCGAGGAGGCTAAGCCAATAATGGAAAACAGATGACGGGGGCCTGAGAGGAGCCATGAGGCCCCGGTGTGTTAAGCGTTTAAGCAGACGACCTGCAGGTTACAGTGCTACCGTACCTGGGACGAGAAGCCACACGGTGATTCTGCTGTCTCCGTGGGCATTGGTGGCCACACAGTGGTACTCCCCCGCATCCTGAGTCCGCACCCCGCCGATTTGCAAGGACCCGTCGGACAGCAACCTGACCCTCCCTGCTCGGGCTCGGATGGTACGACCCGCTCGGTCCCAGGTCAAGTTGTGGCGCATGGAGCCTTCCACCTGGCAGGACAGCACAGCCACGCCGCCCACAGAGGAAGTCACATTCACCGCCGGCTTCAGCACCGGAGGAGGCTCTGTTTTTTAACACAAGCAAAACATCAAACTGGCCTTATCAGCGGTGAACAAACAGTGCAGAAATAGTTTAGTTTCTTAGAAATATTTGTGTTGGCGTGCTTCACATCATGTTGATGTTTCAGCCACGAATCGGAGATAAAAAACGGCTGGAACTCCTTTCAAAGCCTCGCTGTGACTGATGCATGCAGCCAGAACATCTGAGGAGGTGTGTGTGCTTGCATTGTTTTATGTGTGTGTGACATACCTCTAACAGTCAACTGTGTTAAGGCGCGTCCCTGTCCGGCGCTGCTCTGCGCGACGCACTCATACAGGCCTTCGTCCTCAGCCGAAGCACGGGCTATCTCCCATGATGCTATGGCAGAGTTCCTGACACAGAGACATGCTTGGCTCGTTAGCTGCAGCATGACAACAAGATCCTATTTTACATCATATTCAATCACTAACTCTGGCACACACACACTGGGAATAGTTTCACCACGAGTCAGCTTCACTTCATGAATGTAATTCAAAGCAGAGCGTCAACACCAAGAAAGAATAGGCGCTTTGTTAATTATTCAAGATGACACAATCGAATATGTAATGTTCACGAAATTGAATGTGTGTGCCAGTTTCCTGACAGATGAGCCAATAAAACACAAGAGTGTAGCAGAACTAATGTTTTACAGGCATGCTCACTGGTAAGAGTAGTGAGTGACCTAATTAGTGTTTTTTACAGCGGTTAATGGGCGCATGAAGCTGCAGCATCTGAGGAAATGTGAAGGAAGGTGAGCCAAATGTTACAGGCTGCTGAGCAAAGAGAGGAAAGACTCACTGGAAGAACTTCTCCTCTCCCAGTGTAATCCCATTTCTGGTAAATCTTAGCCTGTAGGGAATGTCACTCTCCACTGAGCAGCCAATCACAGCGGGCTGCATGTAGAAGCCCTTCACCACATCAGGCATGCTCACCACTGGGGGATCTACACAAGGGAGGAAGCGAAGGTTAAAGGTCAACAGAGAGATTGATGAGGTGTGAGAGACACTGTGGAGTTGCTTTAGGGACATGCGTCTGAAGGAAGGGGGTTGTCTTGCCTGGAACGATGTTGGTGTAGGAGACACTGGACAGCCTCTGGAAGCGGTAGCCCTCCTCGTCTTTGCCTGTCACCTTGATGAAGAAGCTCTGGGAGGGGGTGCGGAACTCCGGGAGACTCCACAGTCCCTGCTGGCCGAGGTCAGAGGGCATGGGCACAGGGATCGTACGCAAGGAGCGGCCCGAGCCGGACATGAGCTCCACATGGCTCAGCTGACCCGGAGGCTTCAGGCCTGTGCATTTCAGCAAAACGTGGGCCGGAAGTCCTGAGAGATGAAGAAAGATTGTCATGAGGTCATCCTCTGCAGGTGCTCTAACTCAAGAAGGTAGCAGAAACATGTCCGGCACCTTTTATTGGCCTCTCTCTGGTGTGGTTGAACTCTGAAACAGGAACGCTGGAAAAGCCGGCCCGGAAGTCTAGACTGCTGACTCCTGTGACCCTCAGAGTATGGCGCCCGCTGCAGCTCACCTTCAGGAGCAGAGCAATAGCATTCAGTTAGCCCATTGTCATAAAGCAGTCAGAGAAACATACATTCAGCAGAGCAGTGCCTTCAGTTTCCAGGCCCCGGGTCTGGGAAACTTCAGGTTGACGACACGAGCAGAGTTGGGAATGTTCAGCAGCTCTTTTAGGCCCTGCTCCACGCCGACTACACGACCTAAGAAAACAGAACAACAACTTTTCAGCGTAAAATCATCATTTAGGAGGACAGAACATCTTGTGAAATAACGTGCAGCAAAGAAAACAGCATTAACGTGTCTACCGAAGGGATCGCTGAGCTCGATTTGTGGTGCTGGACCACTGAGTGACACGGTGACCTCTCGAAGACTGGGGTCAAAGGGCACTTCCCACTTGTTCTCAAGGGCGCCATCATGGTTGGAGGACAGCAGGTGGACCTTCATGGCCTGAACTGTCTCCTCAACCCACTTTAAAACCTACAGGAAGAGAAAAACACCTTCACAGAACCGTAACAGAGCAACATCACTGAAGGAGACACACGCATCGGTGGATGAGGCTGGGACCCATCAAATGCAAACCGATCCCTCTCGACTGCGAGGACGAGGACAGGAAGGACAAGACTGTGACCTTTCCCTGAAAGTCCCCACCAACCTCCTCCCCACCCAAGCAGCAGGCTGCTCTTTGTCTCCGGACTATTCTTACATCGCAGACGTATTCCTCAGAGGGATTTTGCCTAAACAAAGGAAAAGTGAAGCAGCTCAACTGTCAAAGTGATAACATACAGTTTTCTGCACTCTCAAGCATGTATTCCCAGAAGAGTCTCTCACAGTGGAAGTCTGTCATGCAGCGGTCCCCCTCCTGCAGCACAGCTTTTATGAATCATAACTCTTCTTCCTCAGCATAGAAAGCAGGGGATGGAGGGAGGGAGGGGTTGCTTTGTTTTACATTTACAGTTAAACTGTGTATTCCACAGTATCAACCTGACTTACATGTGGGATCATTTACGGACAGAAACAGCTGGCAGCTTCCCATTTGTCTGTAGAATTGGTTAAGCTCATGAAGCCAGATGAGGTCAGACGGTGACACGTTAGGATTACAGGAGGCTCACTTCTTAAATGAGTCATTCCACCAGTCAGAGCAAAGATTACCCAAAGTCTGACATAATGGTTGACAGTTTGATTATATTTAATGGCAAAAACAATCATTATGTAGACGATAATGTTCCTCGGTGGCTCTCCACTGAAATATCTGACAATGCAGAGGTTCAGTTCTCACAAGTGCTTGAGCTTCTGGGTATAATCATTATCAAAGTACGGAGTATGAATACAGTTT
The DNA here is from genome assembly GCF_039877785.1 of Chaetodon trifascialis. Lineage (NCBI taxonomy): Eukaryota > Metazoa > Chordata > Actinopteri > Chaetodontiformes > Chaetodontidae > Chaetodon > Chaetodon trifascialis. The sequence goes on from NC_092061.1 coordinate 2,468,280, forward strand.
TCCTTTTGTTTTCTCTAAAATGAAAACAGAAGCAGTAAAGCCCACTGATATTTCACAGTCTCATTTCAGTGGCCACAACGGACCAACAGTCTTCCATCTTCCAAACGCTTAACAAGCAACTGCTGTCTAGTATTTGTTTGGACCTCATACACACAGGCATTATGGCTGAGCTGCATCTGCAATGAAACAAACTGAAAACATTTCTGCAGCGGGATCTCGCAGACGGAGCCAACGGCAACACATTTGAAGACATTTATGAAAAGGAGCAAAAACTGAAACAAGGAAAGTCTTTGATAATTTAATTATCAGGCCTTCGCTTTTTGTCTGTCGGGTCCGCTGGGTGCTGACAGCAGCTGGTTCCTCTCGCTGTTTTACAACTGGAAACAGCTGTAATGTCTGCCACATGTGCAGCCATCACCAGCAGAGCAGGAAACTGCTACGAAGTGACCTACATCTGCCCCAGGATAGGGTCCATTTCTTATGCAAGAGCGCAGAGAGGAGTGGGCACTACTCTGCCCTCAGACCTCAGATAAAAGGAAGTGGAGTGCAGAGACGGGACGACTTGCTGTCCGGGCCACGGTGGGTCTGGGGGAGCACGCTGAGCTCTGCAGCCACTCCCTGTCTCAACCACGGGGAATGCAGAGGATCTGAAGTGCTGTGAAACCTCATCCGGCATGTCTCAGTTGAACGGGCTTACCGAGCTGTTACAGGAAGGACCCCCCTCTGCTATTCATAGACGCATGACAGATGGGCCGGAGGAGAAGGGTTAGCTAAGGCTGGGGTGATGCTGCATTCCCCTCACTCATCCAGGTACAATACCTGCAAAAGAACAGGCCGTGCTGTGGTCAAGCACAGCAGCTTGACTCCAGACCCCGCAGTGTGTGGGGGTCTGCTTAGTCCTTACCAAGGTTTAAAAACAACAATTTGCAGGACGATGTTCCACTACAAATAAAGGTTATTAAAGCAAATCAGTCCCAGATGGACCCCTGCTCTGTCTGGGTGGGAGTTTCCACACACCTGCTGAGGCTCTACCTGCCACAGGTGGGCTGTATTTATGACAAGAGGCTAAAACATAGATGGTGCCTTTGTTTAGCACAGGAAACAAGGAAGACAAAGATAAATGTCAGGGTTTCAATGTCTGACAACCATTACCAGCCTCTTAACTGCATCCATGTAATGAGGAAACCAGAAGGCCAGTGTTATGAATGACTCTTCAAGGCACTTTAAGTTGAGTGTATGTGCAGCTTGTTGGGTAGAAACACACAGCAACAGGCCACATCCCGCGCTGCAAAGCTGCGTCTTCATTACATGCTGCTCTCAAACCCCGTTTCTGTCTGCAAGCAGGAACCGCAGCGGACATTATGCGGAAGCTGAAGCATCACAGCCCTCATTTTTGATCAGCGCTTCAGGCGACCGATGACTAAAGACGGCGTTGGTACCACGAGGAGCGCAGATCGCGGGCCAAGTCTGACAGCACATTAGCAAAGCTTTCTTGTACACGCTCTTGTTAACTTATCCTCTTGTTAATCATAAGCAGTCATTTTTAAAGAGTGGAGAGAGTGTGATATGCAGAGCTGACAATGAGCTGTTGTGCGAGGACTTGGAGCCAACTCCACTGGGCAGCTGTGCTGGAAGGAGGGAGGCCATGACAGATCATATCCTGGGATTAGAGAGTAAAATAAGCAGTCTGTTTTCCCTCCACCCTCGCCCCACGGAGACCACAAAAAGATTTTGTGTATTTGATTTGGCTGCACTTTATTAAACTGCTATTAAGACGGAATATTTTGGTTAGATTTATACTACTTCTGAGGTTTTTAAGGATTAAAGGATTTGCATTAATTTGGTAAATGCATGCCACCCAAGTGCTATAATCACACAGGTCTAAAGCTGACTAACACATAGTAATTCAACGCGGGTCCAAGAAAAATACGTTCATAAGCATGCGCATGTTTACATGTAATGTAAAGCACATTAAGAACATGTCAAAATACTTTAGGCTACATGAGCACAAAGCCATGAGTGGTTGAGGTGTGAGGGCTAGAGTCAGTTATTCTCCTAATACTGCAACACAAAAATGACATTCAAACACTCCTTAAACAGCTGGCGGGATTATGGAGTGATAATGAACCGAGCTGCCACACACACGGGCATTATATGTTTAGCTACATGCGAGCATGACTTGACAGGAAACAGACCCGTGCACACGCACACAAACACATCTGAGTTCAGGGGTTCAGTGGGCCACCGGCGCACAGAGCCACTGGCCTCGGCTCAGCGCTGCCCGGCCGCCTCCTGTGCTGACATGCAGGATACCAGTGTCTCTTCCAGAGGAAACTCTGGCTTCTTTTACGTCTGCCTGGGAAGTGAGCCCTGCTGTCTTTGGCTTCTGAGACAGGGCTTCCGTTACATGCCGCTTCCGATATAAAAGAGCCACTCGCCCGTATCATATGACCAGGAAGTTCAATATCAGCTTTGGAATTATTTGATTACTGTTAATGAAATCGCTATTATTACATCAGGAGGTCAGACAGGGTTTGTTTCTCTCTTCCTCCTGCTGTTCTTCGTCATTCGCTGCTATCACCCTTTTCATACAACTGAATTCTACTTTTTTTTTTTTAATGTATGAGTGGGTTTAATAAAGGTTCGGCCGGTGCCGTGCTCTCACCTCGTTGACCTGCTGCTTGTCCAGGTGAAAGATCTGTCCAGAGGAGGTGGCAGCGATCTCCTCATAAGCCCTGTAGCCAGGCTGAGAGCGGTCCCCACAGTCCCCGGTCAACACAAACACCACCTGGGAACGAAGGGGGCAGGAGAGTTAAGAGGATTACTACTGTGCAGTGTTTGCTTTCTGCAGACTCGCTTTCGGTTGGCTCCAAAGTGACGCTAATGCTCATTGTCATGCTTCACATAGAGGCTGAGAGCAACTTTGAAGGAACTCGGGGAACTTCATTGGAATGTAGATCTTTCCCAGCATGCCGCTGTATTCCTTTTGTGAGAGCATGTGACAAATGCAAAGACACTCAAAACTCTGTGGGACCGGCATTCAAAGCCGTAAACGTACCATTTCCCTGCTAACGACACCAGACGTAAGAAACGCGTGCACACATTTGTTGTATCACTCTCTTACAGATTGAAGTTGATATTTGACATTAGTAAAATACCAACATTGGCCTGATGCAGTATTTATGTCTCCAGCCCTGATCTGTGGTGTCCTCACGACCTCGCACGGCGTCTCTGACCGTACCTGCGATTGACGGAGCTGCACCAGCTGCAGAACATCTCTTTTCAGGCGGTAGTCTTTGGCTCTGGCGTCAGTGAAGACGTAGATGAAGGATCCAGGCAGGGAAACCTCCAAGGCTTTCTTTATGGCTCCTATACTCATCTCAGGACAGTCGCCCCCACCCTGGGTGACAGAATCACACGTGATCAGATACTGCTGGAGGAAATAAACTTTAAAAATCTTACTTTAAACTTGATTCCATTGGATTTTATACTTGAACAGCCGTCATACTTCAGCTGTGCCGAGGACGTGAGTTAAAGCAAATGTTAATATTTAAAGAAAGAATCGCACAGGCCTGCTTAAAGCAAGGTCCCAGTCATACAGGATAATCAGCTCATGTGTTCTGGTTCCCACCTGGACAAACAGCTCTTGCAGATCCTGCTGGAACTTCTTTGGGTCGGTGGTGATAGACACGGGGCCGATATCTGCAGGGTTGGAGATGTATATCATCAAAGTTTCCAAACAGAGACTCAGAAAGAAAGAACAAAATCAAACCAGCTTAGTAAGAGATGTTCTGGTTGCTATACAGCAGCGTACGGCTAACAATAATCATTCCCATCGAATGAGGGCTTAGGTCTAACTGTCTGGATTTTCCTTCAAAGTAAACAGAACAACACATCAGAACAAAGGATTAAGTTGTCCCCTTTCAGCAGTCCAGCCTCTGAAAACAGAGACAAAACATCTGCAGCCTCAAAATTCCGCCTAAGCCCGCACAGTCTAATTTATCAGATCCAGAGTGATGCCCTGTAGCTTTTTTGCAAGACATGAATATCAATCACACACTCGGCACAGCACAGAAGACTGGTGCTCCGACAATAGTACAATGTTCAGGTTTCGTTTCACACAAATCTGCCCAAAGTTTGGATATCGACAAAGGAATCGTTTTCTGCAGCAGTAGTCGGTGTTTTCTACTGGCCGCCGTCCTCGGGACTCGAGCAGCGGCAGCAGCAGAGGCCAGCGTGATGGATAAGGGCCTGTCAGGACCTGACACTTACTTGGACGCCTTCTGGGGCCAATCGATGGAGCAGTAAACATTAACCAATGCACAGAGAACGAATTGTTTTTGCTATGGAACGCTGTTGTCTATAAACACAAGCCTTTCATTCTAATTACTCCAGAGAAGACCCTCATCAGGTAGGGTGGAGGCTCGTGATTTCTCTACGTCTGCTTGTTATTCCAACTGTCAAATACCATTTTGAAGTGTCATTGTGAGAGTAATGATACAGAGCTTGCAGCCGTGTGTCAAGCTGATGACATTTCTAACTCGCTCTCAATCCATTTTCCAACAGTGGAGGCTTTCAAGTCCCTGTCTGCTCCTCGTGAGTGACGGTAAAACACTGACAGCTCCGTCACGCCTCTTTGTCAGCCACCACGGCTTCTATGCAATCTTGGGAGTTTACAAGGTCCCCAAGGGCAGGGCACATTAAACACAGACACAATGTGTGGTGTTAGTGCACCCACCTCCCCTCCCCTGGCTGGATAAACTGGGGGCTACGAGGGTTTTCCGGAGGTTTGGATGCAGGAGAGGGGTGGGGTGAGTAGGGGGAGATTGGGGTAATTACACACGAGCAGACAGCATATGCTTCTCATCAGTGCTCAAACACCCTCCCCCATTAGAGCACTCTTATTTTCAAGCTGTAGCTTTCCCATACAGGGGGACAGATGCGGGGGGTTGAAGAGTCTTACCTGTCCCACAGACCCCTCGCTCTAAACGCTCACATACTCCTGCTCCATGTTTGGCTTCAGAGTGCTGCTGCGTGGACGTGGGCTTCTACTGGAACACAACCTGCGCTACAGGTTCAAACATGTGCTGCACTTTGCTCTTTCTGTGATCTTTAGAGTAAAACTGAATTTACTAAAGTGTAAGTGACAGCTGCAGGGGAAAGAAACCTGAAGCCATGCTGAAAACGCTGAGTTTGTAATAAAGCTGAAAGAAGGCTACTGTGCTGCCTGGATCTGGCAAAACCATCTGACAATCTTGGCTGATTCGTTAAATGCTGCAATAAATCACAAACACGTAAAGAATTCAGGGCGACCACACTCACAAAAAGTACAAATACTGTGTAGCAGCTCCTTCAGAGAGCGCTGTGTAGAAGTACCTGGATCATGGAAGGGGACCAGGACAAAGTTTTTAATGGGTCTGGTCCTCCGGTTGAGGGTCTTCTCCAGGATCCGTGAGGCGCCCTCTATCACCTGTTTCAGATCGTCGTACATGGAGCCGGTAACATCGAACACAAAGGCCAGGGTCGAGGCGCTGTCACCGGATCCATCATCCTCCTCAGCCCGGGGGACTGCCAGCAGCCTGTGCGCGCTGACACAGAGCGCCAGGACGAGGCACTTTAACAAGACGCCGGTCATTTTTTAGGTTTACTGCATCTGTCTGCTGGAATGAGGCGAATCACATAAACAAAAGTAAAAGAAAGTTTTCAAAAGTTCAGATTTCAAAGCAGTTCAGCTTGGGACGGCTTCCAGTCGGCAGAAAAAGCTATTTGGAACAGCACGGCTCAGCTGAAACTCATCAAAATCCAGAGTAAATGCTTCCACGGGAGAACATCCGTGCGTAAAGTTTGGAGGAGCGTGTGGACTGGCTCCGCGTTGGAGAGCCCCTGGAGAGCTGGTGCTCTGACGCTTCAAACGGGGGCGGAGATGGGTATTAAAAGGTTCCCGAGACCCAACCTGATTTGTGTGTGTGTGTGTGTGTGTGTGTGTGTGTGTGTGTGTGTGTGTGTGTGTGTGTGTGTGTGTGTGTGTGTGTCGCGCGCGCACCGCGACCCCACTGTGACTTCCAGGCTTTAACCCTATCCAGCATTCCCCTCCGCAACACGATTTTCGTGGTGGGCCCCCAGAGACGCGGTTTTTAGCAGCTTTACGCACATTACCGGCGGAGTCCTGAGTCTGTATTCTGGACATGCCGAGAACATTGTCTCAGCAACAGCCTCGTTTTTATAAATAGCCATCGTTTATATTCAGCTGACACCAATCTAATTTTATACGCAGCCCACCCTGAGAAATATCCCCTTGGCATATGAATGGGTGGAATAGCTCGACGCGCCACACAGAAATGTCACTGTCCCTTTCCACGTTGTTGCTGATCTGGAGAGAAATCTGTTATTGATGATTTAAATATTATTCTTACGCACTTGAAGTGGAGCTGTGGCATGTCTTGTCTAAAGAGATCAGACCTCGAGAGGAAGTCAGGCCTGATCTGACAGTAAGAATGTGAATAATTGAGAGGCTTCTTCCACAGAAGTGATGCGGACCCACAATATTTCTGAGCTGGTCGTCGTGTCTTTTGCTTTAGCTGCAGATGCTACATTTGAAACGTCTATAAAATACAAAGGGAATCAAAGATGGACCCCCCTGACCCCCCCTTGATATCACCTGCGTGCGTCTTTGATGAGAAGAAAACAGGTCTGAGCAGGCCCAGTGAGCAGACAGACCCCAGCTTTTACACAAAAACCACTGAGCTACCTCATTACCACACCCATCAGTGCCAAGACTTGACACCTTTATGCAGCTCATTGTTCATTATACAACCACACAGGCAGGCTCACACTGCCGAGGGAGCTGGCATGTAAGACTCTGTGTTTCAAAGCATGACACGAGCTCAACGTGGCATTTCTCCCTGTTAGCGAAGCAGCTCAGAGCAATGCTGGACTCCTATTTTAAATATAATGCATTTGAAGTGTGAGGTACTGGACTATCGTCATGACGTGGGATTCTTAAGGAAAGTTTTGCAAACACACATTTGACTCTTACATAAAGTATTCATTTAAATGCAAAGACTAAGAATGCAGCGATAGGAAAGTTAGCCACTTAAATGCATTTTATTCTGTGCTCTTACACCGTTAATCAACAGGTAAATGACATTTATCATTTAGTAAATTATCATTTGCATAAGGCATAAAGTCAGTGAAGCTGAAAAAAACATCGTAATGCTGTAACTGAAACAGTCCAAGAGTGAGAAAAAGGCATCATCACATGCTCTGGCCTTGCACGGGACAAATACAAAGTAGACAACTGCAACCACAGAGCTCGCAAAAGCTTTACAACCAGAATTGATGTCTGTTTGTGCCTCTCAATGACCGGGGCTTTGTGTGCGCTGAGGGTGGAGTATGATGCTCTCAAAAGACAGAATGAGCCTCAATTCAGATGCAAGCTGTGAGAATACGCCGCGTTGCTCGGTGCATGTCGTTCAGGATGTGGCTGTGCAACACTGCAGACACTAAACGCTCGTGCTACTGGGGAAGTGAAAACACAAAGGGATGCACAGACTGCAAACGTAGTAAAATCATCCATAGAAAACTCCCCGCTCCTCCAGCACTCTTCTTCAAATAAAAACCCTTCTCTCAGGCAAAGGAAACTCCAGAGTGTGAGAAACAAAATCAATCCCACAATAATCATGAAAAACAGTGCAATACACTTCAAGACCCTCGATAAAAATAAAACTTCATTCCATACGTATGAGGAAAATTCCCATAAACGCAGCAAAGCAGAAAATAAATTAACAGGATATTTACATTGTACAATATACACTATAATGCTCTTGAAGTTAGTGTCCATGTTATCACCACATAACACATTTTTCTAGATTCTCCAGGTTTGGAGTCCGTCCTCGAGGCGATGAAGCATAGTTCCTCTGAGCGGCTCACGCGCCTCCTCGGCTTTACAGAACGTGAACAAGACGCACACGAACATCTCAGAGGGAGTTCAGTTCCTTGGACAGTCCATGGGGAAATCACAACACTGCGCTTGCGGAAATGCTCGTACACAGTCCACAACACTCAAGTGTGTACGCGGTGCCACATAGCTGTAGAAGCACGGATAAATGACTGAGGGCTTTGCTGACATGTTTGAATTCTCCGTCACATCAGAGGATATATTTGCTTACGATCCTTACTGGAAATGTAGACGAACAGCTACTTGACACAGATGCCGTACAGCCGTGTGACAAAGGTTTGCAGTCCACATCTGGGTGAGCAAGTTAAATGGGGCTTCCTCCCGTTACAGGTATGATGGTGCTGGATTGGCGTGTAACACGCAGGAGGATGCTGAGCTGGATCCATCTGAGAAGTTGTGAGAATGATCACCAGTGAATAGACGCCACTGAGCGCTGTCATGAAACCTGGGTGTGTTCAGAGCATGCAAGACAATCGCTAAACAGAGCCGCTGCTTGACTAAAATATGTCCTCACAAGCTCACTTCACAGTTGACAAAACACTGAGCAGGATGTCAGCAACAATTGGCAGCGGCTGGTGCATTACATTAGGCAGCGAGAGGAGAGGGCTGTCTCGCTCTTCACTCAGCACTGCAAGACTATTTGATTGCCAGCAAACAAGTGGGCCATATTGAATAATTCATAAGAACAAACTGAGAGCAGAAAGTGGCTTCTTCACTTTGGTTTTCAGCCCACAGACTGAATCTCTCTTCTTTTATTCTTTGCCGTGTTGAAGTAAGAATTACTCGGTATTATCTTGGAGCTGAAGGAGGCCCGGGAATTGAAAATCACCCAGGCAGAGAAGTATGCAGGTAGCAGCTCATTAATACCCCACTCACCTTACATTCCTACACAAGTCCATCATAGAGAGACAGAGCCTGAACAATAGAAGGGTCTGCCTTTGAACCCTCCTGAAACTCCTGCAGAGTCAGCTTCCCGTCAGCATTCTGGAAGCAGAACATGAGACAAAATGAACCTGAAGCCCTTTAATGCTCTGACACAAAGCTTCCAGCAGGGGGCAAAAGAGGCTCTTGTGCTAACTTGCTCCTGTTGGGCTGATCTCTGGTTCAGTGCTCTTGGATTGTGGCCACTCTCTGCCAATACAAATCACTAAGTGCTGCTGCGCTGCACAGCTAGTCCGGGCTGATCTTGGCGGCGGTGGGATGACGAACACACCCATGCAGGCTGCGTCTCAGCTTTCACTAAAGCTGAGTAGATTCTTGGGGCCGAGGGAGTTGGCATTAGCACCGAGGGCTAGCGGTGGAGGAGACTATATATGATGTTTATAGACTGCAGGCGGTGTTAGTGACGCGGTGATGGCTGCAGCTAACAGCTCTAAACTTAACAGGGTCCATATCAAAGCCCCGAGGGTGGCAACCAAGGCAGATTCAGTCCCCTTAATGGAAAACTAATGACCATCACTGCACTCGTGTCCGTGTCAGGCAGCGTTCGAGGCTCAACTGTAGGAAGTGGCATCAAATGCAGCAACTAGTGCTTTAACTTTGCTCTCATCATTTCAGTCTTTTGATATCAGTTCAATATTAAAATACTGACCTTGTCCATCATTGCAAAAATACGGTCGACTCGCTTTTCTGGCGTGTTTTCTTCTTCTGGCAGCTCCACAGTGTTCCCCTAAGAAACACGATCATTACGTTTTGTTCCATTCAAACGACTGAGACGCACATGTCGAATGTTTGGGAGAACTTACCACCATCTGATAAATGGCATCCACGATGTTCAGCATCTCATCTCGAGTGATGTAGCCGTCATTATCGAGGTCATATAATTTAAAAGCCCCTGTGCAGACAAAGATGGTAAAACACGTGTCAGAGCGTACGCAGATCAGAGCGCTGCTGTGGCTTCAAAAGGTAAAACAGCAGATTAGATTAAACTGTATATTTTCATGCATTACAAAGTGTTTGGTGTCTTTGGAGGTGGTGAAAACTGAGCTGACGGGCAGCGGCCTTCATGGCATGCGACAGTGGATATAAATCCTGTGTTTCTAGGCTGTTCGATTTTTACAAAAGGTTGTCAACATGTTGGGTCACGACCCCCAGGTAGTAGAAGCCGGCTGTATCTTGCTAATAATCTGCTGTTTGCTGCTCTCCAGGAAGCCGCTGGTCCTCTTTCATTTGCAATGCGAGGCAGTCAGTCCTAAATCCTGTCATTTAAATGTCAAAAAGAGGAGGAGAAATGGGGGTGCATCTTCTTACATCTCAGCTTCTCATCTAGAGTCCCCCGAGAAGTCACAGACAAGGCCTGGATGAACTCGGAGAACTCGATGCGTCCATCCTGCAGAGACAAAAGGGGGGGAGACAAAATGAGCATCTTACTTCACATCTCACTGTACTTTCACCAGCTCCTCGCTGTTCTTTCATCGTGTCCTTGCTGAAAATGGGGCCAGACGTTTGCTCCAAGTCAGCTGCTATTTTTGCCCTGCACCTGGCTCTCTCCTGAGGCAGAAATATGTCACCTCTGGTCATTAGTAAGATGGATGCTACGGGCTCATGGTCTCAAAGTTACAGCACACAAACAAGCAGTGTGTGTTCGGGGTGAGGATCCACATCATGAATGGACGCTGCAGATAATTGTGTCTGACATGGCAGAAGCTGTCCCCCTCTGCCACGTGTTTCCTCTCAGCTTTGTTTGAATCACGTGCACTGATTTTTACCACAGAAGCTCAGAAAATCCAATCACCCTCCCAAACTCGAGGCCTTCGGCGTCGGTCTGCGAGGCCACGCTGTGCAGCGGGGAGGAACGTCTGCTAACGCGGATGATAATCAAATATGAAATGAAAGTGGCTCAAATGCAGCTAATTCAGAGCAACTCATCAAGTTATGACCTCCAGCCTCAAGCAACTGCAGCAGACGCACTCAAATCAAACTGAGGCGCTGCATCAAAAAGTCCACTTTCTTTCTAAGTGAACGCATTGAAAATGAACTTCCTGCTGGTGGATCCTTCAGGATTTCAGACACTATTCTCACCAGACGCTGAAGGATCGCCTCACAAGAGCATTCTGCTGCAACAGCTGGCCACCTGTCGTAGCCTCAGGTTCAGCTAGCTTTATCTCTGCCAGACATCTGACCAGCCAGGTAATGCTGAAGTCATGCATTGCTGATTACATAAGTCATAAAAAGTGTTAAGATCAATGCATTCTCTAACTATGGGGTGCCCAGCGCTAATGAAGGTCATAGATAAACATCAGACGGAGGGGTTGTCTGATCCTCCAACACAAAGCCTCTTAACTGAAGTCAATAAACCTCCAGGGGCTCACCAACATCCAAGGAGCTGTCATCTATACTTTGTCTTCCTGAGCACCGTCTGAATAATCTTGTACAGCTGCAATGAGGTGGATTACTCCACACAAATGTAGCCTGTAACAATTTGGCCTTGTTAAAACTTGTTTTATTGCCGTATCCTCAAATCCGTCGAGGATGTGCCCTCATTCATAAAAAGAAATCAAACGCATGCACAGCTTTGGAAAGAAACGCTGGCGTCCGCTCTTAAAAACTGATTTCTGGAGTTCGGATTATGTGTTACTATGGATGTTGTGACTCATCTTCAGTCCTCTGTTCAGAGGACAGAATCATCAGTGCTGTTGAAATATCATAATAATATAATGACTGACAGAATGATTTCAGTGTGTGCAGGGCTTTGGCTTTCAATACGTGCAAGCTTCTAGCTTACAGCTGCCAAAAACAGGAACAAAAAGTGCATTCAGAGACGAAACGTGGAATCTCCAACATGTCCTCATGTTGTATATCTTGATTAAACCTTAGCCTGCATTGTTAAAAGCAGCTTTCATCAAAAAGGGGTTTAATTAATGAGCCTTTTTCTATATACACACCTGATCGTCTGCAGGTCTGCAAAAAGAGCTCAGCAGTAAGATGAAGAGTATTTCTATACCTCGCTGCTCTTTTATTCTGTGCAGCCTGAGTCTGAAAGGAGGACCTCTGCCGCTTTTAACACCGTGTTCCTCATCCGGCAGCTTCCCCGCACAAACAGCCACTGTCACACTATTTCTTTGTCATGTTGAAGCAACAAAGGTAGCTGAGCAGTCTTTTCTGCCCTCTAACAGGACAGTACAACTCGTGGTTACAAACCTTATTCTCATCAAACACGTTGAAGACAAAGGAGGCGAACTTGGTGGGATCCCCGAAAGGAAAGAACTGCTTGTAAATCTTCTGAAAGCCCACCGCGTCCAGCTGCCCGCTCGGACAGTCCTTAATGAAGCCTTTGTACCTGAAAGCAAAGCACAGATGGAGATGATTTAAAGAGTTAAAGCCTCATTTAGCACAGGATGAAAACACACGATGAAGACCAGAGTGGACAAAGGTGAAGACGCCTCCTGACGTCCACTGTGGCCGTTCCCGCTTCAGCTCGAAAGCGGGCGCTGCGTCGAAAAGGTAAAGTGCAAAGCTATTTGTCTCATTCACAGATAAGAAGATCGCCTTGATCCAATAGCAGGCCCAGAGTGGTTAACTCTAATCAAATTACTCTCTAGTCCTCTTTTGATAATATGCGTGGCTGATAGATAAGCCTGAGCGCTTCCCCTCGTCCCTGGAAATGACACATCTAGAGGGCGACTTAATATCTCTATTAGCCTAAATATAGAAGCATCTCATGAGCAATTTCAAGCGCAGTCACTCAAAGGTAGGCGGCTTTTTGTACGGCTTCATAAAGGAGCCTCAAAGTCTAACGTGACTGTAACAGCTCAGGGAGGGTGGAGGGGAGCGCTAGCCTTTATAAAAATAAATGCTAGATGGGTAGGAGAAGGAGGAAAATAATAACACTCTGGTTATAAAAAGCTTTGCAAAAAGCTTTTGCTCTTGATCAACAGCAAAAATGACGCAAGCTCACACGAGGGAGCGCCGCGTGCTCGTCTGTGATTCAGTTAACGCCGCTCGAAAATAAGGCCGGGCTGTAATTACGGCCAGAGAGAGAGAGAGACGGCGCTCTGATGGAGAACGAAGGCCAAGGCAGATCTCTTCCACTCCGGCTCCTCACTCTTAAACTCCTTACTTTTAATCTGCCTTGGAGATAATGAAGCAGCTCCATACAGTCAAAGAGACGCTTTGAGGAGCAGCTGGAAGAAAGTTCAGCGAGAAGAGAGGCGAGAGGAGAGCAGAGGCATGTAATTCTCACGTCTGAATTATGTGCAGATACGCAGGGAAGTGCAAGCCTCGCTCGCTATCATGCAGAGAGGAGAATACGACCTGATTGGTATTCAAAGTGCACGGCACATAATGCATATCGTAATCCAAAGCCGACCCACTTCACCTGAATTCTTTCATTTTTAATGTGTGACCGTGGGATGTCATAGGCTGAGAGGTGCTGCATGCATACGTACTGTACATACAGTATGCATGTTTCAGTACAGTATACAGTAGGGACTGTTGATGGCAAAAACAAGTGTATTTCTGAAGTATTTGTACTCAAGGCGCCTGTTCTTTGTTCACAGGTGAAGACATTCTGATCAACACCCACAATAATTATGTCTATCGGCTCTTTATGCTGTACGTCCCCTTTTCTCTGCAAACACATTGAGTGAAATGTTTAAACTGGAGTCAAACTGCTTGTATGTGCACACACACTGGGCCAACAAAGCCAATTCTGACTTATTAGTTCAATTCTTATTGGTTGGCGGGCCTCTCCTCTGTGCTGGTATGAGAGGACTGTCCCACTGCAGGCTGCACGAAGCGCAGCGTTGTTGATCGCCTGGTTCTTCATTCAGTTAATCACTACTCTGCTTATATGCTGTAAGAGTATTTATAGCTAGCTTAATTAGCTAGCAGGCTAATTTTTCTGTAGCGCTGCACCTACGCGACTGACCAATGGGTTTCCATGTTTGTTGACGAGGACATTCAAGTCCACACAGACGCTGACGCGAGCATCGGTCCCTCTCTGCAGACTGAAGTCACAGTGCTGACATTAACTATGAGCTTCACAGGAAGTGGCCATGATCACCTCAGGTGGGTCAAATATCAGCCAGTGCTCGTTTCTCACTGACTGAACTGAACTGAATCCAGTCCTGATAAATCTGCTTATTAGAACACAGACCTGAATGAAGGACAGACCAGGTGAGTAACCTGGTCCAGGTGTCCTGATTCAGACCCTGTGAGGTCCAAACAGGTCTGCAGTCTGACCCGTCAGGAGGAGCGGTGCTCCCTGTGGCTCTGAAGGAGCTGTCTGAAGTCTGCTTCTTATGAGTCACTCAGCTTCAAGGACCTCTTTAACACACTCTCTGCATCTCTGCATGAGACGCCTGAAGAAGTTTCTTCTGTCAGCAGCTTTTACGATCAGTTGTTACAAAAAAGCGTTGCACGTGAAAATTACAGAGCAGCGAATTAAAAGAGCATCGTTTGCTCGTCTGTAACACTGTTAGAGTGATGCAGAAGAAGCACAGATATCAATAAAGTCTGAACTTAACAGACTGAAATGTAAACTTAGAGCAGCTCCCCTTTCACAGATTATTGGCGACAGATCATTTCAGCCGTTAACGAATGATTTCCTGATCACAGTCACACACGACCATATTTCATCTAATGCTTATTATACTTCAGCATATTTTGAGTTTTAAATGGTATATATTTAGATAATTTACTTAAATCTGCTATTTAATATGTTTTTTGTTGAATTATGTTGTTGTTTATACCTGTTAAATTTAATTTCCTCTTTAACACAACTGTTGATTTTAGTGTTTTTCAGCTGTAAAATGTCGCCTTGATATCTTTGTCACAACAAAATTTAAGTGATTCTTTCTTTAAGTGAAGAACTAAAATCAGCTGTTACAGACTTTATTGGATTGTTTAACTCTGTGTACTGGTTGAGCTCCAGTGAAACTCCTCAATAAGCACTTAAAGTTTTGATTTATCAAAGACTTCCTGGCACTGAAATGTTATTTTCCGTCTTCAGCAGGTCGACAGTCACATTCATTTGCTTTCCTTGGCATCAAGTCATCCACATCTAACATAAGACCAGTGGAGCTGCATTAGCAGAAGACTCACACCGAGCACACTGATGCAGACATGTTTGTCCGACGTCAGCTCGTCATCAGTCATAATCAGAATCACCTTCGTTTGCCAACAACACGTCACGTACGAGAAGCGACTTGGTGACACTGGTGCTGAGACGCACACAGCCAGGCTGTACTTGCAGCAGTGCGATGATGCAGCTCCGCAGCGAGCTCGCGGCGACGCAGCAGACGTGACATTGTGCATCAGACCACACCGGGGAGCCAGCGTGAAGATAAAGTATTTATTACTGGCACTGGTTCCCACTTCTTGGCATCTACCTCGGTGGTTTGCTAAAGAGTTGTGCAGGATGTTTCTCTTGCTCCCGCCTCGCTGGCAGGAACATCACTGCGCTATGGCATTTTGTTATTGATTTCAGGTGAGCCTCGAGCATACTAATGATGTTCCCTTGGAGGAGAATTAGAAAGGGGAACGAATTTAATGCACAACACAGGCATTTATCTAACCCTGCTAATTCTTCTGTGTCTGTGCCTGTGCTCTAATTACACGCCATCTGGCATTTCCCCTGGTAAAACTCCCTCTCATCCCTCACACTCAGCCGTGTTGATTGCTGCTGATCTTCAAGTGAGGACTCATGCAAACTTTCCTGTGAAAGACAGCGAGAGTGATGATGAGCTAGCTGGCTGCACAGCCGGGGGGGTGGAGGTTTAGGAGTGGGGGGTATTCCGCCCCGGTGCACTCAAGCAGCCCCAGAGACAGGCCAGCTCGAAAGGCTCTGGACAGGCCAGTGCCCAGTGATCTCTGCTGCTGCTGCTGCTGCTGCTGCTGCTGCTGCTGCTGCTGCTGCTGCTGCTGCTGCTGCTGCTGTGTGGCTGTCAATGTGCCCTGACTCCTTCCCCCCCGTAAACCCCCCTAACAGGGGACAGGAACAGTGGCTGGCTCTCGAGGCAGAGCTCTTTTCATGCATGCAAAATTAGGTCGTGAAATGCAAAACCAACGCAGGAGAACTGAAGTGTGAACATGGAAGAGTGATCACTTTATTACAGTGCTCCCTCCTCTGATATGCACTATTCTCTGTTCTTCATTTTCAAAGAAACAATAGACCAAAAGCGGCGTGTGGCGCACAAAAGCGACGACTACGCTCGTGCTTGAATCAGCTCTGTAAATAATGATGCATTGTTTCTTATCTGCGCGCTGGCGGCTGTCAAATTGCGCCTTCAGAAAAGCATTCAGAAATTCACACCTTAACAGCGACGATCACTCGCAGCACAGCTCTGTGGCCTGAGGTGTCTCTGCTTCATGACTGTGTTTCATTATGATACATGTGAGAATACAGTACAGCACTGTGACTACATGCTGGGACCCTCTGTGCGAGGTTGGTGCAGGTCACGCTGACTAACGGGTACAAAATCTGACAGGAAGGATTACTAATCAGCGACCTCGTGGACGCGCCGCGGCCGTGGAGTCATGAAGTGCCTGAAAGTGAGACAACCTTATGCCTCCGCCGCTCTGCCGTAAGCAGACATCCCCTCTGGAAACAGAGCAAAAAGGTTGTGGAGGAATGCATCATGGGAATGTTTGTATCAGTGTTATCAGCCCTCAAAGTCATTCGGTCTCAGCCAGGCTTCAAAGTCATTCTATTTTCAGACCTTGTCTGTCTTCAGGGTAGAGTGACGGAGACGGCTTCAAATCAGACAAATAGTAAACACCGTCCACGCAGTCAAGAAGGCAAAATATATCAGAGGGTTCAGCAAGCAGGTGGAGATACGACCTCCTGACTGCTGCGAGCTGCTAACATATGATGTAAAATTAAAAATGAATGCACACACTTACCACTGCTGCACCTCTTTCTCTGTAACTGTAAGAGAAATAAAGAGTGACATTAGCTTGGAGGAAAACTTCGGCTGTCCTAGAAAAAAGTAGCTTGCTGTTAGACACCACAGAGGACATGAGTAGCAGCGGTGTTAATCATCCCGGCCCCGTCCTTTCAAACACACGTCTTCTGGCTTTAGCAGGAATACTCGACAGTATGCAATTACTGGAGAGCAGCCACGTTCAGCTGAGCGTAGTGTGGTCATTGATTGTAGCAGACTATCAGAGCAGATGAATAATAATTTCTCCTGGCCGCTGTAGTAGAGAGCAAGTGGGCGTAAACCCCAGAGAGCCACTAAAAGACAAACAAGGCTGAGGGAATGAAGGTCAGCCACATATTTAAGAAAGAGCACAGTTGAGGAGGCAGGATGTGTTATCATGCCCACACAAACACTATTATCTGCCAGTATCTAATCAACCAATCCCTCACGGCTTTCCAATGTCTCTTTACTTTCTCTCAAGTAACCAAAGCAATTTTCGGCCTCTTGGCCCCTGGGGTCGCTAATGAAAACAGGGGCTGGGAATCAATAGCATTAGTTTAACCAGGTGTTCCTGTGAGAGACGCTTTCTGAATTCACGCCGCTGTGAGTCTGAGGATGGCTGCCGACGCTCCCGCGGAGCCTCGAGCAAAGCCAGAGCCTCACAAATGACCAACAGCTCGTTAGTTAATCGATAATTTCTTCTTCTGTAATATTTAACCCTGAGCAACTCAGAGTCTCGGTCACCACAAAGTTTACACCCAGGAAACAAAGGAAACGGCGAGTTTCACGCCAGAACATTGACTCATTTTTGAGCGAAATAAATGAAATCATTCAACACCCTCACACTGCAGGAGGCCGGCCCGGTATTTGAAATTATTCTCATAAAAAGGGTGAAAATGATTCTCTGTGAACGCTTTAGCATGAGATCTGTTCATGTGGAGCGGGATCACACAGAGGCCATCGATGAGCGCAGCAGGTCAGGTAGCCTCCGCCTGCATATATCTCAGCCTCCATTTGTTCTGCTCAGCGTTTGACCGAGGAGCCCGTCGTCACGTGACCCGATCCTGGGCAATAAATGTCAGGGTCAATCTCACGACTGTCAGCCGAGCCAAGCTACCATTAAATTGGCCTCAAAAGTCAATGTAGTCAAAAATTGAGGCGATTTACCATGGCTACCGTTTAATAAAAAAATTTATTACATAACTCAGTCGGAGGCAATGGGCAATAATGCAATCAGCACGGTGCAGGAGAGTGCAGGGCCCACTCAGCCGCTCGGCCCTGGGGGGTCTGCTAGAACACATCCAGCGTGCACTCTGTCACTGCGAGCATCCTCATGGCTTTGACAGCCTACAAAATCATCATGCTATTACATGGGCCCAGTCTACATCCTGCAGACTTTTTAATGGGACTGCTGGTCTTTCTACGTGACGCCAGGAGTCGTTTGGAAAAGCGTTTCTGGGTTGAATTAAGCTCTCTTAAAGAGCAGGTGAGGCTGATTCCCTGCAGTTTTCACTGAGAGCGGTGCACAGCTTAATGCTGTCTCAGGCCGGAAAGCGTTTAAAATATACTCTTTTTCTCATGAAGACGCTTCGTTTTTAAAGCTACAACAAAGCAGAAGACAGATTTTCTCAAACAGGCTGTATTTCTGGCCTGCTCACGGTCGTTTCCTGTCAGCGCTGAGGACAATTTGCAGAGAAAAAACACCCAACTTCAAATACAAAAAAACACATATGCACAGAGAAAACGTACAAAGTCCCCAATCTGTCAAGAACCAAAGGGAAGCGGTGGCTAAAATGGCAGACAAAGCTCCTCATGGGAGAGCAGGAGAAAGAGGCAACAGGATGAAGGAAACAGAAACAAGACCGTCTCAAGTAAGGCAACAGCAGAACAAGAGAATGATCGCACTGGGAGAGAAGGCTCGGTGCCCCTCTCAGCGATGCTAACCAGATAAGATCCTAATTATACTATTCCATTCCCTGCTCAAAGAGGGCAATTAGGGGATAAAGCGAGAGAGACAGGGCGAAAGGGTAGGAGAAGGAGAGAGAGGAGAGGACAGCAGCAAGCAGCCCAGCCCAGCACGAAGCCCAATCTTCCTCCACAGCAATTTCCTGCCACAACAGCCTTCCGTGGTTCTGCTGTGGAGAGACCCACCACACAAATAACACTGTCATTAAGCAGCCAATGGATGTCAACTCCCACCCACACCTGCACACTCCGCTGCTCAAATAATAATAATAATAACGCCGCGCTCCAGAAATAACACACAAATGATTAATATAGTGCCTTCAGAACAGACGTCGCTGAGGTAATTACAAATGCAATCTGGCTGAAAGCTGAGGAGGAACATTTTTCTTTTTTTTTTTTTTGCTCGGCAGGAGCTCATCAGCACAGAAGTTAGTGCTACCGAGGTGAGAGAAGAGAAAGCTGTCAGTTGGTCCTGATAGGTCGACAGAAACAATGTGAACATGTGCAGTGCTGCAGACTCGCTCCAGCATCTCACTCCAGTCCATTCCTGTCATTCTTAGCAGGAATGCCATTTCTAATAACCGTGGAGTGTTTATAATCTATCTGAAACAAAGAGGGTCCACAGTCTGCATGTAAAGCCACGTCCTCCTCTCTGATACACACTCAGCATCCATATTCATGAATCCCTTCAGCGTGATTTAAACATGCTGATTACAAGTTTTGCCAGACAATCACAATTTGCTGCACGACATTTAGATGTAAATTTAAATCAATTGGGGGGGGGCTCGGTCCCAGCTGACATTTAGTTGTTGCTCTGTTGTGTCAATAACAAGAAACTGGTGTAGAATCCCAACACGTCCCAGCAGGCAGGGCAGCATCTACTGT
Source organism: Chaetodon trifascialis (assembly GCF_039877785.1). NCBI lineage: Eukaryota > Metazoa > Chordata > Actinopteri > Chaetodontiformes > Chaetodontidae > Chaetodon > Chaetodon trifascialis. The sequence goes on from NC_092061.1 coordinate 2,487,951, forward strand.
ACAGCCCGTATGGGACGCAGTGGGCGGAAAACAGGGTTTCCAAACTGCAGCAGTAACATTTCTTTGTCTTTTAACTTTGACCAGAAAGCTGTCTTTCTTCTCATACAGGCTAGCTGAACGGTTCCTGCAGGGTTTGCTTTGCAGAGACCAGCAGAAAGAGAAAGTCCTGAGCGTACTCACAGTAGGTTTTCCTCGTCAACTCCTCCACCACCTCTGGCTTGAGCTTGCTGTTTGATTTGCCCATGATCTTCAGCTCTCCTCCACACCTCCAAATCCACCTTGGCACGCAGCACCTGGCACTACCTCCTCTCCAGCCTGCTCCTCTGCCAAAAACATACACAAACGTGGGCCAGTTCAGGTGCGACGACACCGGAGAAACAAGAGAAACACACTTTTGCTTTGGTTTGGAGGGGGAAAAAAGCAACTCCCATTCAAGCTACGTGGGTCTGCGGCCGCGTGCACTTCGCTCGAGCTGCAGTCATGATCTGCTCAGTCATCAGCCCCGGCACTCCAGACAGGCGAGTCAAACCCCAGGGGCCCTGCGAGGAAGGGCCGGCAGGCTGTTGAGTCTATATGAGCGCCGCTGAGCGCCTATGCGACTGCCTCATTTCTTCACAGCAGCCCGTGGGCGAAGAGTGGCGTTTGGATGCGTTGCTACCTTCGTCCTTGGATACAAGAGTCACTCAGAGGCTGGGTTAAGCACTCCCTCACAGTCATTCTCTGTTCTTCTCACTCCTCCCACCCCTCCTTTCCCACCACTATCTCTATTGCTCTGGGTAAGTTACTGGAGAGAAGAATCCTCCCTCTTGACAGCTGAGATAAGGAGGTGTGTAAACTAAAACACAATGAACAGAGGCCGCCTTGGATGCACCCCGCTGCACTTTGCACTCAGTGTTGACTCTAATCCCTGGAATTTACACAGAGCAGACATAATAGTTTAAGAACAAGTAAAAGGTTTCAGTAATAATTTATGGAAAGCAGAAAAGAAGCGAGGTCTCGGCGCAGCTGAAAGGAGATCTGCTCTTGCGCTTAAAATAAGTGTGTGCGCTGTCTCACGGCGGACTCGAGGAGTGACAGTTTTCTTTTCTTCTCTGTTCTGACTCATAATTCTCCCTCTTTCCTGGCCTCACCACAGCATGTTGTGGTGATTTCCTCCTCTCTGTCACAGCAGACAGGAGATGAGGGATAATGGAATTTCTCTGTATCTGCTGTTGGCATGCCTAACCACCGAGTAGGAAAGTAGTGTGTGCACCTTCACTGCGAACATCTGCTCTCCATCACGTCCACGGCCGCTGATGTCCTTCTGAGGGATGCCACGCCGCTGATCACCATCTTGTGTTCTTGAGTATGACTGAGACACTATGAGAATAAGCAGACAGACCAGTTACAAAGGCTGCGTATTAAGGGCCTGGTTTGTCACCTAAAGGCAGACACATGAGCACTGGACTGGAAAAACACTCAAAACAGACAACGACCTTTCCACTGTCTGCCAAAGCTGCAGGACTGAGCCGCCAGGCAGGGCTCAATGTGGAGCAGGAGGAGGCTATTATTCAAGTGAACCGCTTGAAACGAGCTCAGTTCAAAGCAAATCAACCGCAAGTCTCACAAATGATCGATTCGAGCCTCGGGAAAGCAGGAGGGGCCGCACACCTGGATTCATGACCGGTGATCGGCTGGACGGACGCATGCGGCAGCGCTTTGTTCGCATGTGTCCACGTTTGTTTTGGCTGAGGAGTAAACGCAGACAGTGGCGGCGGCAGCAGCAGGTGGGATGTTGCCTGGCAGCACCATAGCAACACTCAGTTTATGGCTACAGAACAGCCGCTCGGGCGCGCGGAGCTCGCGGTCCGTATCATTCACCGTCCGCGCTGCGTTCGTTACGCACGCCGCCGCTCAGAGCTACAAAAACACGGAAAACTCACCTTGACAGAAATAAAAGCTGCTCCGCGTGCAGAGGCCTCGGGGCTTTACCTGAGCCGCACGCAAACTCCCAAAAAGCGGAGAGTCCGACGCCGCGTTCCTCCGCCGAGCTCCGGAGCGACTCGCTGCTGCGCGGATGGCCGTCCGTGCCGCCGCCGTCAGGAGTGACGTTGCTGCTGGCCACGACCAGCGGAGCCCGGTGCCAGAGACGCTGACGTCGCTGCCGGTGCTCACACTGAGTCTTTGTGTGCTTTAAAGACGCTGCACACGTGCGGTCTGTGCGGCGGAGGGTCAGTCCCCAGAAGTCCCCCAGAGACACGGTCTGCTTTTCAGCGCAGTTTGAAGACACTTTAGTGATTTTAGTTTGTTTTTCATTATGCTGTGACCGGAGGTGCTTTTCCTTTTTATCAGCTAACTGTAATTAATGATCAATTAATTACGTTGCTGCCATCTCAGGACGTTGTTTTATTGGCTTTAAAGAATCTGTAATGATTAAATATGTGAAATGATGTATGATATTATTTTTAAAGGGACTATCTGGTAATTCACTAAGTTGAAATGTGTGAGTTTTAGTCTTAATTTCATGTTTTTCAAACCTTTATTTAAACTCACAGACACTCTGAGGTTTCCCTCATTTACAATGAGTTCCATTAAAAGTTCAAAATAAATCAGACTTTGTGTTTGAGATCCTGGTTTTAAAATCCATTTGGGTCCAAATTATTAAGAGTCAAGCTCCAAAAACAGTACTAGAACTCCCATAATGCAACTGTCTTTTGTTAGACCCTGGCTGGGAAATGTTCAGGTCTTTCAAAGTCCACCCACAAAGTCCTTTAATCTCAAACCCAAACTGAGATAACCCCGATGACATCATCAGGGTTATTTTTGTCAGACTTGAAAAATCTCCCTTCAGAGCCACAAGAGACATCAAACGCAGTTTCACGGGCGGAGTAGTACTCTACAAATAAAGTGGTGTGGAGGATGTGTTAAGTAAGTCCAGTGTTTTGCTGAATTACTCATTTCTGCAGCCATTAAAAATTCAAGTCCCAGACTGGAAAAGCTTGAGAGTGGGATGTGAAACTGAGCGAGCACACCAGGAGAATTCAGGTTAAGTTTATCCAAACATAGCCCACTATAATTACTGATTTGGAGAGCACGAGGCCGAGCTGAGAAGCTGTGCAATGTGGGAACGAGTGAAAATGATTTCAGATGTAGCAGCATGTCTGCTGAAGGAGAAGCAGAGAAATTCAGATTGATTCAAGGCAAAAGATTAATGTCCTGCAGTCTTCACATTTATTGATTATCGAGCTACATGAGGGACGTTTTTCCCACGAGTCTCCATTTATCACATCATATTACTTCGGTCCAAACTTTGCAGGCAGACCTTCTCGCATGCAGCCTATTAAACTTCTGCTCTGCATGCTAACAGATGTTCACCTCTAGCATTTGTCCATTAACAACTGCTGCACCATCATGCTATAGCCCAGAGCCTGCTGCCCATTCATGGGAGGGCTGGGTCTAAATGTAGGCTGTGTGGCTTGGCCAACTTAGTATTCTGTGCCCTTCCCTGCAGTCTCTTATTGCAGTCAACTGCAGTTACAGTAGTCTCATAGGAACAGAGGGAACAAGGCTGAGCGCAGGAAAAAGAGGCCACGGCAAAATGGGGTAAATTAATGGAAGATTTCTAATCTTTTCCTGCCGTAGACCTGAGCGCAGGTTGAATTAAAGGCTCGATTCTTTCTGGAAACGCAATTTAGCTTCAGCTCGACCCGTGTGGGCTGCAGCCAGAGGTTAGCCTGACCCGAGCTCACGTTGCTCACTTTCCCAGCAGAACAGTTTACCACCAAACACTTCGTCCAACACGGATCCTAATTCCATAAATTCTGACTGTATCAAACACACGAACCGTGTGCTACAGCAGAGGGTGTTTTCAAGGAAATGCCATAAATTAAAGCTGTTTTGCACCACTGATTTGAATGCAACACATCTCCATTTTGCTGACTTTCTAGCAGCCATTTACATAATAAAACGTGGAGTTTCCTTTGCAGAGCATCACACACTGACAGTCCTCTCCCCTGAAAAAGACTCGGTGTAATTACTTGCAGATATTTGTCCATTTATCAGACGCCACACTCCATGATGACTAAATCATCATCAGTGCATGCAGGGGCATCATTAAATACCCCTGCAGGGTCTTTGCATCACCATGATTTGCTGACATATGCCAAAACAGCTGGTGACTACTGGAAGGAAACCAGCGCCTGGAAAATATCTGTATATTTTGAAGTGCCACTGAGTGTTAGTGGCGTCAGTATTGCACTACACGCTGGAAAGTCATCATCTCAGGGCTGGCAGTCTCCCATCAACACAATATTTGTCTTAATTAGCAGCAAAAACAGGAGAAAGTGCAAACTCCCTCAGAAGGAGGAACATTTTGTGTGTTTTGTTTTATTCCAGCTCGAAGACAGAGCCGCGCATACATAAACAAAGAGATGCAGAGAGGCAGCAGTGGATTTGAAAAGCGGATGTTATGAGGCCCTTTGCTGCTGGTATTTTTACGTATGGCTGTAACTTTGATTCAACATCTGATCCATCACTCTGGCACTTTTATAAATAGTCACATACCTAACAGAAAGGCAGCTTCAATGAGTCAGACATGACAGATGTGCTGGATTTAACCGAGACCCTGTGGTTACAGTAACAACCGATAACATGAGAGACAAAAAAAGCACGGCCGAGAAGAGGGATTTGATTATTTAAGAGCTCAGTCGGTCACTGTGCTTAGAAAGCAAGACTTCCACACCAGCTGTTTGTTTTCTTTGAAATACAAACGTACAGAGTTTAGGCTATGGGCCATCACGGAGAGGTGAGCAGTTCTAGTTGTTGCACACATGAATCTTTTACAGCAGCGTGGCAGATGGAGGGAATGACAAAGAGCAGCAAATGAAGGAGAATCCTTTTATGTACAAGCCAGAGACACTGAACGCAACACCGAGAGCATCACAGCACAAAGTCTACTTAACCCAAAGGTCGTGACGTGTGACGCTAGGAAGGCTTTGGAGGATATTAATTATAGATTTTGACAGTAAAAAATATTTGCATGGGAAAAAAATGCTAAAAATGTGATTGTATCTGTCTACCAGAGTGAGAGGCTTCGCTGGTTTTCTATGATTAACTTCCTCCTTCTTCACAAACTGCAGCCAAACAACATTTTCCCGAGGCATCATCTGTTGTGTCCACGTGAGCATCCCATATGGCTGGATATATATAATTTAGGATCATAAATATACAATCACTACCCTCCGCTGAACAGGGTTTGAGGATCCAACAACACTTATCGCAGTCTGTCGTGCTCGGTGAAGCCAGCAGGGCGCTGAGGTTTTAATGGAGCGCCGATGCTGCTGTGTGACACCCAGCTGTTGATTCAGACTGACACGGGCAGATATGTGCAGACTAATGGCAGACGGGGATTGAATCCTTGTTTTACAGAGATGAACTATGCCCCCTCAGGAAGGGAGGGGATGGAGAGGAGAAGAAAGAGGAGATGGAAGGTCAGTTTGGAGAGTTAATCTTAAAGAACACGCTCTTATTTCTTGACATTCATGTTATTATTACAGCAGGAGGGAAAAGCTGCATATTAAACATTGAATGAGTCAACAGAGCAACAGCAGTGTGTTAGAAGCAGGGCACAATCTGCAGGGCCCAGTTTATCTTATCATCAAAGGCTTAATGATATATTTGAAATTACTCAAATTATGAAAACAATCACTGCTCTGAGCCGAGAGAAAAGTCGCTCCTCAGGCCCATTTTGAGCAGTAAAGGAGAGTAACTGCAGCCAAAGCCCGGAGGGAAAAGCTTGTCGATTCTCGCTCCTGTGCTGCTGTTTTATTGTTTCCACTGCGAATCTTATTCCTTCTAAATAAGCAATTTAGCAACAGAGAAGGTTTTATGACTGTCATGGACATGAGGGATGTTATTCTGTTGCACTCTTGTGGAGGAGTGAGCGCCTCTGTTTCCTCTCAGCTTCCTTCAGTCATCCACAGGATCACGTCTGCCCTCTAATGGCTGCAAGAGGCAACTGCACGCAGGCTTATTTATGATGGTGAGGATCTGTTGAGTAGTGGTTGCAGCTGTGGAAGGCCTCAGGATAAATATGGGTGTGATCCAAAGGTGGATGTTGGTTCTAAATAAAGCATGCAGCTGCCATCGCTCATTCTCTCACATAATTATGGATCACAATCAGTGATGAAAGGCAAGAATTGACACAAATTAGTCATCGAACACACACAAAAAAAACAACCAATGAGAGCCGTCCTCTTGGTCCCAAAGTTGGGAAAACTAGCGAATGACGTGCGCCGCTCATCAACTTTGTCCCTGCTGTTTACACAAATGTTACTCACAGGCTGTTGGCCGGCTCGGTCCTGCTGAACAGGAGGAGCACATACTGTCCTGGTGTCAAAGCCGAGCAGGGAGACGCACAGGAAGACGGGAAACATGGTTTTTATGGCTGTGCTTGGTCTGCTGTTACTGCGGCCTGGCCTCGCCGCTCTAATGACTTCTCCATTGGAAGAGGTAGGAGGAAAGTTGCGGGTGAACAGGAGCACAGCAGTTAGTGATTCCTCTGCTCAGGACTTCTGCAAAGTACATTGAACTCTTCAACTTTAAACGGCTTATCATCCTGAGAGTCATAACTGGGCTTTTACTGGATTTACAAGGCAACCAGTAGAAAAAACAAACGCTCTGGAAGAGTTTTGGATGTCATTCTGTATTTGGGTCACAGATCTAAATTTAGCTACGCAGGTTCGAAGCTGCTGAACCTAAAAATGGTGTTATTTCTTGTGTCCTCTTGAAGCTTTTTCATCACTCCTCCAGTCACAGAGACACAGCTTCCTCTCCGTCTTCTTCACCTGATGCCTCAGGTACGTCCAACAGCTTGAAGAGTCACTCACTCACAGTGTAAAGATGCATGATATGTACGATAACACACCATCTTACAGTACTTCTCCTCGTTCTCAGCGGGCGGGCGGCCACGTCGGTCGGCTCTGATGCCTGATATCACACATCTGGAGCTGCTGGTGGTCGTAGGGCCTGATGTCCAGCAGGTCCACAAGCAGGACACAGAGCGATACATCCTCACCAACCTCAACATTGTGAGTCTGAGCACAAACGGGCAGTCAAGAGACAGTTTAGTGGACAGCCTAAAAATCAATGCATAGCAGAGGTAGTGGAGCAGACTTTTACAGCACTGCAAGGCTGAAATAAGGAGTAATGCATAAATTTAAAAGCAACATTAGAGGGAAAATGCTCTTCAGATAGACATCAATACTGTAGTCCTATTACACTCTGGACAGCCTGAAACACATTAACCTGACTTCTCCTCTAATCTCCACCCAGGCCTCAGAGCTGCTGAGAGACATGACCCTGGGCGCCAACATGAGGGTGCACCTGGTCCGCATGATCATCCTGTCAGAGCCGGAGGTGAGCGGCTCAACCTGAACGACCACAGCTGAGAGATGTGCCATGTGAAAGTGTGATTTGAGCACTCATTGGCACAAAGCTGTTACACAGAGCGACTCTGAATGTGAGCAGTGTAGTGAAATAACCTCTCTGCTCACTTTGTCTCTGGTTTCTCTTCCAGCCGGAGATCCAGATGTCGACCAACATCACCTCCTCTCTCAGGAGTGTGTGCGACTGGGGCAGGAGGATAAACCCCTCAAACGATACGGACCCCCTGCACGCTGACCTCCTGCTCTACATTACACGGTGTGCTACGTGCAGCTGGCCCTGTCATGAGCTCTTCATATTTTATGAATGAACAAACGCTTCACTGCATGTTTACTTCACAAACAGGTACGACCTGGTGCTGCCCGATGGGAATAAGCAGGTCAGGGGTGTAGCGCAGCTGGGTGGGGCTTGCTCCAGTGAATGGAGCTGTGTGATCACAGAGGACACGGGCTTTGACCTGGGGATCACCATCACCCATGAAATTGGCCACAGGTAAAGCAGAGCCAGACTTTCATCAACAGTGAAGCTATTATCTCCAACATCTGCTTAAAGTTTGCATCTCAGCTCACAAACATTAATCAGTAACACTTGATTTGATCAGGCATGTCATTTCCAGGTAATTTACAAGAGGTTTCCTGGTGAGATCTATGTAATTTGCCGCTAATTATAAAGAAAGTATTCAGTTAATTAACTGCTGCTGTACGTGGGCAAGTCAAGTAAACATGTAAAAATGCACCACGTATTAAAGATGTACGGAGAATAAAGTGTCCACTAATAGAAAAGAATGCTTACTTGTATTGAAATGGAGCTATTTTCCATATAATTAGGCCAAATAATTTGCCTCTTTGCCTCCAGGAAAGTCCTTAGAAATTATTAGGAAATTACAGACCTGTAAAGAGATTTCATCAGATCGATGATATTTTAACATGTTTTATGTTTCCATTCAGCTCAGAGGCGCTCACAAACAACAAATTGTAACTGTAATTTGCAGCTTTGGAATCAACCATGACGGAGTGGGAAACCCCTGCAGCAGGAGCGGGTTCATGATGGCCGCTGACGGAGGCTACAACAGCGTGGACCTGACCTGGTCTCAGTGCAGCAGAGAGCAGCTGCTGGCATTCTTCAGGTGGGCCGACCCGTTCACGGCAGCTGTGCACGACAATGCCTCTCATTCATCACGCAGGCCCGGCGCTGCAGAGGGCTTTTCATCCATAAGTCACATCTTAATGTTTTCACCTCAGGTGGTTTTAACTGAGTGAAATTGAAATTCTCTAAAACCGTCTTATGTCTTAAGTATAGAAAAGCTCCCAGTGTTATAAACTGTAACTGCTGTGGTTTACACATGTGACTGATAGTGGGATGTTTTAATGGTCCCAGTGAAGGCAAAGCTGAATGTGTGAAAGACCTTCCTGCACTGGGGGGCTCCCTACAGGACTGGAAGCCCGGTCTGTATTATGGAGTCGATGACCAGTGCCGGATAGCTTTTGGGAGCTCTGCCAGAGCCTGCTCCTTCACCAACCCTGACCTGGTAAGCCGCCTGTAATAACAGCTTGACACCACCAGGTGGCGTTTCACATCACAACTACACAGTATTACACATTTCCAGTTCATAATGCTGGTTTCTTTTTCCATCAGCCAGCTTGTCGAGCTCTGTCCTGTCACATTAACCTTGATGATGACAGCTCCTGCAAACGCCTGCTGGTTCCACTGCTGGATGGGACAGAGTGTGCACCTAATCAGGTACTGCTCTGTGAACAGTGAGTCATTTTGGTGCAATCCTTTTCCCAGAGTGCCGTATTTAATAAAAGTGCGCCCCCTCCCTCGCAGTGGTGTCTGAAGGGCCGATGTGTGTCCTTGGATGAGCTCAGCTCCTCCGTGGTGGTGCACGGCTCCTGGTCCAGCTGGTCAGACTTCTCCTCCTGCTCACGGACGTGTGGCGGCGGAGTCACTCATCGCACACGGAAATGCAACAACCCAAGGTAGCAAACGTGATGCAGGCGTCAGTCATAGACGGCCCAGAAGCTCCTGTGACGTGCTGTGTTTGTCGTGTGTCATTTTCAGACCTGCTTTTGGAGGGAACGATTGCGAGGGACCGGATATGGAGGCTGAACTTTGTCACCAGCAGGTAAATCCTTCCTGGTAATGTTTGCAGTGGGCCTCAGCATACAGTAAGTCAGCACTATTTACTCAGTCGATCACTCTGCACAGAATCGTCCCACTTTTTAATGAGCTTTTGTTTGTAGTTTGCTGCCGGCGCTTCAATAAAAAGCCTCCAAAAATAAAAGCAATGAAGGGATGACCTCTCAGTCAGCATCACCCGGCCAGAGGAGTGAAAAATAAAGCCTGTTCTTTCATGTTGTTGCAGCCATGTGAGCGCACCCAGCTGGACTTCATGGCAGAGCAGTGCTCCCAAACAGACCTCCACCCGCTCTACCTCCAACCAAACACTGCCTCCTTCTACACCTGGATCCCCGCGGTGGGCTTTGCACAGGGTGGGCCTGAAGAAAACCTTTAGACTTCCACACGTAAAGGGACAAACCTTTATCTCTAACTGTTTCTCTCGTCACCACCAGGGGATGAGCAGTGCAGGTACATGTGCCAGTCAGGTGGAGAAAACTTCATCGTGAGCCGAGGCTCTCAGTTCGTGGATGGGACTCGCTGTGAGTCCGACAGCGCGCCTCCCTTCGGCTCCACAGCTGCTTGTCTGAGAGGGAAATGTCAGGTAGAGATGACAAACGCTCGAGAACAGATGCAATCTTACACTCTTCTCCACACTCAGGTTCACACCTCTTTAACTGTTCCTTTCGTCTCTGATCAGCTGTTTGGCTGCGACGGTGTGTTGCACTCTGGGAAGGTGAAGGATGTGTGTGGGGTGTGTGGTGGAGACGGATCGTCCTGCACTTTGACCTCTGACTCCTACACCGGTGGTCAGGCCAGAGGTAGCAAACAACGTCTCTAACTACCAAACAAATCGCAGCTTGTAACAAGAGAATTTCCCTGGCATGGGTTGAATAACGTCTTATCTTATCTTATCTTATCTTATCTTATCTTATCTTATCTTATCTTATCTTATCTTATCTTATCAGCAGTGGTAGTGACAGACCTGACTGTCAGCAGTTGTAATTCAGTGCTTTGTGTTTCAGAGTACGTCACCTTCCTCTCTCTGCCAGCGAACGCCACACAGGTTCACATCATCAACAGGGCTCCTCTCTTCACTCACATGGGTGAGCGTCACCACTTCACAACAGATTCACGTTTGTGCAGCACAACTCAAACCTGCTTTGTTTTGCAGCTGTGACGGTCAGGGATCGGTACGTCGTGTCTGGGACGGGCAGCATGGCGTTGAATATGATCCACCCCTCTCCACTGGATGATAACCGGCTGGAGTACCGCCTCCAACTGACCCCTGACCTTTTGCCTGAGATGGAGGAGCTGCTGCTGCCCGGGCCGCTGCAGGAGGAGATAAACATACAGGTGAGGAGAAGGAGGGAGACTTTCTTAAACATTTGAAAACATTAAGAGAAAACACTCAAATCCAGTTGGGAACTATTTTCTCTTCAGGTGTATCGCAAATACGGAAAAGAGTACGGAGAGAAAACGAACCCGAACATCAGCTACCAGTTCTATGTCGCCACCAGAAGCAGCGACTTGACAGACATCACACCTAAAGGCAAATGGGCTGTCGTCACGACGCCCTGCTCCGTCTCCTGCGGCTCAGGTCGGTGACTGCTAATCACGAGTCGCACCGAAAAGCACAAGAAGAACTCCCAGCACAACACAGTGTGTTAGATTATTAGAAATCCACACACTGAGGGTACATTTAGTCTTATTTCTTACAAACAGGATCCCACAGAGGCTGAAAGGAGGCGTTTGCGTGCAGCAGTATTGACCTTTTTGACACATACATACAGTATCTGTCTATGAAAAGGACACTGTAGTGCTGAACATGACAAATTCACTCTGTAACTGTTCTGATCTCAGATGTTTTTAGGAGGAAATACCACAAAATGTCCACAGAAACCTGAAAACCACACAAGCAACTTGTAGAATAATGTTATTAACTTCTTTCCAGGTGTACAGAAGCACCTACACATCTGTGTGGACGAAGTCACCAACACCCATTTGGAGGAGCACAACTGTGAAGCAGCTCCTCCACCCACACCGCTCCACACCACCTGTCAGCTCTCCCCCTGTCCCCCCAGGTGAGGTTCACACTCTGCTCTTTCCCTGTGGACTGACATGCACGCGGAGCTCAGCACAAACATGAATAACTTACTGTTTTACAGGTGGGATTCAGGGGCGTTCGGGCCCTGTAGTGCCTCCTGTGGTGGAGGAGAGAGGGTGCGTCCTGTCAGATGTGTTCAGAAACATGGAGCCGACGTGGTGAAGGTTCCAGACTCTGAGTGCCCGTCTGATACGGCTCCAAATACTGTTGAAAGATGTAACCTGCAACACTGTCCTGCCAGGTATAAAGTCACTGCACTGTTGGACATGAGTGCATGGCTCCAATAATGTCCTGTGAGCACAGAATATGAAGACTTCCAGTGTACTTTTATGTGAAAAGTCTTGTATGTGTGCGCACAGATGGCGTGTTTCAGAGCCAGGGGAGTGCTCAGCAGTGTGCGGGCCGGGAGAAGCCAAACGCGTGGTGTCGTGCGTTCGGCCAGAAGAAGGTCAGGATGTTGAAGTGGATCAAAGCTTTTGCTCAAAGCTGATCGAACCACCTGATTCTGTACCCTGTGTGGTCGATGTCTGTCCCATCGGCTGGGAATCTAAGGGAGAGGTAAAGCAGCTAAAATCTCACTCTTACTTCAAAACGTGAAGCACGTCTGAACGCCGTCTTTCTCCAGCAGGAGCAGCCCGTGCTGAAGTCTGGTTTGCTGCCACGATCCAGACAGGCTCCTGTGTACGTCTGGAGTCCTGTCATCAGCCAGTGCTCAAAGACCTGTGGCAATGGTAAGTAAACCAGTTTGCTCACCTTCACTCAGAAGCAGCACCTCCTCATCAGATAAGGTCAACCAAAGCCTGATGCTTATGTAGGAACCCTGCAGGTGTGGTTTTCCTGTGTGGACCACCAGACCAGACTGGGGGTGCCTGACTTCCACTGTGATGCTTCCAGCAAACCTCCTCCTCAGTCTGAGACCTGCAACACATCTCCCTGCCCTCCCACGTGAGACACATGCACGGACCATACAGTATTTATGTAGTATAACGCAGTAAATCTCAGGAAAATAAGGGTTTGAAAATGACAGCTGTAAGGATTCTTTACAACAACCAGGTGGCGCTCTAAGCAAGGAGTCTGCAGTGTAACGTGTGGAGGAGGGGTGGCCAACAGGGTGCTGTACTGTGCTGGAGAGAGAGACGGGGAGGAGGAGGTGGTGGTGGAGGATTCAGAGTGCAGCGACTTCCCCAAACCCACAGCAGTGGTTTCATGCAACACCCACAGCTGCCCTGCAAGGTGAATCCACACAAGCTTCAAGTCAATCTGTGCACAAGCAGAAGTACTTACAACCCACTGCCACTCATCCAGGTGGAAGGTGTCCGGGACATCACCCTGCTCGGTGTCCTGCGATCTGGGTGTAGCTCAGAGGACCGTGTCCTGCGTCCAGTTCGTCCACGGCAAGGAGAGCGTGGTGCCGGAGGAGAGCTGCCGTGCAGCCGTCAAGCCGGCCACCACAGTGCCCTGCCTGGTGCAGGTGTGCACCTTCAGATGGGAGGTGAAACCGTGGAGCCAGGTACATTTCAAACAGACTGAGAGATGAAGAGCAGATTAGATTCAAGATGAAACCATTAGATGATTAATCGTTAAGTCCACTGAAGAAAAAAATCAATAACAATCTATTAATCATTTAAATCATCTTTTAGACCATCACCTGCTTCCAGCTTCTCTGAGTTTTCACTGTAAACTGGAAATCTTAGGTTGGACTTTGATCTCTGGGACATTGTGATAGAAAAGTTTCACCATATTTAGGCATTTTTAAAACAAACAATTGATTCCTCGGGTTCATCAGCAATGAAAATAATCCCCAGAGCTGCAGATATGATAAAGAATTAATAACAGAAGATAAATACAGAGACAAATGAGTGGAAAATGTAAAATATCAGCTATTACACCATCAGTACAAATCACTGTTATCATAAGTGGTGCACTTTATTTCCTCATTTGTGTGACTTATTACTGTTTTTAATTTAAAGTCAAAATCCAGTTTCAGACGACTGCGCTGTGGTTTTGCACGTTTTGGATCTTTTACTTAAGTAACATCCACTTTGCATCACAGACATCACGAGCAGCAAACCTTCTGTTTCTGTTTCTGAAATATAAAAGTGCATTTTTCCACCATTCCAGGCCTCAAGTGGTCTCCGTTCATTAGCGGAGTCTTGAGAGCTGCTCGAGGTGTGTAATCCATCACAGCGAACGAGCCTGCACTTAAACTGCGTTACCATGATAATGTCCACTGATAATGTAACACTGAGGAGAGTAATGCAGGCTTGACGTTCACTGTGATGGATCGCACAGCTCAGGTACCTTTCTAGAGGCTGCCAAGTGATTTTCATATTGTACGGAAATAATAAAAAACACCCACAGACAGAAGCTACGCTCTCAAAAATTGTCAGCAAAAATGGAGATTTCCACAGATTCTTATTACAGAGCTTAACTTGCAGCCACGGCGGTCCTGATTGGTCCTTTAGGCTCACTGTCTCTCTGAGGACATTCTATAATTATTGTTTGATATCTTATCCTGATGTATATTTATGAATGCTAATGTTGCTAACACTGCCAGCTAACAGGATGGTCAACACAGTAAACCAGGCTCCATTTATAACATGAATGTATTAACTGCAGAAGATGGCTGCTGTGTTGTCTCGCTCTGCAGTGTTCAGTACCCTGTGGATACGGGATCCAGTCCAGAGCCGTGTCCTGCATGGGCCCCTCCAAGCCGGAGCCCCTCAGCCCTCTGCTTTGCATGCACATGCCAAAGCCCATCACCATCCAGGGCTGCAACATGGGCAGCTGCAGAGAGGAGGGACCCCTCCCGTCTGCCACTCTGAGCCCCACGGATACACCGCCGCACCACGTGGGCCATCCTCCTCTTCCAACAGAGGCCTCCACCGTCGCACAGACCACCACAGCAAGCCTCCCAACACCTAAACCCAGTCAGTGCACGCAAACACACACACACACACACACACACACACACACACACACACACACACACACACACACTCCAGCTCCTTACCCTTCTCTCCACGAGCTGAAGGCAGATACTGGATTATCATTACAGCGTGTGCTTGTCATCAGGTGCATGTGGACAGCTGCTCCTGGAGGAATCAGGCACGGTGGAGCTGAAGGACGCGACCGGCCGCTGCACGGTGTCCATAGGTCGACCCTTGGATGAAGTCATTCACATAAAAGTGGAATCTGGCTCCCTGAACTGCAGGAAAAGTACGTCTGAGCAGACATAAAGGTCGATATCTCCTGTCATGACTACTAAACGTCTGCTGCTCTGTGCATGTGTTCCTGCAGAGGAGAACGTGGCTTTCTTTGACCGCCTGGCATTTGTGAGGAAGTGCGAGCAGGTAGCAGGAAGTGAGCTGACCACCAGGACCAACGTCCTGCTGGTGCGCCAAAACCTGCTCGCCTCTGGGAACGGGGTGGTGTTCACCTACAGTTCACAGAAGAACACGAAGAAGAGCCACCATCAGGGTGAGAGAGGGCGCTCCTCGGCTGCCTGTTGGAGGAGTGATCTGAGCCTGATGATCTGAGCCTATTGCAACAGAAAGGTTTAAATCTAAAGAGACGTGTGCAACATGAGGAACACCCCCAGTCTAATGCAATCCAACACAAAGGCTCTGAAATATGTAGAGTGAAGCTGAAAGCATTACATTTCCTTGTTGACTGCTGATTCAGTTTCTGAATTTTTGCCATCGCACTACATTGTTTGACTGCGCTGGTGTTCATATTTCCAAAGATTAAATGCACCATCTTTTCCCCAGATTGTGACATTCAGCTGTTTTCTCCAAGTGGCGTCTTTGAGAACCCAACAACGACCAACACCAACCACACCTGTCGAATCCTCATCAACGCGCCTCCCGCAGTGAAGATCAGGATCCAGGCGCTGCACACAGGACTAGTGTTCAACTCCACCAGCTCCCAGTCGACATTCATTATGGTGCTTTTTGACGCTCACTGTTCCAACATGCTGCACGCTCAGTAGGACACAAGTGTAATAAGTGCTTTGTCTCGTGTCTCTCGTTCAGATCCGGGACATGGACGTCTTAAAGACCAACGTGTTTAAAGGCCAGCAGCTGTTTCTGTGGCACTCCTCTGGAAATATGGCCGAGATTGAGTTTCATGGAGACTACCTGCATTCCAAAGGGAGCTTCAGAGCTGAATACTCCTTTATGCACCTCTGATATTAAATATTAACTCCAACCCCGATTTTTAAAAAGTTGGGACGCTGTGTAAACACGAATAAAACAGGATGCTAACTGCTAATCCTCTCTGACATCTACTCAACTGAAAACAGCACAAATATATTTAATGTTTCTCCTCATCACTTCATTGATTTCTGTAAATATCTGCTTATTGTGAATCTGATGCAGCAACACGTTTCACAGACTGAAAGATGTGGAACGCTCCAAAAACACCTGTTTGGATCATTCCACAGGTAAACAGGCGCACTGGTAACAGGTGAGAGGATCATGATCGGGGTATGAAAGGGGCGTCCTGGGAAGGCTCAGCCGATCATGAGCGAGGGTTAGGGTTAGGAGCGAGTTCACCTCTTTGTGAACACATGACTGGTTAAAGGATGTTCCTGCGTGGACTCAGAGACACTTCAACTGCTGTCAGTAAACAGTTTGATTGGAAATGATTGATTCTGGTTTTATTAAAGTTTTACTGGTCTGGAATCTTATTAGCATGCTTACGTTAGCATTTAGCTTAAATTGAGCTAAGGCTGCACTGATGACAGTTAGCGTAGCTGCAGACTCTTCATCTTGCTTTTTGACGCAGCTAAGCTCACTGTTTGTTTTCTAGTAGTTATGTTGGTAGACACAGTTCAGTTGTTTTTATTTCCGTTTTACGGCGCATCCCAACGTTTTTGGAACCGGGGTTGTATTTGAAATTTACGTTTTAAAGTTTAAGTTTATAATACTTGTAATACTAACAGCCATTCAGTTTTCTTCTGTTGAGGAGAGCAGACTTAAATAGGATTTTTGTTGTTTTCATGCCTGTGTGCTAATTATTTTGACCTGAAATAAATAATAAACGAGTCAAAGCATTCAAAATGTTTAAGTCAAGTGAGGACAGCA
Source organism: Chaetodon trifascialis (assembly GCF_039877785.1). Lineage (NCBI taxonomy): Eukaryota > Metazoa > Chordata > Actinopteri > Chaetodontiformes > Chaetodontidae > Chaetodon > Chaetodon trifascialis. The sequence continues at coordinate 2,504,685 of NC_092061.1, forward strand.
TCGTTCTGACGACTGTAACAGGAACTAGTCAAGTGTAAACAAAGGAAAAAGTATTTATACTAGAATTCTGTTCATTTCAAGTTTATATGTAACACAATATATTAAAATATAATTCCATCGCAGACCTTCACCTCCTCCAAAAGGCAGCGTACTGACAGTCACACATTCTACTTCCCACAACCCTTTGATAACAGGTTTCCCCTCACTTCCAGCACACTCGGTACATTGTGCGTCTATGTCAGCGTGGCGCTCTGCCAGCGACTTCAGTTCCAGCTCCCATCCGGCCCGGTGGGACGCCAACGCCGTGCCAGGCTCCTGTGCGGGATCACTGCTTGGCTGTGGCTGTGTCTTCCAGCAGAGCTCTCATGTCCAACAGAGCGTCCTCTACGGCCTGGGCGAACTTGGCAGCGTTCGTCTCCTCGCAGCTGTTGAAGGCTGTGATGGCGATGTTGATGTGCTCGTCCATGGGATTGTAACACACTCCGTAGCCATCTGGCACCATCGGACCAAAGCACATCACACAGTCTGTCTTGGAGCCAACCTGGACACGGAGACGGGAGGGATGAGGGCAAACGCGCAAACAAACAAACACGACGACAAATAATCATTCGCTCGGTAATAACAGACTGTGTGCTTTCTTAAAAACAAACACTCAGCACCTGGCTGGTGGAGAGATTGTAATGCTGAGCCACGGCATAAGAGGTGTCCATGAATATCTCAGGCATGGAGGTCAGGTCTTCAATACTCAGCAGCTTCAGGCCGAGGAGGTGTCTGTCTATGCCTTGTCCGTGGATTACCTAAAAAAGAAACGCTGCATGTGTCGAACTGAGATTAATGAGACGTGTCAGAAGAGGCTCTATGAATAAAGCGGTCGCACTCACGCTGTACGTGTTGTCCTTATGCGTCTGAATGGTCTTCTGCAGCAGCGCCAGCCTCTCTGCATTCTGTTGGGAACATTTACCGCTCACTCAGACAGCTTACGGGCCTTAAACTCAACATTTATGGTGGTTTGTCAGTACCTGTTTAGCTGGGTCTTGCATCGCCTGCACGAATTTTAAGGAGTCGACAGTCGTTGCCCGGATTCCGTCTGTTCGCCCGTATTTGAACATTCGTAACGACGCGCTCTCGTAGGTACAACAGCACATGTTATACATCCTGGAATTCAAAATTCATTGGAATTCAATTTCGTGTCTACGGCCGGCATTATGTTCGACCACAAAGCGGGATTTCTTACCTGAAGTAGGCAAGCTGAAGAGCCATTTGCACAAAAGCATCTGGACTCATCTTATGCTGCTTCGGTACGTTTTTACCAAAAGCAGAAAACAGAAGCACCTTCACGTCTAAGTCATGCACCATTCTGAAGAAACAGAAAAGAGCCAGTCAGACAAAATCTTCAAGGCCGAGACGAGAAGAATACTCAGGACTGCACGTTACGCACATGTTCATATTTTGTTTGGCTTTCTCAATGTCTCTCTTGACCTCTGGTGTGATGTTAAAGCGCAGTTTCTGGGGCATGGCCAGGGGAACCATGGGAGCGCGAACCATTTCAGTTCTCTGCCTGTTCAGAAAGCATGCAACCGTCAGTTTGAGCTCATCTGAAAACAGGCAAGAAGCTCGTTTAAAAATAGAAAGACGCTCACATGTATTTCACCACGTAGTCGATGAGAAACACGGTGGGCGGACCCTCGGCGGGCGCGTGCTCGTACACCAGTCCACACGTCCCGTCTTCACCCACGATGAACTGAGGATTTACATCACATTCAGATTCTCAACCACCACCAGAGCACCGCTCATTATTCTAAACGCAAACTCTCAAACTGACCTGCAACGTCTTGTCGAACCAGCGGTTGCCGCTGTTCCAGCGAGCTCCTCCGCCGTGCAGCATCTGAGCGGCCACTCGGCTCTGATACAGCTCGTCCGACACGCGAGGCATCGGAGCGTCCAGACACACCATGAAGATACTTTTCTGGATGGCTCGGACCGACTCCTTGTTCGTCTTATCTGAGGAGCAGTAAAATCAAATACTCCTCTAGAATCATCAGCTGAATAAACATAACATAGCAAACATCTGGTTGAGCGGTTCTGCGCAGGCTCTTTAAGCTGTCGCTCACCTTTGATCAGGTTGTTGTAGGCTTTCCCCCACGTGTTGCGGTGCTGTGATGTAAGGATGCCAACAGGCTCCTTGTTAGTCTGCAAAGAGGAGTTCCAGATCTTCTCCAGCTGCATGTACAGCTGGTCGACTGTCAGCGGGGTGCCATCGCTGTTGTACACGTCCAAGACAAAGAACTGGGGGGAGAAGCCAAGTCAGGCTGATTCAGCCACAGATCCAGTATTTCTTTAGCAACTGCATCAGTGGTAATGAGCACAAGAAGAAGAGGAGTACCTGGAAGTTGTGGACCACAGTGATATGGGTGGAAGGCGTTTTCCCGATGGTGTAATTTACAACAGTGTCTCTCTTCGGACCAGGGATGCGACAGGAGGACAGGATCTGGTAATACTGGTCCATACAGAGCGGCTTCCCACTCAGGTACTCCACAGGCAGGGTCTCACTGTGACACAGCGCCACACGTTAGCCATTCGTAAACCAGCTGCAAGTCAAGACAACAAGCTTTGTGCCATAATTGTATGAAACTCACCTGTCAATCATTTTCTTGAAGTCCAGAACTCCTGCAATCAGTTTGGCAGCAAACCTGCACAGAAAACATTGTGTTACTTACAAACATCCTATGGTTTGTTTGCATTAACGCTCTGCAGCGCATATGAGGACAACACAAAGCTTTACACGCAAATGTCCTTCCATATGACCACTGGCACCTACTGCACCCTGCACAGCTCAAACTCTCACACTGGAGTGTGTCTCTGTGGAGCCTCCATGTTCAATGCATACCCCATGGGTCACACAAACAGCTGAGCAATGCTAGGAGCAGCCAAAGGCCTTTAAATAGACAGCATGCGAACGGAGGCCTGCAAAGGTCGGCTGCATGTGGGCTTGTTTATCCTGCACCTCAATGCAATGTAAATCACTTTTGGGAACAACTTTATGAGAGTGCTTATAGTCAGACAATTAACTTTTATAACTGATATTATGGGAATCCAAGACCAGCACACATTAGAGGTTCTGGCTCTTCTTTTTTGGGACTGTACAGACTGTTTAGTAAGATAAACAGCTCTGTGAGTGTGGCCGGTTTTACAGCAGATCCTGGTCTCTCACCTCATCTGTCCTTGACGATCGTGGAAGTGCATGCGAGGCAGGACGACCGCGGGACTGGTGTAGACCGCCACCGGCATACGGCAGTCTAGATAGGCTGACTGCATCCACCATTCTGACAGCTACATGAACGCAGCAGAAGTCAGAGAGCAGGAATCAACATGTTTCTACATACTTCTTCATTACCTGTTTGGATTATAGTGCTCAAGGCACAGTTGCATACGCTCAGATATCTACCCAGTTTTCTGTCTTGCGTGCCCGTCGCTCCAGGCCTTTCTGCAGCCTTTCCCCGACACCACCCGCAAGGAACTCCTCCACCAGTTTCCGGGTGTATTCCAGCTCTTCCTCGCTCACGATGGGCTCCAGAGCAGCCAGGTATCGCTCACATGTCTGCTTCAAGGGCGGCACAGGCAGCTTCGGTAAACCCTCCTGGTGCACCAGAGACCTCTCCGGGATGTGCGTCACTGGTCTGACCAGGCGACAGGGCGTCACCAGGCCGGGCCGCAGCTGCAGGACATGCATGGCTCGATAAGCACAAACTCTCCTCTGCCATCAGATTTTACAAGAAACTGCTCTTTGGTCAAATATTTTAACTGACCACATGGCAACACTGCAGGCTGAGGAGAACCAGGAGATTAACTGTATTTAAAAGCTCACTGATGCTGCCTCACAAATCCAGGTGTCAACATGTTGTCAAAAAATTAATTATATGCAATTGAAGCCTCTAATAGTAAATAACTCAATGCAACTGGCTTCCTGTAAGAACAGGATGTAGTGTCATGAACAAGTCTTCTATATACAAGGTCACATAGTTTACAGTAACATGACTTGATCTGTGAAAACTGACACCAAAACAAGCGAGAGCTTCAAGGGCCGCCAAGCTGTTTGGATCCACCAGAACAGGCTCTGCCAGCTTTTAAATAGAAGGTTGACACAGTTGAAACTTTGGAATGGGAGCTAAAATAAACACTATGAACACAAGAAATATATCTGTGCCCTCGCGGTCAACACTATGAAGCCGTTGTCTGATATAATTACGACAGGTTTGAAAATAACGTCAGCGGAAGTCCAATCAGACTTAACGTGAATGTTTGTAACTTAACAGAAGTCATCTTCATGAACACACCTTTCGTTCTTGTCGAACCTTGACATCACAATCAACAACTTCCGGTTGACCTCTTCAAAATAAAAACGTTGTTGTCGTGTTTTTAGCGTTGTGTCGTTAGCAATACATGCCACAACAGATAATATAAAAAGACGGTTAATGCCGAAGGCGTGCTCTACAGCGAATTAAACTACAACTACAGTGACATTTCCCCACGATGCCGTTTATTTAGCAGTAAGCTAACGTTATGCTATCGGCTAACTTGCGCTAGGCTAACGTGATGCAAGATGTCACAATGGAGGGTTGCCAAAACGCTTTAAATTAACACTTTGCCTCGACGGGTAGCGTGCAAGACATTTTGACAGCCTGTGTGGGTTAAACATGAGTTATATTTGACCCTGATATTGTGTGATTTTTGCTGTCCTGTCCGGCGCCCCACCCCCTTCACTCAGGCTGATGCAGGGTAGCCAAACACCGTATTAGTGCGTTTGTTAACACGCATTTAAAAAACATGCAGACCAAATCACATTAGACTCACCGCAGATCTGACAAAAACACCCAACATCGTGGTCGACGGACGCGCTACAGTATTTGACTGTCCCGGGAATATAGATGGGGAACCCTCGGGCAGTCATGTCTCAAGGACAAGCACACTGTCTATTCTCAGCTGTCCGCCCCCCTCGGACCCACCGAGGAAAGACAACTATGAGCTCTTCTCTAAAAGTCCTGATTTTCCAGATGGGGTTTGGTACGTGCGTTCCCACCGTTACAAAATATTTTGCACAACATCTTTCAGCAGTAATAAGCTGCCTCATTTCAACGCCAGATTTATTTTATTAGAGGAAATAATAGACTCTGCTCATCCTTATGAACCATTAATGAACTGTTATATTTTAGTTTTAGTCATGAAAGAGTCATAAATTACAGATATGATATCCCAGAAGACTGGCAATGGAGAAAAATGCAAGGTCACTACATTGATGCACATCTGTGATTACCCCACTAGCAAGTCTAGCAATATAAATTATCTGGAGCTGGAGTTGTAATTCAAAGCCAATACATCCGTGTTTTAAAATTCTGTTAGTTTTATTGATGAATAAAAGCAGGCCCTGGTATAAATAACACATTTACAGAAGGACATTGTGCGCTGATCTGCTGCATGAGGCTGCACAGATCCTCACTGGCCACATGATGGCGCTCGTCCAACATCTTTCCAGAGAAACAGCGTTAGCTCATGTCTTCAGGAAACCAAAGACAGACTCCAGAACCCGAACGACTCACCGGTAAAATGAGGCTTAAATGAGACGTACACTTGAAAGGTACACTTATTTTATATTGTGTGAAGGAATAATATTAGTCGGCATTAAAGTGTTAATGTGTGAAAGTGGAGCTGAGTGCTCTGTGCAGCCACATTTCATCCACATCTTTCAATAACACAGCAGAGAGAGAAATGCATTCGTCTCATGGTTTATTTGAAAGCAATAAAATAAAACGATACAAAGAAAATCAATCATACAAATCAAAATGCTTCGATTGCTCTGGTCCAGCCGCTGCCTGTTAACAGTGTATGTTTTAAACAAATTGTTTGAGCGGCGAATATTTGCTCAAGGTCCGTCTGCTGCCAACTCACAAACTCAGAGAGTCCACCTGAGCCCAGCACCGAGATCAGGTTGGAGATGTTTGTGCTGTCCAACTGGTCCGAGTCTGAATGTGACTCATCATCAGTCCTCATCCTCTTACACGGCACTGGCCCAAAGTCCGGCAGGTAAAACTCTGGATCAACAATATGATAACTTGTGTCCATCCTTCGCTTTTTGCTGTAGCACTGCGCGCCCTGCGGCTGTTTTGACTGCGCGCAACAGTCTGAGTGGAAGTATCCGTTCGTGACAGTAGTCACCACATGCGTGTCCAGGTCCAGGACAGTCTTTTGGTTGGCCTGTGCGTTCGGGATAGGTAACTCCCAGGAGGATTTGTCTGCACAACTCCAACAGGCTTCCGAAACCATGAGGTCAGAGTCACTTGGTGAAACCATTGCGCAGGCGGATGCGTCTTGGTGCGCCACCTCTGCAGGCTGGCCGACGGGCTGGTGCGCTCCGCAGTGCCAAGTGTCCGACTCAACCCCAGTAAAGTTGCAGTAGAAGTCATCGGCCAACTCCGTTAAGCTCCCCGTCAATTCAAGGTATTCTTGTCTGTCCCGGACTGCAGCTACATCCTCATAGTGCTGCGTCCTCTGCGCCTGCGACAAGTTTTTGCTCATGTAAAACTGCCTGGCGTTTCTCAGGACGTACGTTACCAGTAAGTTCTTGTGGAGCTTGATGCCTCCTCTCTGCGTCCTGGAGCTTTGGATTTTCCTCAAAGAAATGGAAATCAGATTCTGTGCGTCAAATGCACACTCCATCCTCAACCGGGCCACCCGTTCTCTCCTCTCACTCTCTCAAATCGTTTGTTTCCTAACTGGAGAAATATTTATGTCTTTAGCTGAGATTCCTACTCGATTCGTGTAGACTGTGTCCATAGCGCTCCATGTCTTCCCAGTAAGGGCATGGATTTGCAACTCTCATCTTTCCTTGCCACGCCCTCACGTAGACACTGTCCAATGGGAGGGAGGCGGTGCTTCTGTTATACGCAAATCTCACTACGAGCCTCATTCAGGATGCACGTAGGAGCTGGCATGCTGCATTTCACTAAATGTGTTCCGAGCTTTTTAAATCTCAGTGCGGACAAAAAAAATCATCAAAATTATTGTCCGTGTAGAAAAGTGGAGCAGAACAGAGCAGAAGGAGAGGAGTGAAATACGGCAGATTAGAGCAGAGAGTAGGAGGAAGGAACACAGAGTGACACACGAGAGGAGAGCAGGAGGGAAAGTAGGAGAGAGTCACGGAATAAAACTGAGGAAAGAACGGCAGAGAGAGAGAGAGAGAGAGAGAGAGAGAGAGAGAGAGAGAGAGAGAGAGAGAGAGAGAGAGAGCAACAGAAGAGAAGAGAAGAAGAACAGAACGACAGAGAGAGAGAGAGAGAGAGAGAGAGAGAGAGAGAGAGAGAGAGATCAACAGAAGAGAAGAGAAGAAGAACAGAACGACAGAGAGACAGAGAGAGAGAGAGAGAGAGAGAGAGAGAGAGCAACAGAAGAGAAGAGAAGAACAGAACGACAGAGAGAGAGAGAGAGAGAGAGAGAGAGAGAGAGAGAGAGAGAGAGAGCAACAGAAGAGAAGAGAAGAAGAAGAACAGAACGACAGAGAGAGAGAGAGAGAGAGAGCAACAGAAGAGAAGAGAAGAACAGAACGACAGAGAGAGAGAGAGAGAGCGCAACAGAAGAGAAGAGAAGAAGAACAGAACAGAGAAGAAGAACAGAAGGACAGGGAGAGAGAGAGAGAGAGAGAGGGAGAGAGAGAGAGCAACAGAACAGAAGAAGAACAGAACAGAGGAGAAGAAGAATAGAATACAGTGGTTAGTAATTACAATAGAACAGAACAGATTAGAGTAGAAAATCATAGAAAGTAATAGAATAGAACATTTCAGAGAGTAATCAAACAGAATAGACCGTAGTCAGAGTAACAGAACAGAACAGAACATTCTAGAGTATAATAGAATATTTTAGAATAGAACATCCTTGAGAGGAATAGAATAGAATAGAATAGAATAGAATAGAATAGAATAGAATAGAATAGAATAGAACAGAACATTTCAGAGAGTAGTCAAACAGAATACGCCGTAGTAAGAGTAAGTGAACAGAACAGAACAGAACATTCTAGAGTGTAATAGAACATTCTACAATAGAACATCCTTGAGAGCAATAGAACAGAACAGAATAGACTAGAAGAGAATACCCTAGACAGTAATAGACAAGAGTAGAGTAGAATAGAACATCCTAAAGAGTAATCAAATGGAACAGAATAGAACATATTAGAGTGTAATAGAATAGAGTGCAGTACAGAGCAATAGAAGAGAAGAGTATAGAAAAGAGTACAGTAGAGAGTAAGAGAATAGAATGATATATAACAGACTGGAGGGGATTAGAATGATATAGAATAGAACAGAGAATAACACAGAGGAATAGAACAGAACAGAACAGAACAGAACAGAACAGAACAGAACAGAACAGAATAACAGACTTATGGACAGAGCTCCTGTTGTACCAATAAATGTAATTCAAACAGAAACACAACGGACAGAAACTCCGAATAAAATATATCAGCAACACGGTCTTCAAACTAGAACGACTGAGAATCAAGAAAACGAGGGAAAAGGGCAAAGTAAAAAAAAAAAAAAAGTGTTTGGACGAACATTTGAAAAAGTCAACATTTTCCACTTCGGATGACTGTTCCATGAAGCCGGGCCATCGACTGTGAACGCAGCCTCGCTGAGAGCGAGCTGAAGGGGAATACCACCATGTCCTCTGCTCTAACAGCACAAACTACTGCAAACTGCACCAAGTGACACTTCCTCACAATCCAAACGCTCACAGCACAGCACGGCACGGCACGGCACAGCACAGCACAGCACAGCACAGCACAGCACAGCACGGCACAGCACAGCACAGCACAGCACAGCACAGCACAGCACAGCACAGCACAGCACAGCACAGCACAGCACCGGGTGAGACGCCCACAGACGCTCAGACAGACGGTAAATCCTGAACCTGACGGTGATGTCATCAGGACGGCCTCTGATAATAGAAATACTGTCAGTGCACTCAGATCTGTGAGGTAAGAGCTCTTTGTGGAGAGATTATCTGTCATCCGTGCCCCACATCTGTTTGTGTGTACACACGCAGATGGCAGACATCGGAGCGAACACCTGGATATGACTTTGATTTCCTGCCAAACGCGTGAATCAGGAGGACAGCCACAATTACGGTTATCATGCTCTGATAATAGTGTAAACTGGAGTCTAACATACGTGTTCTCTCTGGAATATGGTTTAAACGGCAGAGAGCAGATTGACGCCATGTTTTTCTGCTGCGTATGGCACCGCATCCTGTTTTATGGTGCGCAGTACAGTACAATAGTACACAGTTTGATTTAATCTGAAGTCTCTGTGAGTGTTAAGTAAGGAGGGAAAGTTAAATCTGATGGCGGCTTAATGGAAGTTCTGACATGTTGTTACGCAGAACGCTCATAATATCACCTCGTCCAAGCAGCACTCACACGCAGATCCCTGACCATCAGCACTGCCTGCGTTTGGTCGAGGACACAGTGCAGAAGTATAGAGGAGTACATATGGTATAACAGGTGATATTTAGGGAAAAATATACCTCTGGCCTGCTGTACACATCTGTTTTCTTTGCTCTCAATGCACCTGAACAGGGCAGAGAAGAAGAAGAGTAAAGATGACAAGACGACAATGTGTGTGAGCGGAAAAATATGTGTGTATATGAATAAATATAAAAACAGCACCGATGGGCAGCGACATATGAGAGTCTGTAAGCTGTGAACAAAATAAACACAAAGACAAGAAGCATTCAGAGCACAAAGGGTGAAAGTGCACTGATACAGGTTTGTATGTCATGTGTTCAATGCAGTGTTGCATTATGGGTGGTTAAATGGAAATGTAAGGGAGATTAGAGTGGGGGGGGGGAGAGAAAAGACAAACTAATCTGTGAGAGAAGCAAAGGTCAGAGCAGACGTCAAACAGACCCCAGATCAGCTCTGACGACTCTGCTGGACTGAGCTGCTTAAAGGTAAAAAGTGTATTAACGTGTATTAAAAAGTATTTTATTACTATTGATACTGAGCTGTTGAACTCAGTGCTTAAAAAATAACTGTAGAGAGATCAGTTTGTCATTTTAAGGTTAGATAAAGTTAAAAACTGGCTCTGAAATCATAAATACTGTAAAAATACTAAACATGTTCTGAACAGTTTTAATAACCTGCAGATGTGTACTGTAGAAATTCAGATGAAAGTTTTGGGATATTATGATTATTAATGTCTGAAACAAACGGTCGTGGCTACTCTCTGATGTCTTTAATGGAACCAGATGTTAGCTGATCCGATTCACATAGTGCAGTACAGGTAGTATACTGCAGTATATGTATAGTGTGATTGCTGGAACGCAGTACTGTTGAATCTGAGTAACTGTATGATCACCGACACCAAAGTAAACTGAAAATAAGACTTTTCAGCTTCTAGACAGAAACATACTAATATACACGTTACATGAAATATACACTTGTAGTATAATATACTATGATTTAAATAGTACAGTTAAACTACCAGTGGCCACTTAACCTCCTGCTTGCTGTGTAGTTTTTGTACAGGACGGTGTCGGCTCGTGTAAAATAGGATTTTTGAGGCTCGATTTGTGGAGGTTTTTCATTATATTCTAACGTTTCTCATTTTTTCGCGCTCAGATTAAAGAAAAGGTCATAAAAGCTGTTTAAAGCAGCATCACCTCGAGTTAGAGCCTCAAAACCTCACACAAAAACTAAAGTGTAAAAAGCTAAAACAGGCATTGCTGTAAAGCAGAATTACTTCATACGTGTATTTTTCTGCTCACTGCATACAGCGTTATTAAGGATACAGTACAGTATAGTATAATATACTATACTATATATATAGTATATATATTATATATACTCTAATGTGTAGTATAAATGGTTTTCTGGGTGTTACCATCTGAATTTGTGAATCTTGTAAATCAATAAATGAGCTCGTTTAGGCTCAGTAATGAAGGCTCGCTCTATCGGCTGACAAAGAGAAACTCACAGATGATAAACTCTGAGTTTTAAAAGTGTGGAATATGTACAGTATGTATATGTATGTATATGTATGTGGAGTACAGATTTTAAGACAACAAACTGCTATGTCTTTCACTTGAGCCGAATAAGACTTTCTTGGATTTTGTAAACACATCTGAGGATTTAAAGTTTTATGAGCTGAAATGAACAAAATATTAATGATGGAAGATGCCAAATTAATTTAAACTCCAGCAACTTTGATGTTCTCATATGAACAATTTCTACACTTAAGCTTTGTTTGCAGATGAAAATCCGACCTAACGATTATAAAGTACAGTTACTTTATGTTACTTGTGTTGATAAAGGATTTTAGGTGCAAATGTTTTGCATGAAATCAGAACAGGGGACTCCGTCCTGCCTATGACCAACTTCTTAACTCTAAAGACGTTTGAAGAAGAGAGGTAAAAAAATGTTCTTCCACTACTTTTCTTATCAATAAATCTACAGTTCTTGAGTCGGAGCAGAGAGGAACCGCTGCTAAACAAAGAGAACTGAGCCCATCGAGCGTCCTCTTCAACACAGAGCTGAGATATGCAGCTCCGGAGAAGATGCACACAATTACTGGAGAGGCGGGGTGCTTTATTTACATATGCAATATGCATAAGCAAGGTTACTGTGAGGGTGAAATAACCGCGAGATAGAGGGAGAGGAGGAGGGAGGGCTTTGGTATGAGTGCGAGATGTGTGTGCGTGTACGTGTTTGTGTGCGTGCTGGTGATGGAGAGAGGGTGTGTGTGGGGTAGGGTGGTGGTGGTGGGGGGTGGCAGAAAATTGGTGTTATCAATATTTAACCAACCCTTCCAGCATATTTATGGCAGACAATAGAGCAGACCTGCAACTGTCTCATGTGAGTGGAAGTGTATTTATTACAGGCTGAACAGAGGCTGTAAATAGGATGTTCACTGATACATCGCCGCCACTCGCACCGGCCGTACACGAGTCCAACAGTTGATTCTTACCAAAATAAACTATTAACATATCAGCTAATTGCGCGCCACGGCCCCCGAGTGCATCGCAAATCATTAGGGAGATTTCCACATGTGGCGAGCAGATGTATGTAATTCAATCAGTTTCCTAAGAAAAAAAAAAAAGACGCGAAAGAGCTCTGAAAGAGGGAGAAGAAATAAAATGTCTGGAGCTTTTTTCAGAGCCACGGCCTCTCAGAAAATGTTTCCATGTGTTGTGTCTGAGCACACTGAGAGCAAAGAAGGAAAACATTCTCCCCTCCAAACCACATGCAACAGATTCCTTCTGAAGCCAAATAAATCAACCCTGTGTTTCAGATCATGTGACACTTTCTGTGCTTTGTGTTATTCCCAACATATCCTGTTTCAACTCCCCCCAGCACACACACACACACACACACACACACACACACACACACACACACACACACACACACACACACACACACCCCATTCCAACACTCTCTCATACGCACGCACAGACCCTGCACGCACACACACACACACACATATACACTACACACGCACATTCAGAGTTTCCATTTCCTGTGCGTAAGATCACCTGTACAGACAGAATGGCGTGCTTCAATGCAACATGCTCAGGCAGGAAAACAGGAAAGGGAGTTCAAGGGTGTCCAACATGAAATACTCCGAGTTAGGGGAAACCCAGAGCTCGTGGCAGCGCTCCAGTTTCTGAAGACAGTAAGTAAAGTTTCGCTGGTGCACTTTTTCCTTTCTTTTCTTTGCTTTAGCACTGCCATCATGCGCTCTACTTCTGCTTGTGCAAAAAATGTTCCAGAAGCATTCTGTTCGGTCAAAACGCTCATTTCTGTACAAATTAACGGGATCGTGCGGCACAGGAAGCTTCTGGAAATAATGCTTTGTCTCTGTAAAGGAGCAGTTCAGTGTTTTTGGGTTTCATACAACCCTAATGTCTGCATGCTGCTTTAGCCACCAGGCGCTTAGCTTAGCTTAGCATAAAGACTAGAAACAGCTAGCATAGCTGTGCCAACAGGTAAAAGAAGATTAAGAGTCTGCACACATCACAAGGTCACAAACTACTGTCTGCACTGTTACGCTAAACATTTGTTAATATAATTACATTTGTCCAAATATCTTGTTTTTACTTTTCCTAATGTGTTACATGTTTTCTTACTGTGCAGCAGTAAACACAGTATTTTATTATTCATATCCCTCCATGTGCCATCCAAATACTCAAGGCAATATTATGTCTATGCTCTTTTTGTCTATAATGTTCATATATAGTTGATCCTTTTCATTCTCTGTTTGTTCTTTTTCTCCCTTTTATTCTTTAATGCTGTCTGTAACGTCTTCGTTTCCCAGGCATGGGATCAATAAAGTTACATCTTATAGCTGGATAGCGCTTCTGTGTTGCTGTACTTAGGCACAGCAATGCTTTTTAGCTAAATGCTAATGTGAGCATGCTAAAATGCTAACAGGGACAATGCTAACACACAACCCAGATTCAGAAAGTCGGGCCGCTGTTTAAAACCAATGAAGCAGATGAGGTCAAACGTTAAGTTTATTGTCTTTGTACTGTTGTTGAGTATGTGTTAAAAAGGATTGGCAAATTACCACATTCTGATTTATTTATGTTTTATACAGCATCCTAGCTTTTTTGGGATCAGGGCTTGGCTTAGCTTAGCATGCTAACATTTGCTAATTAGGTTGAGAAATGTGCTTTTTTTGCTTTTGTGCTGCAGGTTAAATAGATACGGGTGTCATGTCCGTCTGGTAACGCTGGAGCCAGCAGCTGGTTAGCTTAGCTTAGCATAAAGACTGTTAGCTCGGTCCAAAGGCAACACGGACGTGCCTCCCAGCACCTCTGACGTTCACTAATTAACACATCTCATCGTTTGTTTGATAGAAAAACCAAACTCTGAACGTGCACTTTGCAGAAAATGTTGAACTTTTCCTTTAAGTGTTCAATATTCTCCTGACATACATACATCCCTCATCTTTTCCCTCGAAAACATCCATAAATTTTCCTTAGCATGTAGCGCAGTACCTTGCAGTTGTGTGTGACATGGCGTGCTGATCAATCGGCCCAGCTCTCTGTGGGCTAACACAGTGTTCCCCTGTGCATCTGACAGCCATCCCCAGCCCATTTACTGTCAAATGGGCTCCGCTCTCTTTGCCTGAGCTCAGATGCAGATTTATGCCAGAGCAATGCCGGTTCTTGCATATTAGATGAAAGCCTTGTTTGCATATACCCGCTCTCCCCCCCCCCCTTCCCTCTCCCCCTCTTCTTTCTCTCTCTTCCTTTTTTCTGAGGCGTCACTTTAATATGTATGCAAATGGGCTGCGCTCCACGGGCAGATATGTGTGGAGTCCTGTCCTGCAGTCAGGAGGTGTAGGAGAGATTGTGTTTGTATTTATGAGGCATGGGCCCTGCCGCTCCTGGGAGAGAAAACGCTGCGAGTAGTGTGGTGGAGGCTCTGCAGTGCAGGCAGAATGCAGATATGCCAATAACAGAGGTCATGGTTGTCACTAATGATAAGAAGAGACAATTAGACAATAGCATAGCTGTAATGTAACCCCCCCACACACCCTCTTACACACAAACACAAACAAACACACAAGCTCTGGCATGAAGCAAGCCGACAGAGCGAGGAGGAGACGCTTCTTCTGGAATGTTCTGTGCGTCGCAGCAGCGCCGCTCGACCGGGACGGGCAGCGCCGGGTGATCGGTGCGGGTAAAGGACCGATCTATTGATCCTGGCGTCCCTCAGGGGGGCGAGGATCACTGTCAGGGGCTGAGGCAGAGGAGACAAGGTCAGGTCACCTATGAGGGAGGCACCTTTGACCCGTTTCATCAGTCTGATGCGTCCCAGACAGGCCTCGAAAGCCGCTGATCAATAACTTCTCCATAACAGCCCAAACAGAAACAAACGGGCGGCGCGGCGGCTCCTCGTCCCGCGTTATCTTTATCTTAGCATTCGTTGTGTAAAATTTCCTGCTACACGTGTGCATCAGAAAATCACAGGAAAGATCTCCTTTCAAATAAAATGAACTCATTTCAGATGTGCGTTGTAAAATAAGAGAAAAACTCAGCGACAGTAACAATGAATGCTGGTATTATGTTCAAGACATAATAATATCTTGGCTTGGTGCCAATCAGTGATCTGCTCACACACTCACACACACACACACACACACACACACACACACACACACACTGAACTGTGTGCAAATCAAATGTCTGTTTCCTCTCTCTCTCTCTCTCTCTCTCTCACACACACACACACACACACACACACACACACACACACACACACACACACACACACACACACACACACACACACACACATCCCCTTCCTCCATCATGAATAAACCATACTGTGTCTATGAGTCATATACCACCCCCACATCCCTCTCTAACCCACTCCCCCTATTCGCCGCTGCAAGAGTAAAAACGCTAATTAACGTGATGGCTAGCTCCAGCTCCTGTCAGCAGCTTGTGGGGGCCTCTCAACCAGCCAGGCTCTGCTGGTCTCTGGTTTTAGCAGCTCTCTCCCCAGCCGCCATCTCTGGAGAACCGGGGCCCCTCATTCATATTCAGCCCCAGTCGCAGGCACCTGGAAGCAGCCGGCACCAGCACCACCTCCACCACACAACCCCCACAGTGTCTATCACCAGCCCCCCAGTCGAGCCCACCTCCTGTCAATGTTGGATCCCCCCAACGCTGGGGAGAGATACCCACCCATTCACCCCCGACACACACACACACACACACACACACACACACACACACACACACACACACACACACACACACACACACACACACACACACACACACACACACACACACACACACACACACACACACACACACACACGCACACACACACAATTTTCTTAAACTAGAATCCAATTGGAAAACAAGCTCAAACTGAAAAAGATGTGGGAGCTAGAAACTCCATCTAGGAGATGACACAACCCAACTGATGGGTTGAATCACCCAACGGTGGCGAGAGAGAGAGAGGGAGAGCGGGGAGGGGGGGCCGTGTGCCGTGGCGGACTGGCTCTGTAACCATGACAACGCAGCCGGGAGAGCGAGAAACAGGAACATACAGAATCTGTTTCTGCTGAGACCTGCACATGTGGCACAGTGCTGCTTTTCCTCCGAGAAGAAACGAAGGGGAGGCGTGTGTGTGTGTGTGTGTGTGTGTGTGTGTGTGTGTGTGTGTGTGTGTGTGTGTGTGTGTGTGTGTGTGTGTGTGCGCGCGCCCAGGCCCTTATGAAACATACATGGCTGCCGCCTCTCCAGCCAAACTCGCCCGCCCGTCCCAGTCACCCAGTGAGTCACAGCACAAAGACGTTATGGTGAAACTGGAGCACGCAGCCCAGTGCTCAGCGGCTGCTTTCTGCCTTTCCTCCAGCTGCAGGGTACGTGGAGGCAGAGGCTGGCGTGCAGCGCGGAGAGAGGAGGATGAAATATGAAATACAAAGGCAGGAAAGGGCGAAAATTTCCCTCTGCAGCCGTCGTTTCTGCCTTTTTTCCTTCCCTGAGCTTCTCCGCCGCTCCCCTTCTGCCTGCCTTTTCTCTTCCCTCTCGCTCCCTCTTTCTACAGGCTCGGTCTAACCTCCCCCTCCCCTTTCCTCAAGGGAATAAAGGTCGTAACGCAAATGATTACTCAAACCCGAGTTGCCATAGAAACGCAGTCATGTGACTAGAGCAGGCATGCATAGACCACAACAAAGAGGTGGATCAGGAACCAGAGCTGGAAAGAGCTGCAGCTCGCCTTACTGGTGCCTCAGTGCATTTCACTCAAATTCAGGCTTTTAAAAATAGGCGAGCGGCATGAAACGCAGGGGAGAGAGCAGAGAAACGACACTCCAAAGAGCCGGGACGAGAGGCTGTAATGAATCTAGGCTGTAACACTGCAGCGTGCCATATATTCACCCATTCACTAGCATACCAAGGGTGTGTCCTATTCATCATGTCCTTCTCGGAGGCAGAGCTCAGGCGCCAGTTGTCTGGAATTTCTGTGAAATGGCGTCAGTTGTAGAGATGCAGAGGGTGGTGGATTTGTGCTTCTAAAATAGGAGCCGGAGTACGGAACTTTTACTTTCTGGTGCGCTACGCTCTCGAATTATTCCCCCCTCAAAGAGCAGGAGCAGATTTGTGTTCATGCGAGTGCGCAGCAGTGAGGTTACCGGCCGGAGCTGTTTTCTGTCCGGAGAGATTTGAGAAGCTGTGACGCCTAAACTTGACAAAAAAACACTCCCAGCATGCAGCGAGAGGCGTTCTGGAAGAGTGTCTGAGCTGAATAACACCATGAGTATAAAAGTGGACAGAAAGTCCAACACATAGAGTCTAAATCTTGACATATTTGTCCTTCAGCAGAGAGGACGGACAGGCTTCAGCACAGTCTGGGTGAAAGCGTGAAGGCTGGTGAGCACAGCGCTCCAAAGCAGGAAGCAACACCTGGAGCAGGCTGAGAAGGTGGCCTGCCCCAACAGGACCCAGCCATCCCGCAGCCAATCCACCCCCACCGAGATTAGTCCTACACCCCGGGTGAACCCGGCGACCTGCGGCCATCTCAGAGAGCAGCCCAAACCCCCCACGACACACACACACACACACACACACACACACACACACACACAGCCAAAGCCCCTCGGTTAAAAGTGTGTGGTGAACAGCAGCAGTCTAACAGCAGATAAAATATGGCAGCCGGCAGAATATGCTGCTACCCAGTGAGAATCAGCCTTAATTCATGTCGGCATTAGCAGCCGTTAATTCTGGAGAGCTCCATCAACGCGAGCGGAGCAGCGGGACGGGGCGCATTTCTTTCTGATGAAGTCACCACATCTGCGGCTGTGAACAGTGCGTTTCAATGTCTGCGCCCTCTCTCGCCCCTCTCTCCCACACACACTCGAGTCCACGCTTCACGCCGGCAAACGCATGCGACGACACATAAACGCTCAATCTAAAGGGGCGTGAGCCCCCCACGGGCCGCTGGACGTTTCCCTCCAAAGTCCACCTCAACTCCCATGAGGCGTCAGGCGGCAGCTGAGTGTTCAGTGATGTCTGCAATTATCCCGTGTCTAGACAATGTCTAGAGAAAGACAAGGAGATGCACACTGTGCTCAGGCTGCCTCTATAGAAGAAAAGGCCCGGAATAGAGCGCGGCGTCTCTCAGCTGGTGACGTGGTGGTAAATGAAAAGGTTAGGGCCAGACGAGGAGCTCCGCCGACGTGAGCACACATTATTTTGAAAGAAATCCGGCGGATTTCAAACTAAAGTTGTTGAACGGTTGTGTGCTGGAGGCTCACACGCAGGAAACGGGGACGTTGCGGCGGTCGAGCTTGAGCTCGAGTTCTTGGATCAGATTTTACATCTACTGCCATATTAAATGTTCTTTTACTGAGTTCAGTTTCCCAGTATGATGTGAAAGTGGTGCTGAACAGAATACAGCATGAAGAATGAGAAGTGCTCGTTTAAAATGGGAAAAGAAAGGTTTAAAAAACAAAGATAACATTTAAAACATGTCATATAAGGCTTCCATGTCAAAACTCTGCCCTCGTTCTGGACTTATCGTGTCCTCTCTGTTGACTGAGAAGCACCTCAAAGTGTGACTTCATCAGCCAAACTCTTGAGCTGCTCGCCGCCTTCGAGAAACCACCCTGATATTAAACATGAATCGTTTGCAGGATCGTTTTCTGGAACGACGTCTCTGCACCTAAAGACGATTTGAAGAAAATAAAACACGCAGAGGCTGGAAGCAAAGACACAATGGCTGAGTGGTGGAAGAAAAGGCTGTGAAAGAATGAGCAGGTGCGGTGGGAAAGACCCATGGGCTTCAGGGAGAGAATAGATCAATAACTAATTTCAGTACCGAGCTTCACTCGCACAGTTTTCCAATAAAGGCTGGATGGAGAGTAGTGGCTTAGCCCTCCCCCCACTATCTCTATTCTATCGCCTTCTACAAGCAGGGATTGGACTCTGTGGAAGGAGGCTGTTTTTTTTTTTCTCCCCAGCGTTGTGATTGTTGGTTGGGTGGATTATGCTCCTACAGCTCGTGTATTGTACAAATGTAATCCAACATTGCCATTTCCATTTCCATGTGTCCTCCATGAGCCATTCCACCTATACGTCCCTGCAACTTTTCCTCCCCGGCTGCTCTGCCTCCCGCAGCCCCCTCCCTCCGTCCCTCCCTCCCTCCCTCCCTCCTTTGACCAGGGCCAGCGTTGAGGTTTTGTCAAGAGATTGAGACAGACAGGAGAGTGAAGCGTGTGTCATGCAGGGCTGCTGCTGCTGCTGCTGAGGCTCTTCTCCTCAGAGGCTGTGACCTAGATAACCAAGAGGAGCTGGAGCGCTTGCAAGCCTTGGAGCCACTCCAGCTTCAGCAATGTCAGGAAGGGGTTAGTTGTGTAACACAATGTCCTATTTAGTTTGCTCGTCACACACACACATGGACGCAAACACATATGTACCCTATGGTGTTCCCGCACCACCGTGGTGCGTTTCTTTAAAGCGCTGTTTGCTTATTGCCACAGGCGGGATGTTAAGAGCAGGTTTTGTGCCTGAAATTCATCTGAATTTAAACATAAGCATTAAGAATGCTTGGTAAAACTTTCCACGCCAGCAGCCAGTGCAGCTATGTCACAGTAGAACCATGTCAAAACATCTACAGACACACTCCTGCTGCGGTGCCGTCGCTCTTTATTCCTGCTTCTTTCTCTCAGCTTTCACTCGGCTGATGTTTGGTGCACAAACACGACCATGAGGTAAACATATAGCACCCACTGTTTTCCTGGAACCGGCAGCCGCTGAGTTTACGGCTCACATCCACTGCTGTGCTGCCCCTTCCTGGTCAGGCACGAGCCCATATATGTTGACAAATACTGTCAAACTGCTATTACTGGATATAACAGGCTATCAGTACGCGGATGGCGAGACACATGACTGTTTTATTGGTCCGTCTTCATGTTAGGCGAGAAGATACACACAACTTCCACCATACAACATCATCGTGTTGAGGAGATAAAATATAGATGGAGCCTGCTGTGCTGGAACAGCCGTAACAGGCTGCACTGTGAATGAATAACTAAATGTTTGACCCTGGCATCTGAGCTGCTCCAAACACGCAAGAGCAACACTGCCATCTGGTGGCTGTTCTCTGGTACTGCGACTTCTTTTACACGTGGTTCACTCGACAGTGCAGCAGCTGAAGATACCAATGAAAAGTTTGTCACTGTGTCTTAAAGTAAACATACACACATTTGTCTGGAGATTTGGCACAGATGTCACAATCGATGAAGACCTCAGTGGTTTGTTAGCTTCAGGTTCATTTATGGGCTTCTTTTGTTGTTTTTTGTAGGTAGAGCAAACACCAGCCGACAGCTGACGTGGTCAGCGCTGGCTATGCTGGGGCTTGAAGCAGTCCCAGCCAGGCTTTGGGGTGTATGTGTGCTCGGGAAGAAGAAAGTCTTTCAGTCTGTCTGGTAACGGCAAGGCTCGGACTCTGTCTTCCAGGGGCCACGGCTGGAGGTGGCTCCTTATGAACGCCCTACAAAGGCATCGCAGGGCAGGAGGGCTCGCTTCACGCTCTGCTACGCGGTTGTGCAGGTCTAGCAGAGCCTGAGCATAGGGGTGAGGGTCCTGACCGGGCGCGGCGAGCTCCAGCCCGGCGGGCAGATGCAGCACGGGCACGTCTACCCTGGCCAAGTCGAGCAGCACCTCAGCTTGCTCCAGGAGCTCGGAGGCGTGACTTTGATCAGAGCACTGCTGCAGGGCTGTTTGGAGCCGCTGGAAAAGGAGGCTGTAACCTGACCAGCAGGAGTCGCCGTGAAAGGAGCAAACCAGAGAGGCTCTGCTCTGGATTAAGAGCACAGCCAGAGGGAAGAGCAGGTCAAAGTGCTCCAGGCTGGTCTGCGTCAGCGAGGGCTCGCCGTCCTCGTTCAGACAGCAGCTGGGGTCCACGCCGTGAGCCAGCAGCAGCTGCGTGGTTTTCAGGCAGAAGTTGCCGATCTCAGCGGCGTCCTCCGCGGTGGCCTCCAGAGCCTCCTTCACCAGAAACACCAGCGAGGACTCGACTGTTTCTCCGTCTACAGTAGCAGCATTAACGTCAGCACCTGTAGTGAAGAAAGCGGCACTCAGAAGCACAGCTGAGATCAAACTACTGGACGTGCACGTCAGAGCACACAAGCCTTAGATGGTGCGTTTGAAATAATGAGGCACAGATAAGATTCATCAATGACTCTTTAGACAGCTGAGTAACTGTTCAGGTCATTCATGAAATGAACAAACTCCTGAGCACAGCTTTTAAAATGAACCCCTCTCTAGTGTGGCTCAAGTAATAAAAACACTAGATCCTACATTTCCCATAATGCAACTGCATCTTTCATTAAGCCATCTGGCTGGTTAATGTCCAAGTCTTTTAACTCCACCCCCCAGTTTGTACTGTAAGGCAGGTTTTCTGTTATGAATCTGAAGTGTTCAAGCAGAGATACAATTTATAATAAATATTAAATATGACGACTTTGTGCTGTTTACAGTTGAGTTCATGTCAAAAAGTATCAGGAAATGATCTCATTCTGTTTCACTGATGTTTTTTTGGAAACAGGGTTGTACTCTTCCTCAGACAGATTCATGTGTGTGACTCACTGGTTCTTTGTGGCTGTTGTGAGAAGCTGCTTTGCTGCTGCCTTTTAATGTAAAATAGACGGTTAAGTTTGGGATGATCACAGCCAGGAGACTTCGCTGCATGTGATTGTTTTTGTAAGTATTATGTAGTCACACTGACCATGAAACTATGAGTACGCTAAGAAGAGACGATACCCTGAGACTGTACAGACGCAGAGGACATCCACTTTGAGTCTTCAGCATCCTGCAGTTAAAAATCTGTCGCTTTATTCATGGATCACACGATTTGTTCTGCTCCATCTTAAAAACTGTATGAGCATATTTCAGCCTGACAGCCGCTGACACTTTACTTTGATCCCAAAATGCACACAGGTGGACAGGTATGCATACTAACACGCCTCTGAATGGAGTGGATTGACCTTGATCCTGCTCGAGAGGGTGTCCGAATGACCAAAAGGGGACAAGAAGGCAGAGCGAGGCCACTTCAGAGTCAGTACCTCTGTGGAGGAGAAGCTGGATGTTCTCCGTGTTGTGCACAGTCAGCCCGTCGCTGCTTGCCAAGGCATGGAGCAAAGGTGTCTTTCCTTCAGAGATGAGACCGAAGCCATTAGTTTTCCAACAACTGAATGAGTTAAAGAATGAATTCAACTGGGCGGTGTGAGTTTACCATGTTTGTCTCTTGCATTGACATCAGCACCCATATCCAGCAGCGTCTGCAGGCAGGGCAGCCTCTCCGACTCCTCGCTGGCCAGATCCAAAGGACTGCTCTCATGGATCTACCAAGAGACATTTAGATTACTCACATCAAAGAAAACAGAGGAGATACCATTAGAAGAAGAGAGGACATAAGCAAAGCTGCAGCTGTCTCACCCTGTCTCTCTTTTCGATGTCCGCCCCGTGACCGACCAGCAGCCTCACCATGCTGGGCCTGTTCCTCAGAACCGCGATATGCAGAGGATTGTAGTAGGACACTGGGTCTGGAGGGAGAAGCACATTTTCACATGACACAAACTGAGTCTTAACCACGAGATGAAACATGAATCGGACAGATGAAGATTTCTGATGATGCATTTTCTTTAAATGTGTCTCGGCAAAGCTGTGCAAAAGTGCAGCATCACAAAGCATCATGGTCCCAGTTCACTTCACAGCAGGATGAAACAAACAGCAGACAAATAAAATTACACAAAAGAACATAAAACAACCTCTCTAAAAACATCTGTGCCGAAGGGGATGGACCGGGCGGAGTTCTGGTTGTAGGTTAGGCTGTAATGAAGTGTAGAAACGCAGGTTTTCAGTCCTGATTTACAGATTTCAGCTGAACCAGCTTCTTTGACACATTCTGGGAGGCCATTCCAGAGATGAGCAGCACAGGAGGCAAACGCTCTGAGGCCAACTGACCGTTTGTCCACTGAAGGCCAGGAGACCAGCATGAGGACAGCAAAGACAGCGCGCAGGTGTGGACGGTATAATGAGCTCAGGAAAGTGAGGTGGTGCAAGTCCAGGTCAGGCATTTCAAGTTAAAAGAAGAACCTTCAAACCAGCTCTAGCCTGCACAGGTGAGCGCAGAAGTGAGGCCAGAATGGGCGCTAAAAGGTCATTTTTTAGTTTCTGTCTCTGTTCTCTGTTTAGTTTCTGAAGAGTTCTCAAATAAAAGCTCGTATCTGTTCTGCCGAACTAATACCTCTAAGTCAGGAAAGGTCATTTGGCTTTACAGGTAAACGTTAACTGTGTATCATCACAGTAACAATGAAAATTAACACCGTATTCATAAAAATGATGTCACCAAAGGGAGGCATGTGGAGAGAAAAGAGCACCGGGCCAAGGACCGATCTGTGGGGTACTGCGAACTTCACCTCAGAAAATTCAGAGATGTTTTTATTCTGACTTAAACATTGAGGTCAATTTGATAAATATGAATGAAAGCATGAAAGCATGCTGTAGTGATGTGGAGTCAGCAGTGATTAATTGATTATTGATCACTCTGGTCAGCAGAATGATGACATATATCAGAAGATATTTCAACTTAAATGGAAGATTTAGATAATGGCAGTTTTAAAAGCTGAGGGTACAGAACCAACAGAACGAGACTTATTGATAATATCAAGAACAAAACAGGAACCATTTCCTCACAAAGCTTTGATGGTTCAGGGTCTAATATGCAGGTTGTGGGTTTGGAAGCAGTTACCAGGCTGGTTAAAGGCCTCAAAGTGTGAAGGAGTGCAGTGGACTGA
Source organism: Chaetodon trifascialis (assembly GCF_039877785.1). Taxonomy (NCBI): domain Eukaryota; kingdom Metazoa; phylum Chordata; class Actinopteri; order Chaetodontiformes; family Chaetodontidae; genus Chaetodon; species Chaetodon trifascialis. The sequence continues at coordinate 2,528,552 of NC_092061.1, forward strand.
GACACCGTGCCGGCAACATATACAAATGCAGACAACACAGAGAAAACCAGAGCGCAGACACAAATACAGAAGACAAGAACAACACGACACACAAACGTCTCACTCTGTTTTCCGTGTTTACTGAGTGCTTCAAACGCAGCATATGACTTAACAAACGAAGAATGTTCACTCGTGTTTTCTCAAGCTGTTGCATGTTAGACTCTCGCAGCGCCTGCAGCTGGCAGCAATCCAGCATGAAAGCAGATAATAAACCTTTACATGTAACAGAACTGCATCTGTACCTGACTGTGGTTTAAGATAAGATAAGACTTTATTGAACCCACGCCGGAGAAATTAAGTCGTTACAGCCAGCGAGTCTTATAAAAAGCAGAAACAGTGGCACAAAAGGGTCAGGATAAAAAAAGCAGTGTGCAGGATACAGAAAAGAAAAACAACTATGTATAAGTACATTATGTACAGATTATAAAAACACTACATGCCATAAAAATCCTCCTGCCCATAAATATTACCCAGATTCTTCTGAGGAAAAACTACTAATGCACATGTTGAACAAGTCTATGCGCTGACTGATACTCACTGCATGTGTGTGACTGACAAATTCAAGCTAGCACATAGCAGCAAAATGGCCCCTCTCTGTGTCCCTTCTGGGCTACTGTAGAAACATGGCGGACTACAGGGACCCCGCTCCCTCTGTGAACACGGAGAGCTCATTCGAAGGTAAAACGCAGCAAATCTTCATTTCAAAGTGATTTTACATGAATGAAAACATACTTATTCCATTTCTGCCCATAAATCCCTGTAAATCCTTCACTCTGGACTTTTACGAGGTTACTGATCACCACAGCTGTCCGATAAATTAGATGCATGAACTCCTTTTAATCTGTGTTTGTGTTTGTGTGTACTGGAGCAGCTGCGGCTCTGGAGGCAGAGCCAGCGTCCACCAATCAGTAAGTCTGTGGTTTGACCTCTGACCCCTGCAGCGCCCTCAGAGTGTGCAGGTGGCACCTTGCATGGCAGCCTCTGCAGCCAGTGTGTGTGTGTGTGTGTGTGTGTGTGTGTGTGTGTGTGTGTGTGTGTGTGTGTGTGTGTGTGTGTGTGTGTGTGTGTGTGTGTGTGTGTGAATGCTCATGTTTTAAAGTGCTCTGAGTCGTCGGTAAGACTAGAAAAGAGTCCATTTATTCCTTCTCTCACATGCGGCTTCTTTACTATGTACTTGCTTGTTTTCATTGTCTTTTTAATGCACTTTAATGCTTTTTGATTTCTTGTTTTTACAGTATTTCCAGGCTCCTGTAAAGCGCTCTGAACTGCCTTGTGTCTGAGTGGAGCTGTAGAATTAACCTGCTTTGCCTCATATTCCTGCTGCATTTTACTGCTGTAGATGTTTCAGCTGGAGCTCAGTTGAACTCCTTTATATCCTGTTGGCTGCTTTAATCAACATCAATGCATCATATTCTATAAGCTCATCGCATGTTTGCAGTGTGGCCGTCCTGTGAGAACCACGTATCTCCAAAAACGTCTGATGAGCCCAGAAAAACAGGCTGTTTACAGCTTCGTGACGATGCATTTTCAGCTGATCCGAGAGGCTTTTTAGAGAGTTTATTGAGCGGAAGAAGACATAAAGGAACTCTTCATCCTTCAGTTCAGCACAAACACTCGTTACTTGAGTTGACAACAACTCGTTACATTACAGTTAAGTGCAATAAAAGCTTCCCAACAAGAGTCATTCATCCGACTAGAACTTGCAGCTGTGTAGCTGTTTTGTTGTATTCATGGTTTTCTATGGCTTTTATCAGTTTTCGTGAAGACTCTTCCAAATCCCACAATGTCATTAATTCAACATCTGGACTTTGTGGATCACTGGGAAATAAAATATAATATAGGAGGATTTGTAAGCTATAATTAATTTACCTGTTTGTTTGTTCAGATCCAAATATTCTGTCGTATCATAATTAAGCAGCAAAGAGGCAAATACTAAGAAACATTCTGCATGCTATTGTGGGAACATTTGTCAGTGTTTCTTCTAAGTTTCTGGAAAAATGCGTTCAAGAAATCTAAAAGATGAATGCAGCTGCCTCGACCAGGATCCTCTAATTGCGTCCCTGGGGAAAGACACGTTTGCTACCACCAGAGGTCACCACAGTGGAGCTGGGCCGAGCCCCGGCATGTTTCACCACAGCAGCAGGAAGGGCCGCACTCTCCGCTGCAATCTGCTAAAAGGACACTTATTCTCTCAAGTGTACGTGGAAACCTTCAAACTGTTGTGCATGCAGCAGAGAGCCACGACCAGACATTAAAACTGGAGCAAGAGGGAAGCTTGAGGGCTGGTTAATTATCAACACAGCAACAGTATGTTTCACTGAGAGGAGGAAGAGCTTCTTAAAGGTTTAAAGTCATCTCCAAAGTGTGAGCGGCCTTAAAGATTAATCACTGGAAATGATAAACCTCCCGTTAGAGAAACAAGTCCTAGATACAGAGGAAGCGTGACCACATAAAAACACTAATTCATTTACTTAAAATTACGCAAACACCACAGTTAAGAGAGGGATTTAGGCTTCAGATTTAGGAGGGAGTTTAAACAGACGGTAATCTTGAGACACCAGAAACAGTTGCTAAAATAAGTTCAGCATATGCAGCGAAATGTTGGAGAAATTGTGGTGCACAAAGTGGCAAACACATCCACATAATTTGGACGTGTCCTAAATTAAAAACATTTTGGGGAAAGAGGTGTTTGATGCCCTGAAAGAAGTATTTCATAAAGGACCCAAAGACGGCATAACTGGGAGTCAAACCAGAGGGCATACATAGAAAATACCTTTTACAGATGTTAATAACTGCAGTGATTAAATGCATTATACACACACACACACACACACACACACACACACACACACACACACACACACACACACACATTTTCTCTGAGACTTCAGAGAGATATTCAATAAAAGGTGGAGCCTGTTCTGGCTATTCTAATACAGCGAGGAGGTTTTCTGACCTCTTTTGAATCACACTTGAATTTTTGTCTTTCCAGTCCATCTCTGACGAACACACACTTCTGCCACGACACATCTCACTCTGATTACTATGAGCATTATTTTCATTTGTTTATTTGTTTCTGATTTGTGGATTGTCTATAAATCATAGAGATACAGCTGAAGAAGGAAAAAAAATTAGGCAAACACGAGTTTAGTGACTGCACAGTACTTCACCTTCTAAGACCAGCGAGGCTGTGGGACACCCTGACGAACCTGTATGAGGAGACTGGCTCCTCTGCCGTGCTTCCTCCTCTTCAGGTGCTTTGCAGCTTCACGTCAAGTCTGTGCAATGAATTTAAAGCACACTCACACCCTGTTTCTCACCTTCAAAGTTGACATCAGCGCCATAGCGCAGAAGGACTTCAGCGGCGTGGACCAGTCCCCGCTCTGCCACCTTGATCAGAGCGTAGCTGATGCCTTCCACAAACACCTCTGACTGGGACTCCCGCTCCAGAAGCTCCACCAGAGAAGCGCAGACAGCGGACTCGTCCTCAGGACTTTGGACTCTGGACGCAGAAGGGGAGGTAGAGCTGTTTCATTCAAACTCTATGAGACGCCATCAGTGAGTCTATCAAATGCATTCTGCAGCAGTTACGGCGTGACAGAGCACACAAACTGCTTCAGGTAGAGCATCAGAGCTGAGCTACACTTTCCATCTGCGGATGAAAAACAACTCTCCTGTAAAAAAGACTTTCATTACCTGTCCTCGTGTCCTCCTTCCTCCAGTCCAACCACACACATGACAGCGTCCACCAGCGGCTGATACTCATATATGATCCTTCGAAAGCCGTGGAGGAAAGGCATGGCTCCTGCGCTCTGCAGCCCACGAGCGAGTCAGTTAACTGGAAAATTAACCAAAAACAAAAGTTCAAGTCACGGACAAAGGGTGTGTCAGAGTCAGAGAGAAAGCGAGTCACTTCAGATCAACTTGCTCAACGTTATCTCTCGAGTTCAGCTGACCAATGTCTGGGAAATGGGTGACGCTTCATGCTAGCTTGCTAACTTCATGCTAGTTTGCTTTACTGAATATTATTATAAACTAATTAGTGTATATTTCATTCATACTCAAACGACGAAGTTTGACTTTATTCTTGACTTTAGCGTGTTGACGTTACAGTCGGCTAACTTACGACAAATGTATTTACGTTATTAAGCAAAAGTTATTTTGTTAGCTAGCAGGCAAATGCTAAAGGTCACACTCGTCGCTAGCATTGCTGGCTAAATGTTTCACTCGTTGTCTGAAAAATATGAATTAAAATGTTTGAGAAAAATGACTCAAACAAGGCCAGTCGGTAGAGACTCACTCAGACACTCGCGCTAGCCGTTTACCTTCACAACAGGAAGCGTCGACCACGCCCACACCAGTCCGACCGTGTTTTCTTTCCCCTTTAAAGCACAAAGGCAACGAAGGTTCCCCTTTAGGCTTTGTCCTTGAACAATAGCTGTTTTTATTTAGTTTAATTGTATTTTCATTCGTTAATTTGTACAGCAAAAAAGCAGAATAAACACAACAACAAAATAAAAGAAGAAGATTGTGCCTGTGATATTTAGAAAACCCCTTGAGGTTCATAGAGGGAATCTCACCTCAATATGCTTTTTAAAAAAATGCAGAAGTCACAAAATCCACTAAGATACACAAATAAGCAACCAAACACAGAGCAGCCGAGTAAAAGCGTAAAATAAATGACATAATGTAATGCAGGTGTGTGTGCTGTAGCGTGTGTGAGAGTATGAGTGTATGCAGTTTGAATGTAACTGTCCCACAGCTGAGCCCTGAGCGTCTAACAGAGGAAATACAGCTGATGCTCGTTTTTACCTTTTGAAAAGTACTTTCTTGTTGACATTTGAGCACACCAAGTGATATTTGTTAGCAAAAGAACAAATCCAGTGAAGAAAATCTAACAATGACTGTAATTGCACTTGTAAATCGCAGTAATCTGAATATTTATTATGTCGCCGTGGGGTTTGTGTGTCCTAAAACGATGGCGCTCACCTGTTGAGGCTTACACCGATATGACACATGAAAAATTCAACAGCATCTGGCAGATAGCACCAAATATTGGACCTGAGGCATTTTGTCAACTACATCATTAAAATTGTGGTGATAAGCTCGGATAATTACAAAGCTTTACCCAGCAAACAGTGCAGGCTTTTAAACGTATTCTCTACTAAACAGACGTTCCAGTCTAACTGTGAACATGTGTCAGACAAAATGAATGTCCTCTGTTGGTAATTAAGCAAATCAGTCAGCATGTTTCATCATTAAAACTGTTTTTCTGTGAAACATAATGTGTTCAGATGTCAAACTTCACGGATCATAATTCACAATACACCTTTTTGTATCTGACCTGTTCTGTCACGCATTTAATAAAACATAATAACATTTTCAATGTGTCCCTTTCTTCCAGACAAGTCATTGATCACCATTTGGTGTTTTTAGTCTGATGTTCTTCCTTAGAAAATGTGACCAACAAAATATTTTACCACCATCACGACAGTACTAGAAAGAGTGTTTTATCCATATGGCACAGGAGTCTGAAACAGCAGCTTTCAGATGTTTTTTTCGACAACTACTCCGTTATACTGACAGCATCTGCTTGCTAACAGTCGCCTTTGTCCTGTTTAGCAAAGAAACCCTGCTGAGCCTGGTTTTGGTGACAGATGGCTCGCTTTGAGACCCGTCGAGGAGTGCTCTCTTACAAAAGATGTCTTTTTTTGAACACATCTGTGTGTCTGATTTTAAGCACTAAATAATATGTTAATGACAGCGCATTTTAACACAGCATATGTTGGTGCTGACATACTTTATCATGTTCCGGAAAGTGAGGTAAATGTCTTGCTGTTCAGGACAAATTAGTTAAACCGACACGTCCTTTTAAATAGTGCGAGGCCACCGGAAGAAGACATGAAATGCTTTTTGTTTGAGTGGTGAATTGAATGAAAACAAAGGGGACGTGTTGAATATGGGACGCTTGGCTGGTGGGTTTGAGCGAGATGATAAATGCTGCTAAACCAAGTGGAAATGTTTGAGCTGACTTCAACAAAAGGACGTTCAGTAACAAGAAAAGCAGCATGAAGTTTCTGTTTGTAATGATAGCACTTTACATGAAGCTCACACATTGTGCTAAAGAGGCAAAGCAGAGCGTCTGTTAGACGTGGAATAAATTAATAAATAAGATATGATAGGATCTGCAGTGGTGTGTCCTCTCAAGGTAAATTCAGATTCAGAAGAACTTTATTGATCCCCGCAGGGAAATAGCTTTGTTGCTGTGCAAATTGCTCAACACGCAGTTATAAAGAAGGATGAATTGCTTAAAAAGGTTAAAAAACAAACAAACTGCAAACTTACAAACTACTGCAAAGATACATAACCATAATACTAATAATAATAGTAAAAATGCAAATGTGTGCAAATGTGCATGTGCCAAGGATTAAAGCAAATGTGCAAATAGAAAATAAAATAACAACAATTCAAGAGTAAAGATTAAAAAAAATGCACAATATAGTAAAAATAATATATGATGAAGTACAGTATGTGTGTGACTGCCGGTCAAATAACAGTTGATTCAGACCGTCTTTAGGTGGCAGCAGTGCAGCACAGGCCGGCACATCAGCTCTGAGCTCAGAGCCAGTGACGCACAGCTGTTAGGACACAGAAAAGGCATTAAGAGCATAGTTTTACACACGCATGAAGGCAAACACAACCCATCATGTGAATGGAAACAGACAGAAAAAGGCAAACAAACAGCACTCAGACAGTCTGTTCGGCACACTGAGGACTCCTTCAATCAAAGTCAGACAATTATCAGTTTCTCACCTCATCAATAAAGACCTGTTCCCTGAACGGATGGCAGCTCAGAGTCCCTCTAAAGTGACTTAAGTCTTCCAGTTTACCCTCCATTTCTGAGCCACATGTTGATGAAACATCTACTTTACCTTTTACAAATCAGCCGGTGATCAGCTCTTAAGTCTTTGTGCACACATCTGTCAGGAACATCACTGCAGCACAGCGTCAAGTCATTCACAAAGCATTTCAGGTGCCCGTGGTCATCAAAATGGAAGATCTGAAACTGCTTTTGCTAAAATCCTCCAAGCCACCGTTATTTGTATCCCCCCCGAGGAAACAGAAGAAATGCATAAGTTAATATGAGCTGAACTGGGCTGATTTACTGTGTTTGGGCTCTCGTCTTCCATTGAGCTTAAAGTTCAACCAAACCGACAAACAATGAACTCATGATCATTTCACCTCGATATGGTAATGTAACCTCTCTCAATGCTGTATGTGAAGCAACGATCCGCTGGGATTATAGGTATCAAGGAGTGATGGCGGCAGTCAAAAAGCTGTCAGAAATATCACCCTCTGAGCTCTTCGTCCTTTTCCTTCTGTCTAATTTCGAGCTGAAGGTAAAAGAGGGGAAAAGAGGGACGATAACTGCGGTTCCATTCCTACAGCCCTTACCACTAAACCTGCCTCTTTATTAAACGTAGGCCCCATCTATCAATACGAAGAATGGTATCGAAATTACTTTGTTGGCCACAAATCGCTGGCAATAGATTGAGCCTCTCTTGAAAGAAGGCCATCATTTATCTGGTTCACATTTCCTCCTGAGGTGACAGGAAGCAGGACGAGGCTTTCATTTGTTTCCTGAGTGATAGATGTGACCCCGCTCCAACATGTGATTATGAGATTACCACATGTAAAATAAGAATCTATTAAACATTTAGACCTGTTAGTTCCCTTTGGATTTCCTCTGTTTTTATCAAACAGTGCTGTCAGAGGAACTTGAGCCATGGGAGTTCTGAAGCAGCGAGGAGATTTAAAGAGCTACGGAGTACCGTGGGCCACGCAGAGCTGTGTGGTTTGTCCCAGGAGGGCGATGCATAAAGGAGAAGTTAATTACCACGGATACAAAGTACTTGAAGACGCTATAAAGCAGAACGCACGCTGAACCCTTCAGCTGATGAAAAAGCTGCACGCTGGAGGTGAAAGGTGATGGAAAACCGATGGCGAAGGTGAAGGTGGATGCAGGGAAATGATAATAGAGTGACGGGGCATTGTGGCCTCCTTTCCTTCAGTTCCTCGCTGAGAGCTGGAATTATCAGAGCAGCAGGTCCGGGCCTATCCTTTTGTGCTGGCGGCGTATTGCCGAGTGAAGATTGTGGATGGAAATAATCAGTCCTTTTAAAGGTCAGAGGAAGTTAAGCACACCCAAAGTAGACCATGACACATTCTAGCTGATAAGAAATAACAGTCTGTGTAAGGAAGAATGAGGAGAGTTCACCTTGTCCCATTTATGTTATCGTGATTGCTCAACTGTCAGTCAAATATAATGGCATATATGCGGTCAACCCAACCACAGGTATAAAAAACTCTTTGTTCTGGCTGACATACGGCACTCTGAGGCTCAGAGTAATGCACTGAACAGTGCGGTCGCTACTGTTTGATGGTATCTTTTAAGCATGTTACAACATAAAAAAACATCTCTGTGAAGTGTAATGATGTGAAATGATGAGTGCTGTAATAACCTGCATAAGAAAAACTGCATTAAGTTCATTTTTGGCCACTCGAGAGCAGCAGAAAACACTGACATGGTGCAACATTAGCACTCATCAGGAGTGATGTTTCGGCTGTTTGGGTGACAAATGTTTGCGAGCTAGTCGCCGTCTGCTACAGCCAAAAACGACGCTATGAGAGCCGTGAGACTGAAGCAGTTCAGCTGAGGGCTGTAAAACCAAAACAATGAGCTAAAATGCTGAAACACCGTAGAGGTGAGAGGAACTCTGTGGAGCAGTGGTTGATTCTGCCAAACTGCCGGCTAATCCAGAAATTAGCAAAGAGGTGAACTGAGTGAAGCCTGGCTGCTGAAACCTCGCAGCTAGCTGTCACTAAGAGCAGCACGTCCATAATTATGCACAACTGTAAGCCTTAATATAGTTTCAAGGAGTAACTTATATGAAAATTGACCCATGTGAGGTTGTCATGAACCAGGAAATTAGCTATAGATAGCAAAACAGTTTTTGTACCATGCTGTAAACATTTATTTCTACTGAAAAGTTTTTTAATATGGCAGTCTATGGTGACTTGGAGGCTGCCTCGAGTGGCCATTTGTGGAACTGCAGTTTTTGGCATGTTCGTTTTTCAGCACTTAATTTTTAATTTTGAAGTTCAGTTTCTGTACAAGTGAAGCCAAACAAGATACAAGATGCTAGTTAGCGAGCTTTAGAGCAGCTGGAGGCTGGATTTTATAAGCTAAGCTAACCGGCTGCTCTTTGTGTCGGCTCACCAGGAAGCAAATACGTGTATTTCCCAAAATGTCAAACTGTTCCTTTAAGATTTAAGTCAGTTATTCAAGTGTTCAGGTCTTTGTCTCGTCATGGAGATGGACTGATTACCTTCAGTACAGTTTAGGCTGCAAAATAAAGGAGAAAGCATTTGGAAGTCATGACTCAGAGCACTGTAGGCTATGTGAAGGTCACTCTTTGCCTTCCCTCTGGGCATCAGTCTTGAAAACAGAGTGACGGCCCCAGAGAGGCTGATAAGTAAATACAGTTTTAATGGGCTGTGAATGGCTGGTGGTAATCTGCGCAGGCTGGGAGTGGGCAGGGCACAGAGGGCGACAGGACGTTCTGCAGCCGTTATTATTAATGCTATCATAGATCAGATAGGCCAGGGGAGGAGAATGAAAGGTGGTGATGAATTTGGGCCTCCTGTCTACCAACTGACTGGAGGACAGGCTACCGAGGATGGTTAAGGTCATGGATGAAGGATACCGTCCAAAAGAAGACACAAGGGACGATTCATTATGTATAATACAGAGGAGAGGATAGTATATACCTCAGGGACCTGCTGAAGGTCACGAGGCGACTGTGGGAAACTTCAAAAACAGCCTCTATAGTGTTATTCTAAATATCTGAATACCCAACAAAACATATATGGTTTTAGTTTTGCTGACAGAAACTAAACTGCCTAATATTCTGAAGCGAAACAGAGCGATATGTGTCTGAACATGGAAACGTAGTTTGCTGTCTTCACGCCTGACATTTCATTCTTCTGTGTGTTCTCGGGGTATGAAAGCTTCCAGATCTTTTTCAGGACATCAAAGACTCGAGACCTTTCTCCTGACTTCAAAGTCTTCAGACCTGCGCTCGGAGAGGTCTGCACATCTGAACGCCACGTCTGTCGAGACACAATCGCTCGTACGCACGGCTCACATATATCTCTTTACATATTGCTCTTCCTGTTTTTTAAAACTCTCATGTTTCCAAATCCGAAGGTTCTTATCGTCTCTGGGGGGACGATGGATGGCGTGTGAGTTTTTACAGCAGCCAGCGTTTCTGTAATTTAACCTGGGAAATGGGTTTGCCATGTGTAGAACTGAGAGGGGTTCAGCTACTTTTTTTAATGACTTGCAGTGACAGACAGTGTAACCTAAGCCACTCGCGCTCTGCTGGTGCTCTCTCTGACTTCCAGCAGCTAAATGGACCTCAGTGCAGCGTGGGCTTTAGAGTGAGGGTCGGGCTTTAGACGGCCTGCTTTTGGACGTGCACCAGCCTTTGTGTGAGCGATGTTCCAGCCCACCATTACAGCCTGGGAAGTGACTGCTCTACAGCAACACTTTTGTCCCCCACCACTAATGCGTTTTGCAGCTGTACAAGAGCACATTTCTTTCCACGATTGCACACATTTGGGAGGAAGCTAAAGCTCGGTACCATGAGAAAGGAGAAAATTGGAATTTGAAGTCAACCAGAAAGGATGCCTTGAAATTATGACAAATGCAGTGGCTGTAAGCACGCTTTAGGTCAAAGAGATTTCAAATACACTCTTACCTTTGCAAACATCTTCACAGAAAGCTAACCCGAGCATTACCCATACACTCTGCCTGAGTGGAAGCGGGTGATTTCTCTGTTTGCTTTTCAGACATAACTGCTGCACACACCCCAAACAGAGTATGGGTTGTGATACCGCTTTTAGGCTACAATTTGCTTTGCTGATGTACTTTAGTTTAGCTTGACATGTTTCTCAGATGCGACACATACAGTTTGTGATACGTGGAGCCCGAAAACCACAGAAATCCACATGCAATTACGTAAAATACAGGTTGCTGTGTGTACTGAGACTCACTCAGCTCCGCACAATTAAAGTAGACATGACGTCTGCTTGTGTTCTTCCTTTCTGATTAATAAACACTGCCTTCATTTGTAAAATCATGCCAAGTCTTAATTATATTCATTACATCTCAAGACAGCGTGATATCTTTGTCACAATCAAAAATACAATCCAAACTAATGCTACGTCCTCACCTTGAAGTGATCCCAGCACAGCGGACAAGCAAAGCAGTGAAACAAACACTCGGGACAAGAATGATTAGACTGGTGGGTGACTCATGTGATATTTCTGTATTTAGTGTTAATGAATCTTCTTTTATCTTTCCCTCACAACACCATCTGGCCTTCACAGGCAAAAAAAATCTGCTGCGTGGCTCACGGTTTAATCGATCAGCAGATTACAGCAATAAACAGTGTTTCAGTTCATTTTCTTTGAGGTTTTTTGGTGAATTCATCAGCAGCAACAGTTACATTTCAGAGTCCCAGCAAATGATTTCAAACTGAGGAAATCAGATTCAGAGTCAGCTTTATTGGCCAAGTATGTGCGCGCACACAAGGAATATGACTCTGATTAAAAGCTTGCATTCAATGCACTGACATAGGAAAAGAGTTGATGAGGAGGCTGCAGACCTGACAGTAACCCTGGACAGAGCACGTGTCCATCATGGCTCTCAATGGGAATAAATCTGGAAAATAAAGTGAATGAAGTTCAAGAAGAAATGATGTGAAAATCCAGCGTTGACACCAGAAAATCACTGCTGAGCACCACAGACATGAAGCAGCGACCGACTGCATCTCTCTCAGGACAACATGGAGGAGTGTGTGCATCCTCAGGGACATGATTCCATCAAACCGGTGATTTCTATCGCAGCTTTAATCAAAGATTTCTAATTGAATCTTTGTGGTGTCCTGAGCGTTTATTGTCTGCCGCCTTCTGTCCTCTGCTCAGTTCAGTCCTCACGCCACAAGGGGTCACTAGTGCCTGCCAAGTGGCGCAGTCATGCAATCAACTGAACATGTCCGATAACAAGTTTTAAAGTCCATCTCTGGGTCCACAGAGGGGAAAGGTGTCCGCGAGGAGCTGAAAGGGCTGAACTCAGGAGGGGAAGATGCGAGTTTGGTCAAAACAGTCCAGTCTGAGCCTGAATGGACTGAGAGGAGATGCATTCAGGCTCAATGTGGATTGACTGATTCAAGGTGTTTCATAGAAATGCTTATGTTTATTCCCATCACTCCCTGTGAGGACTGACGCGCTGCTGGTCTGCCTCACGCCTCCTGATGCCAGCCGTTGTCACTGCTGTGGCTTTTCTTCTCCTCTGCATCTCTCGACGCGCATTGGACGGCTGACAATGCGTAAGCTCCACTGAAACTGTAGCCCACAATCAGTCTACATAAACATCGAAAGAAGAGGGCTTGAAAGCGGACATCCGCAGCATATCTGAAGCACTCGGAGCCAAAGTCTAATTAGAAGTGGCAGCTGAGCGTTTGGCTCCGGAAGCAGAGCCCCGCGCGCTCTCTGAGGCTGCTGCGTGCTGCTGGAGTTGCACTCTGGACCTCAGCAACGCTGTGGGTGTCTGGGCGTGGATGTACGCAGTCTGAACTTCTTTACTTTTATACATTTACCGAGCATGATGGCGGGCTGGGACTGCTCCCATTCGTCCCCAGGTGTCGGACTCCATCCACCGCACAGCAGCCAAGTTGACGCGGAGGACACAGAGCAGACAAACTGACCAACAGGGCATCAGGGACTGGAGACGTTTGCAGTTTGGCTGCTTTTGGAGAAAATTGTCTTGCAGCTCGTTGAGAGGGTCGCAGTGAAGATGTGTCACAGCAGACGTTTCACTCTGGCTTTAAGCTTTTTAGCAGACGTCTAAACGTTTTCTCTTCCCAAAATGCTTCCAGGAGTGATGCACAGCCGCGCGCAACTTCCTCCTCTCCAGTTGCTGAATTTTCCAGGCGATAACAAGTAGATAAGACTCAAGTGAGGAGGCTTTCCCTATTCTTTTTCACCAGCTCCAGGATTTTTTTTTTTTAGCGTTTGCAAATGGCTGGGTGAATCCTGACATTTTTAGCAAAAAAAGATGCTTTTTCATATTTTACTAGCGATGCTGGAGGAGGGATTTTTCCTTTGATTTAAGCCATTTCGGCTTCCGCGTCATTTTTGGGAGATTCTTGTTTTTGCAGCGGCTCACAGAAACATGTTGCTTATCCTCGCGCTTCAGTCGGTGGTGTTACTTTTTGGAGGTAAGCTCGATTTCACCCTGTCTGTGTGTCTTCTGATGCACCGTTTCCACTGAGGAAACGTGTTTTTCTTACAAAGAATGTGCAGCCAGCCGTAAAGAAGTTGAGTCGAAACTGCAGCCAACACATAGCAGGAGTTGAAGCTTTCCCAGGTGAAACAGAGAATCTCTACCTGAGACGCAGGAGGACGCAGGGCAGTGACATCCTGTGAGTCACTGCATCCTGAGTCAGCCTGCTCTCATTATTATCTGAATTTATCTGCCGTTCAGTGTTATTTAGCAGAGGACAACGATCAGAGTTCATGCCTGTTCCGTTATGAATCAGGAGGAACCCTCTGCAGCCATTGGCCGGCAGCTCTGCACCTGTCCAACATCCCAGAGCAGCCCTGGCCTTAAATAACATTTATCTCATGAATATTTCAGCGCGACAGACATTCTCTTGTGCAACAGAAGCATCGGGGCTTTATTACCTCTTGGCTTGTCAGGTTATTACATCAAAATTCATCTGGAAGCCCATAATTATTTCATGGGCAAAGTTACAGGGAGCTGCAGTGGAGAGAGAGCCCCGCAGCTCAGCTCACAGTGTGACAGACAGGGCATGTCCTGAACACTTCCTGTTTTTCTAGCTGAAACTGTAATAATGTCAATTTCATTTTCTGTGCACGTGACTTTGCATCGGTCGTTCAGAGGCAGCAGGAGGGAGCAGTGTTTGCTGAGGCTGTCCTGCAGCCAGCTCTGAGGGCAGCTAGTGGTCTGGCTGAGGAATCCCTTGTGTCTTGTGGGAAAAGCTAAAAGTCTTTTTGGAAACTGTATCCCGTCCACTGTGGTGCATATTTTCTCTGCTGCTGTTTTCTCTGCTTATGACACAGACAGAACTTTTTATTACGTCTGTATATGTTATGAAAAGGTCTGTTCAGCTGTGCAGCAGCGAATAGTCGATGTAATATCAGCAGCAGTGAAGGACATGTTTCTCAGTCAGTGGCCGTGACAGCCTCCCAGGAATGGCCGTCTGATGGTACTCACGTACAAGCCAATGATGTGTCATTTGCAATAAAAGAAAAGAAACACGTCCACTGATTCCCTTCAGAATTAAAGGTCAAGCATTTCCAGAAAGTCAAAGCTAAACGCTCTCAAACTGCATCTCACGCATACACCTTGATGACGCTCCCTCCTCATCCTCAGCGGATGGCTCTCATTTGACAGCGCCTCCATTATGACTGCTGACTCACCGGCTTGAAGTGTACGGTAATGATGTTTGCCATATGCCGAGGCCTTCTCAGTAACCACGCGCAGTATGATACTAATTGAGCATTGTGTGTCATAAAGCTGCAGGACACAGCTTCTCACTGCGAATGGTGATGAAAATTGATAACACACTCCAGGAAATGAGAGGATCAGATCCATGCTAGAAAAATGCCTGCGCAGCATAATGAAGCCATAATCAGGGAGGGAAGTCTTCTGGTATTCTGCTCTGAATGCTGTGACGGCACCCTTTGTTTGGAGAAGCAGAGCCGTTATCGAGTTATTTCACCTAAAATCTGTTGAATAAAATGCCATCGTGCTGAAGTCTGAAGATCCGTCTCAGATCTCAGAAGTGGCCTCATTCCTTATATTTTAAAACGGCTGTCCTCGCCATTAATTGAAGCCGCGAGGTGTGTTCCAGTGAGACACCTCGCTGGGATTCCTGAGGGTAATATCCAATCTTCCCTCCCTTCGTCTTATCCTGGAGCTTAACAAGATCCAAAAGGGGATCAAGCAAGGATAGCCTTCAGTCTACATCTTTAAGCACTAAGCACATAGCCCATGCTGTCTCTTGTCTCTGCTGTGTGTCTGTCTGTCGGCTCTGTATCCCTGTCAGGGGATTCAGCTTGTCCCGTCGGATATAAATATATATATATATCTTATTTCTTTCTGGAACACCAACAATTTATTAACCCTGCAGAGCTTCTTCCTCAGCAGACAGTCTTTATCTGTCATTGTACTCAGAGATCTGTTGCTGTGGTCCTGCACTCCAGCGCTGTGGCTCACATCCAGCTCCTCTTCTCTTGCCCCTGGCAGTCCTTTAAGCCTCGCGACTCATGTCCTTGAGCAACTAAGGACCAAGAAATGAGAGAGAGGGGTGACACGCCGCATGCAAAGAAAACGGCGCCTTTTGAAAGGTGCTAGAAAAAGGAAAATATGGTTCAAATCGATGGAGTGAAAGACGGCAGGGTGCTGTAATGTTTCCTGTGTGGTGGACTGCGAGTTCACAGCTGCTTTTAAAATACTAATTAAATGGGTGTTTGTGCAATCAAATCAGGTAGACGTTAAACAAAGAGGCCTCCTCGTCGTATTGTTTTATCGCTTTGGAAGATTTCAAGTCCTGGAAATCTCATTGCGAACTTCAGATGGTGAATTCTGTTTGAAACCTCTGACAGCTCGTCACTCCTGCTCGTATCAGCAGCGTGTGGTCGTTTAGGTAGAAATGAGTCTGCCTGCACTCGTGTCGGGTAAAGACCTGTAAAGTCGTTTTTCTGGTTTGTTGGTTTTAACTTGGTTATGATGTTTATTTACGGATCAGAGGACATGAAAAGAACAGAAGAAATCCCCGGCTTCGTGGTATTTTTATCAAGGCTATCTTACAGCTGTGCTCTGAGCTCGCTGTGGAGCACTTCTGAGATTTGTGACGGAGGACGCTGATAAAAAGGCAAATTTTTCCCTTCTCTCAAATCCAGTTTGACGTGGCTTAGGTGTTTTCCACAGCTTCTGCTGGTGGAGGGAGAGAGGAAAAACAAATCCCAGCAGCAGCTCGGCGTGAGCTGGGTTTTAACGTCTCTGCTGTGTAATTACACGAATGTTTCTCGCCATAGGTTTGCATGTCAAACTGTGCACCTTTGTTTGTTTATTGACCGTTTTATGAAACGCAATGAGTCGCTGGACCCCCGTGTTCATGCTCATTATACTTAAAGTGTGCGTGGGAGGCATATATTGCTTTCCAGTCACGGAGTCAAAAGAGGGGTTTTGCCCCCATAAATTCTTATATCATCAGTGTAATGTCCTGTAATATTTCCACAAAGCTCATCTGCCCTGTGTTAATTGGCTTTTTATAACTGCCGTGATCTCACTTTCAATTTAATCAAATTTCATGATTAGGGAAGGTGGATGAAAGAAATCTGTGTAAAAGCTTTGAAGGGAGGGGCTGTGTGTGTGCCTGAGGAGGGGGGGTCATTGCAATAATTGACAAACATGCTGATGCGGTGTTTGTGCGCCCTCATCAGTGGATAGTTGTGTCTGAACAGAGGACTTCCTCCCCATAAATCTTCACAGCCAGGCTGTGTCGGCGAGCTGTGGCTCAACAGAGGAAAACACCGGAGACCAGCAGCAACGCAGACTTTCACAAAATTAACCCTTTGTTAATCACGAACTCAGGCTGCATTTGCATTTAGCAGGTATCACATATAGAAACTATAAATTGTCTCATTAATGTCTCATGTGGTAGAATCAAGCTAAACAAGAGAAAGAGTCCACAGTCATGTTTGCAGATCTGTGCTTTGAGCTAAATGTTAGCATGCTAACATGCTGATGTTTAGCAGGCAAATGCTGCCGTGGTCATCATCTAAGTTTAGCATTCTAACATTGATTAGCAGCACACAAAGTACAGCTGAGGGGATGATGGGAATGTCATTAGTTTCAGTTAGCATTGGACAAATTAAGATTTTGAGCTAACGATGGACCCAGCTGAAGAGTCATGTGACCGCTAACGTAGTTCATCATCTGGGAACCATAAATGTTTGTACCAAGTTAAACGTCAATCCATCCAATAGTTGTTGAGATGTTTCCCTCAAAATCCCAAATATCAACCTCATTGTTGATGCAGTCAGTGGATCATTAGTCGGATTAGTGGGATTCATCCTCGGGGGAACTTGCAGGTCTGTAGAAGATTTTGTGCCAGTTGAAATATTTGACTGGATAAGAGAAGACTTGACCATCTGGTGGTTTTAAATGAAAACTCAGAGTATCCTAAAGGTCGTTGGGATTCATCCTCTGGGCACCGTGAATGTGTGCACAGAGTCTGCTGTTCCCATCACTGTCCCACTGCGAGCACGGCTAACGACGCTGCGAACAGATCACATGTAAGTCTCCTAATAAATATTTTAGCAGAATGAAGAGGCTCTCATTTTACTTTGAATACTGATGACAAGAAATAATAACCATGTTGAAAATGTGAACTCTGTTGCCCCGCTGCTCGACAGCTCTCTGAAATTCGGGGGGGCCACGGCAGCGGCTGTCTGGCTGACATGAGCGCCTCTTGAAGTGACCACCTCCTGTGGTCACATCAGGGCAGGATCAAGTGCGTGCTTCATACCAAATTACACGATATTACATAAAAGCAGTCAGAGAGGAGGAAGAACTCCGGGATGGAGCTCAGGAGTCATGATTGCAGCTCTTAAAGATCTGCCTTGATGTTTTCTTCTGTTTGCTGTGATTGCACAGAGGGCTTTAACACAAATGCAACTACACTGTAACCTTCAGGTCCGTGCTGCTCAGACATCTGAACTGTGATGAGATATGAGGCTTTCCTCTCTGCAGATACTGTCTTAAAATCCTAACCTGTTTCTTGATTGTTAATGTTTGCGCTGCTTTTTCTAACAGCTTAGCATTTTCATTGTGAATGAAAGACGAGGGAAAATAGATTTGCTCTGTTTACTGTAATGTAAAAGCTATTGAATCATGGGATATTCAAAAAAAAAAAAACCCCACCAGACTAAGAAGTGGATTATGTTTTTATTACTGCAATACATTAATAAAATGTCATTAGCCTGGGAGCTTTCTCTAGAAACAAAAACTGCTACAGCAGCATCCCACAGTATTACATATTTATGTAATATATCCTGCGTTAAGGCTTAAACAATATGAATACACCCGAGATCTGCATCTCCTTGTAACTGGATCTTCTCTGCAAGCACAGATGTGAGTAGGAGAAAAAATAACATCAGCACTTGTGCTAAGCTGTACAGTGATACACATGTACTGTATAATTCCTCTTTCTCCAGCCGGCTGTCACACGGCGTTTCATCCGCCGCTCCTCAGCCCGCTCTTGCCTCCTCGCTGTCAGCGGAGATGAATCAATAACTCCAATTGGTTATGCATTTTTGATTTGAGTAATCACAGGCAGGTGGCTGGACAAAAGGCTGTCACTGCATCTGAGAGAGCGGCGCTCCTGGTTGTGTGCGGAGCTGTCGCTGTCTATCAGAGGCATCAGAGCTTAATGCATTAGAGCCAATGATCTGACAGGTACATATTGTCAAGGCCCATTGACTTCTTTGTGGTGTGGCTGATTGATTGTCAAGATTATGTTAAAATGGGAGCCGTGCGCCTCTTTGTGATTCAGAGAGTCGACTGCTGAACAGCAGCCTTAAAACTACCATTGAATTTTAATTTTAAGATATATTAGTTTTATCCCTGGAGCAGTTCATTCTGTTTGTGAATAATCACTATTGTCTGCCGCGGCTGGAACAAGGGCGAAGAGTTTGCTGCGGCCTCTCATCTGTGACAGCAAACCAATGCACAGCTGCATGAAGAATGAATTACGGCAGATGGAAAGGTGCCTCTGACACAGCACATTATGTAATGTGACTCGAACAGCATTAGAATAATATGAAACTCTCTGAGATGGAAAGAAATGGCTGTTTGAAATCAACATATTGGCTGGCAGCGAAGCAGCTCTGGGCTTTACATCAGCGTGATGTCACAGATTAAAGCTTGGAGGTTTGCTTCCATTCGAAGTCTTATTCCATCTGAATTATCAGACGTGCTCACCTCTTGTTTCCACTATCAGCAGCAGCGTCTCTGATATTTCTGGTATAGTTTTGCTCTACAGGAACGAGGTATCAACAAAGCACCACCGCAGTGGGAATAAAACTGGTCCTAAACCAGCTGCCATGTAAGGAAAAACTTCAAATCAACGAATGCAGATTAAGAAACTGAAGTGAATGTTCTCTCATGCTAAATTAATGGACATATTTGCTTAAAGTCAAACTTAATCCCTGAGCGTCACACGTCGCCCTCGTCACATACTGTATTTTTAAAAATGTCACATCATGAGAGAACTTTCCCAGCTCTCTATGATTTAGTTGACACTGACTGCTGCAATGCGGTAATCTTCATTAGAGCCGCGCTCATAAATCGGCCGGGCCGGCGCGCTGGCAGATATGAACTTATTGCAGATTTATTGGTATTGGTGTATGTGTAGCCAATAAATTAAAATAAAAATTAAAAAGTCTCAATTACACAGTTTGTCCAGCAAAGAGCACTGACAAGTTTATTTTTCAGCTGTAAACGTCCCGCTCGTACATATCCCGCTCATAATTCTTTAAATCTGCATTGACTGATTGATTGGGGCCAGCAGCCAGCTCTAAACAGCACACTGACATATTAGCATCCCATAATGTTAATAACAGTCGCCTCACATCCAGCAGACACTCACTTGCAGTCGTGTTTAAGGCCACCAGCAAACATAAGTCCTGTTTTCACTCCACTTTTAGCTGTTTGGACCCCACAGAATCCAAAACAATGAGCTAAAAGATGCTCAAACGCTGGGCAGAGGTCAAAGGAAGTGCAGACTCAGCTCTAAAAGTACAGCTTTAGTAAGCACATTTAAGAAGTATGCATGCAAACTGGGGTGATCGAGCTGGAACAAAAGAGCTGAAGTCACTTTCAAACCTGTTGTGCTTATTATGGGATGTGAGGCGGTTCTTTCTCTCGCTTTGATTTTAAAGGCGACACTCAAGAGAAATAACTCTACAGAATAATCACTTGTTCATTCACTACCGCTCGGTTAAATGTAAATGGCCTGAAGTACACTCTGACCGTTGGCGGGATGGTACTTGGTGTAATTGGAACACCAGCATTTGTGTGCGTCCCCAATCAGTCTTGAAACAATCACCGCTTCCTAATCAGTGTGAAAGTAATGGCCACCTCGGAGTACAATCAGTGTACAAGTTAGCGAGGCAGGAGTGGCTCCAACTTAATGAACTCCCTCGAGTGAACTTACTGAGTCAGCCGCTGTATTCATACACAAAGAGCACCAAAAGAGCACGCTGACCACCTGCATCTAAAAGCTCGCCCTGTTCCTGATTGATGCCCGTCTTGAACTGCCTGTGCAGCGGTGACATGCTTTCACGCTGTCATCTTGCCCTTGCTGTCCAGCAGCCTCCAGTCCTCGGTTTTTGGCAGCTTGGAGTGTTCATGCTGCTTTGTTTCTCTCATGCTAAGGGACAGTGAGCTGATGATGAGGGAGGATTAGATTTGTCCAGTCACAACATAGACAGTGTGGCAAGAGTGAGTCATTGGCCCTGTGGTGCTCAGCGGTGCTGCCCAGGCCAGGAGGGGCAGCGCTGGCAGGCAGCACATCCTCCCACAGCTCGTTCTGAGCCGCTATCTGCTCCTGCAGATTCTCCTCTTAACCCACAGGCCCTCAATTTCACACAAATTGGAGGGAGACACACCAGGCTGCGACAGAATGACCCCAATAATAATGAAGGGTTGGCCTAAAAAATATTACAGTTTCATTCAAATTGGAAATAAAATCGAATAAGGATGTTAAAGCGGCTCTGAGCGCTGTCTGTCGCACCTGCTCGGAATTAGAATTTGGATTAGTCATATCATAATCATTTTTACCCGCCATGCTAACACCACGACTTAATGGATGTCAGTGGGCCGCTCTCTGAGCCAGTCTGCCGCTTCGGCCCAGACGGGAATACCTCATCAGAGTCTGTTCACGATCCTCAGAGGATGAATCCTAATGAGCAGTGTGAAGCTACAGGACGGATGGATGGGAAATTTAGCACAGAAGCTCATGTTCCAGTGCTAACATGCTAACACACTAAGCTAGCACGGTAAACATGGGTCACATTGTCGTCGTGAGCATATAGCATTAGCTACCATTGTGTCTCAAAGTACAGCCTCACTGAGCTGCTAGCTTCTTTACTCTTAAAGTCTTGACATTTAGCATTGGTCTAAAAGAGATTACCAAATAATTAATAATAATAATAATAATAATAATAATAATAATTGGCGCCCTGAAAGTCCTGCTCCTGTCATATGCGGCTAAGTCCACTAACGAGCAGGTGAGACAATCTCAGAGATCTACTGGCTGTCTTGGACATATTAAGCCTTCTCCTTCATAACATATCCTGTTTCTATGCTCTCCGCATACCAATAGCGCCACCTGTTGCTCTGGAGGTCATGACGTGAATTTGGAGGAAATTCAGAATTTTGATTTCAGTGTGCAAAGCTTCTTGAGTCGCAGAAGGATGATATTAAGGTCAGCAAACTGACCTTTGGAAAGCAGCCTGAGTCTGTCCAATGATCTGAGTGATTATTGAACAATTTCCAAACCATCATGTCCAGTTTAAGAGACACTGGTAAACATTTTGAATCTCTTATCAATCAGATTCAGAGCAAAAGAAAACAGCTCCACTTTAGTGAATATTACGCTCTTAACGGGACTCCAGTTGAAAGAGTGTCCTATTTAAACACCTTGGTTTCTGGCTCGATGACAAGCCGCTCTTTAAGATCTAAATGAGCTCAGTCCTTCAAAGCAAAGCTGGCATTTTTAAAAACAGAAATAAAAAGCATGCATCACCCACAGCTGCAGAAAGAACATGATCCAGTCGACCATTTTCCCCCATTATAGTCTACGGTGAAGCCATTCGTATGCATTGTCCTGCCTCTGCTCTTCAAGCTCTCGAGGCAGTCTATCATTCTGCCCTTTGCTTCGTATCTGGGCACGGCTTTAGAGTGCATCGCTGTTTACTCTCTGAGGAAGTCGGGTGGCAATCGTTGGCAGAGGAAAGGGAGCAGCATGCATTCTGTTTATTTATAAAGCACCGCTTGGCTAACCACCTGGATAACTTACACGTCTCTTTAACTATAGATCACGTTCACACTGGAAACCAACATATTAATACTGAGACTGGGAAGTTAAACATCACACTCCACAATATGCAGAGAAAATCATAATTATTAGACAGGCTGGTTCCTTTTTTATGTGAATGTGTGTTTTCTTTGTTGTGTCATTTGTTTGTTTTGTGTTTGTTCTGTGTATATTTTGCATATGTATTGTATGTTATATATATACACACACACAGAGCAAATAGAGGATCATAAAGGGAAGACATGAAGGGTGTGGGGGGTTAAAAGTTCAGACATGCAGGCTGGAAGCAGATAATTCTTTGTGCTGAAGATGATGAGTAAAACCTCAGAATTGAGCTGAAGTTTATTGGCAGGCAGCGGAGGGAGACTGATGCAGTCGCTGTCTTTGCATTCATTAAAAGCCCGGCAGTGAAGAGTAGTGCACATCTGAAGAAGGATGCCCGCTTTCTGTCAGCGTAGCACGGCAGTTTGTAGCTTTAACGTAGCACATGTTGAAAACAGTGTTGAGATTTGATTTGAATCTTTTTTTGCTCTGAAATTTATTGGGCACGGTGATTCACAGAGGCATGATGGAGGCTCAGAGGACACGCTAACTAGCCCGAGATAAGTGCAAACAAGCAGTTGGCAAGTGGTTCTTTGCCCTGCTGGGCCGCATTTGCTTATTACTGCTGCCTTGTTTCATGCTGTTTTTGTGTGTTCTCAGAGAACCTCTTACAGATTGTTGTGTGAAGGCCTGTAATTAGATGTTCCGGGACTATGGCAACTGCTGAAATTCAGTGATGTAATCTACGCTCCATCCTTAATTGCACATGCCATGAGTAGGATGGATAGTTTAGCCCAGAAGAGCGAAGAAGCTGAAAGCTTTTTCTCAGTGGTACTTTCCAAAATCAGCCCATATACAGCGTCTCCGTGCCGGGTTGTGTTTTTTTATAGCCCGTCTGGAACTAACATAAGCGCATATTGCTCTGACGGAGGATGTGAATTTTATCACACATGCAGTGCTGCCCTGCATTCCTGAAGTAAGCATGACCGCTTTAACAATATCCAAGCCAAGGGACGGGGAGAGGCAGCGAGAGAAAGTACGGCGTGATCAGGATGAAGCACCTCTAGAACAACTCAGCACATCAGGTGTTGTGCTTATCTGGTCCTTTCAGAGATGGAAGCCAGGGTGGTTCATCCAAATAAATATTCAGCATCTGACCCGCATGTCCGCACGGCAGCTTTCGTCCAAATGAGAAATCTGTTTGGAGGCATATTGCGCGCTGACCAGCAGAGAGAGGAGGGCTGACAGCAGCCCCGTGTGAATGAAAACAGATGAGAAGTGACGAATCGCTGTCTGCCGCTGCGATGTGGCACAGCTCACCTCTGAGACGAGCACTAAGAAACAAAAAACGCCTCTCACACAAAAGCATACAAAGCACACGTATAACCTGAAAGCGTGCGATATAGAGGAATTCTATCAATTATTTGATAAGGGATCTGGAGTCGCGCACAATTTCACAGAGTGAACTGGGAAGAGAACTTGTGATTTATTTTTGGTATATCTCTTCATGTTGTAAGAAATAGACCCATGCCGTAACAACTGGGCAGCGGTGATACCGAGAGCACCAGGAAGTCGAGTTTAATCATATTAATGGTGTGGCTGAACCTGCGGGGACATGTTTTCACACACTCTGCTCAGAGATTCCGCCACGTGTCCGCTTTTATTTGCTCAAACACTGATTGAAATGACTAAATAAATAACCTGTTTTTAATGATTTAATCTGGCGTATTTAACCTGCTCTCAATGTTGGACCCTGGGGATTGAAGCGAAGGCAGGGCTGATCCGTTTTCAGCCAAACTGTGGTGTTATTCCAGCAACATGGACCAATGACAGTATTTATTGATATTGGATATGAATGTGTGACATGTCCTTGAAAGCTAACCCAGACAAATCCACATGATATATGACAACCGATACTCTTGACTACAGCTCCAACCACATCCAACCATTTCTCCATTAGCTCGCTGCGGCTCGGACCACCAGAGGGGATAAATCACGCCGTGTCGGATGACGTGCTGTCAGTCATCCCAATGAGGTCTGTTTTGTTTTCCCTCACAGGTTGAAGTCACCGGATCCGTCCACTGAGCGAGCGGCCCGCTGGTCCTTTCCACGCTAATTGCTCTAAACTGAAATGCTAAATTCTTTGGTAGCTAATCGACGGCGCCGCTAACAGCCCCAAACCCTGCTGCACTCACGTTATTGGATCTTCTGCTTCTCTCTAATACTTTTCTGGAGATTTCGCTTCCTTGTCTTGTGCACGGCAGGCATACAGATTTCAGGCAACACTGTTAACATGATGTTTTTGCCGGCCAGCACATTTTTCAGCACATCATCTAATTTATGAAGGGAAGCATCTCTGTAATATTTTACACCTGGAAGCACAGGGGCAGCACTACCACCACTGAGCTCATTTGCTGGCATACTTCCTGCAGGCTGTACAGGCTCCGTCTCATAACAGTCTTACACGAATGACACCGGCTGCAGGTCTTTTCTAACGATGTTTGATGTATTTTTTATATTACAATAAATAGATTTTAGTTGGAATTTATGTTTAAAGGCATCAGTCTTGAGCTGCTTCCTCTGTATTTCCTATTCTTGCAGCCAGACTCTCCAAACAGAGCTGGTGAAAGTCTTTTGCTGAGCACACAACATGAGCACGAACCAGAAGATGTGAGCTCATGAGCGGTGCGTGTGTTGTGTGTTTTGAGGGAGTCTTAAGTTTGTTTCTCTTGAATATTTTTGTATTGATTACATTCACATCACAGCAAACCGACTCCCTGTTTAAAGCTAAATAGATGTGAAAGAATTGCTGTCACACCGTTGTACTAATTACTGCAACAAGCTTTTCTTAACTAATACTTAATGAACAGTTTTGCATTCTCCGTTGATTAACTTCATGCAGCACAAACAGACGAGCTCGCAGGGCTACTGAAGAGGCTTTCACGTTGCTTTGCAGAAAATATCCCAGGCTGAGTGTAACCTTGGAGGACAAAGCGTTCACAACACGTTAACTAAATGACAGATTGACACGGTGCAAAGGTCTCTGTTGAGATTGGAGGTGAGGAATATATTGTCTCATGCCTGACATTCATGGGCTTAAAAGAATAGTTAGCAACCGTAGGTCACGGCTTGAAACTCCACAGGTTAGCTAGGTGTGACAGCTAACAGTGTTAATTAAAATGCCAGGACTACTTTTCTTTCCTTTTTCACAGCCCATAATGCCGGCCTCATAATGCTGGCTGGCCCTCCCTCCTCTGCGTCTCAGTGGTTAGGCAGGAAAGACTGTGGTGCTTTAGCTT
This sequence comes from Chaetodon trifascialis, assembly GCF_039877785.1. Lineage (NCBI taxonomy): Eukaryota > Metazoa > Chordata > Actinopteri > Chaetodontiformes > Chaetodontidae > Chaetodon > Chaetodon trifascialis. The sequence goes on from NC_092061.1 coordinate 2,554,191, forward strand.
GGCCTGTGGAGGATTAACTCAAACAGTGAGTGATTTTTCTTTCTGCCTGCAGAGCAGCTCTGCTCCTGCGAGATGTTTGTAGAACAGAAATTATAATTATCTTCTGTTTCCTTACCTATTTTTTCAATACATTAGAAAGCCCACGTCTGTGCGGCTGGCTCGGGAGGCATCGTCTAGTCCTCCGGCATTCCCGCAGGCTGGTTTCGGCGAGCGTTGGCTGAGCCGCTGTCAATCACAGGAAGCGAGTTCAGCTTGGCGGCTGGACAGGAAGCTTGTGAAAACAAACGTGCCCTGCCGCATCGCGACTTGGAAATATTTCTCTGAAACTGAAAGATTTTGTCAGTGGTGTGAAAGCACGCTGCTTTTCCTTCTGATCTGCTCTGAAATAGAAGCGTTCGGCTCCTCTTGCTTTAATAGCTTCTTTTCCCCCGGCCCAAAATAGACCTACTTGTTCATGGAGTTAGTTCCCACTCTGACAGGTTTTAGGTTAAACTGCAGATTTAAGGCCAGTCCATCTGGAGCCACAATAAAACCTCTTTTCATGAGGGCACGACGCCGTGAGGGGTGAATGGACACTTCTACAGAGCATCGTACTTTCATATTTCCAAGGATTAAAACACATTACTGACCTTATTTCATGTGTTGTTGTTCAGACAGCACAGTGGAGAATGAAACAAACCCGTCATCTTCGGAGGCTGATGGTAGATCTTGATGTGTGCACATGTGCTTTAAACTTTAAGCCCCTACATTCAGCCTAAAGACGTCTGCAGTGTCTCTTCACTGTTTCTGTCTGTGTGCCTTTTTATTGTCTCCCTCGGTGCAGTTTAGAAAATAATGTGCACTAAAGCAGAAAAGACCTTGACCTGCTTCCAGAGATGACAAGACAAGTACGGAGAGTCAGGTGACATCTGTGCAGAGGGCAGCATCAACCCTCGCTGCTATCGTGGTCACTGCAGTCCGCAAGTAATGAGGATAGATGCATAATTCGCTGGTCGTTGTTAAAAAGAGTTTACCATCTTTACATGCTGTTATGCTGTGGTAGGTTCACTGTCTTTGTCACAGTAGCCTGTTGAAGTACTTGTTGTAACAGTAGTAATGCAGTAATGAACAGTGTTAGAGGCACGCAGGCTATTTTTAAGTTTCAAGGCAAACACGTATCAGTTCAGGTTTGAGTCTTTTAGCTTCAGCAGGACCGTGTTTTCTCAACTTCATCTTCGGACAAAATATCTATTTGCAAGCTTTAGACTTTTGTTGGCACAAGGTCATTTTTTTCAACCTTTCAACCTTCTGTGGAAAACAAAAGTGCAGTTTTCTTGACCACAGCGAAAGTGTTTTTGAAAGGCTAAATGCCAACAAATATGGATTGAAGCAGAATATTTCGCCGGATAAAAACATGCTGCGAACTTTGGAAATTATTGCATCTATCTGTTTCTAATAAATTCTGACTTTTGGACTTTGCAGCGCTCGAGTTATTGGAAATTGGATCACACCAGTCAGAAATAATCCTACGCAGCCACCACTGGAATCTAATTCCACAAATACTGTAATACTAATAATATTAGTCTAATCTTTATCTGCTGGGTTAAATACCAGCTTTAAACAGAATAAACAGCCAGGCTAAAAAAAGGCTGTGCAGCATGGATGTTGATTTAGAAGTGAAATGTCAGTGTTGTAACACCTGACCCCTCTCTCTGATGATGAAAATGTTATGAGCTAGAAGAGCACATGGTGCATATCTACAGCAACGAATACACATGTGCACAGACAAAATGATGCTAGCAGACTCTGTAGGTGCAGCTTGAGCTAAATGCTAATGTCAGCATGTTAGCATGCTAATGTGAGGGGACTCATTATTTTCACAGGTATTTGGTCATAAAAGAAAATACTGAACAAACTAAAATTTGATCTGAGACTCTGAGAATCACTGAAATCACCAGGATTCATCCTCTGGGCTCCATGAATGTCTGCACAACAATCCATCTTTTAGATTTAGGTGAGATATTTCACTAGATAAGTGGCCAGCAGGTGGTGCCAGGGGAGAAAATCAGCCGATCACTTGCGTCACTCTGAGGCATCATCTGGAGAACATGAACGTCTGTCCAGGAAATCAAACAGCTGATGAGATATTTCAATCTGGACAACATGGTGACCCACAGATGGACAGTGCCAGGGCACCATGGACTGTAGGTGTGGTGGCTCCAAGATTAGCACACACGCCTGTCATGTTGAAGCCTGCACACGGGGCTCTGCGCAGGTACTGCTTGTGTAAAGCTTTATCGTCATATTTTCAGTCATTTGTTGTTTTCAGATCTGGACAGCCTGAGTTATTTTAAGATAAGAAGTGAAGATGAATTCCAGCCCTGGCAGCCAAATTAGCTCGTTTCAAGCAGAAGGAAGGTCACATCTGAAATGTTCTCACTCAGGTTTGATAGAGCATTTGGTGGTGTGCAGAGACGGTTGCTGGGCAGCGACCTTTCTAATGCACCAAACTACCAAACTCACATTTTTATGACATGCAAGTTCGGCTACAGCTTCCAGGTTTGATTTTGTAAAAACACAAGTGCTTTGTGCTCTCAACAGCTGTGTCCTACTTCCACACTATGAAGGACCCAGGCCCTGCAGCAGTTACAGAAGACAAAAATAAGGCAAAATGAAAAATCATTTTACCATTTGATGTACTTTCATACACTAACGATGTTAGCCACGTTGAAATTTTGGAAATCTGAATTAACACATTTAAACTTGTGGAGACGTCTGAGCATCGTCCATTCGTCCACAACACCCCAGCAACAGATCAAGCAAATCCAGTGTGCGTGATGACATGTTTGACTTCATGCTGTAACTTTGTCACTGGGAATGCATTAAATACAGACAACTCGTATCAGAATTAGGGTGAGCTGTAGCAGCGGGAGGCAGATTACGTTGTTTGGCCACCAGCTGTCAGATCTCAGATTAGAGCTTCAAGCACTTGAATATACCAAGAATAGAGATGTTCAGAGCCATCCTTTGTTTGATGTGGACCCATGTGGTTACAAAGCAAAGCAAATTTTTTGTGTTTTATATCCGCATGAAAATAAGTTCAGCTGTTTTTAATAGCCACAAACAGCCAACAGCTGTTTTTCCTGAAGCATGGCGCTTCTGCTAGTATGTCTGTGAGTGACAGCTGAGCCAGACGGATTTCACAACTTAGCAGGAACTCTTCAGTGGCTCCACTAATTTTCCACCCGTCTCTTTGCTTTCAGCCTCTTTCTTCCTGAGCAGAATTTCTTGCTCAAGTTGAAAGGTTCGTTTCAAAAAGAGAAATCTTTGCCTCGGTTTGCGCCGCCTGGAGCGAAGCTACACCTGTTTCTCTCCGTTCACATCTTTTTTATTGACGTTGAATACGTTTGTACCGCCTCCAAATTTTGCTTGGCAATTCGTCTGAATGCACCAATCAGCTTCAAATGAAGACATCCACAGTGAGCACTTACAGTCTAATGGCACTGCAAGGTATTATCCAATCAAGGTCAATTATCAGCATGATCGTCGCGTATTCATTAGCAATGAACCGGAGGTCTGGCGCAGGAGAATACAGAGGAGAAAGCCAAAAGACCTCAGAGAAAAGCCGACACTACATTCACAAACACTGCATAGCCAAGACTCGCAGTGTGGCTGCATTTATGGGGATTCAGGCTTGTCAGGAGAGCTCCAGGCAGAATTTATCATCCTATATGTGGGTGACCTTGGGGAGAGGTTTACCAGTAGATTTGGGGAGGGAGCAGAGTTGGATAAGGAGGCACTTAAGCATGCAGAGACACTGTGCTACAGAACTCTTTCATTTACAAGCTCTGTTTTTCACACCTTGCTATAAATAAAGGGATTTGGGGGAAAATCTTCCCTCCGTACGATATAAACTGATTTAATTAACTTTTTCGGATTTTACGGCTATCATCCCCTGGTTCCTCAACAAACTCTCCACAGCCTCGCAAGTTTGGCTTTAAGAAATTCAAGGTAACAACAGTTTTCTGCGAGTTGACCACAGGTGAACTCTGCAGTTATATTCGCAGGAAGCGTTTTCACCGATGCGTCTTGACCCCAAGCGGACAAAAACATGTTTTGGCTCGATTCAGATTTTCATTATCCGAGGCCGCCACTTGTTCCTCACACTCATCAGAGAGGTACACTCCTTCATTTTCAAGCTGCAGAATCACAGACAGGGTCACCGTCCATAATCAATCTGCTCAGCTTGTCTTGAATATTCTCTCAGTTTGATTTTTCTTGGTTTCTTGATTTGGTGCAGTGTGAATGAGATTTTTCTGTGATCGCACTTAAAGAGCAGAAACTATGCCAGCTGAAGAACAAAGAGAAGTAATTACAGTAGCAGATTGGAATTTCTATTTTTCAGTGATACACTGATGATTATCAATTGTCATCTAATCCTCCACTATAATCCTGTTTGCTGTGTAATAATAATTTCTAACCTAACTGAGCTCCCATCAGTAGGTGGCCAATAAGTCCTGCTTGGATTTGTGTCCACTTGTCCCTCTGTGCTAACAGGGCTCACTCACCATTAAATGTCCCTCTGCACTCACAAAGAGGCCAACTGACTCTGCCCTGCGAATGCCTCTGTATTTAGCCTGATTTACGATATCATTTTGCAGTAAAGGCCAGTGTGAGGGGAAGAGATTCATTAAGGAGCCCGGTTTATGTTTTAGAGAAGTCCGGAGGGGCCACGGGAATACTGATTGGCACACAGATATGTGATTGTCTCATCCTCCCAACCCAAGCCAAAAGCTCTCAGCCCCTTTCCCCTCCAGCCATGTGCACTGGATGGCACAAGAGAGGTGTTGTTCTGGGCTCGCAGGATGCCCAGGGTTCTTGCCACTCAGTCTGCAGTCTCTTGCTGTGATAACACTGTTCCAGACGTATCAGGCCTCCCCGCAGCACCTGGAGGCCCTCCTCAGCATCCCTTAATGACATCCCCGCTGACCCTCCCAGCCGCTAACAGCAGCGCCTATTTGGGTTCATCTTTTCCATCCACAGCTTTACCAAATAGGCCAGCGGCACGGCATTGCAGTGTTTACTCTTCATCGGTCGATACTCTTTAATCCCCGAGATGATGCTTTCTCTCATGAACTCAAAATAGCTCTTCCTCCTCCCTGGTGAAGCCACAGGCCCATTACTCTTTATTAGCTCTTAGCGTCTTAAATGTGGCCATCCATTAGAGGCGAGGGAACAAACATCCCCAGCAGGTCCCTCAGTAGCCTGCCAGCACACACACACACACACACACACACACACACACACACACACACACACACACACACACACACACACACACACACACACTAATTTAAAGTGACCCTTAATCAAGAACAATTATTGTGCATTGAATTCAGCTCATCTGAAAGCTAAAGAAGAGTCACCTGTGTAGCATGTTTCCTTTGAAGACTCCCTAACTTTGCCCCCCCCAGTGACTTGTACTTATCAGCTAGGCGGCGTCCACAGACCTCTATCTGCCTGAATGATTTCTTTTCAATGGAGGCTGACGTGAAGTAATACCATACTGTGTCATGTATTGATTCTTTTTTCAGTCCCTCTTTCTTGAATTTCTTGGTGACTCAAAAGCATAAATCATTCACAAATGATCCTTGAAGGAAATATTGTAATTATTATTCTTGACGCATGGTCACAAATTCAATAGCCCTTATTAATTGAACATGGTGAGAAATATGATGTGGGTAATTCAATGGGACTAGAGAGCTTTCTCTCATCGCTCATGTTTAGGACTGTTCTGTTTGGCATTCACAGCAACGCTCGCAGTGATTCAGGGTCAGGATGAGGGTCAAAGGGAGTGTAATTGTAAACCTTGGCAAATAATGTTTCTCTGTCAGCTCTGCAACGTGCTTAGTTGTTTTCTGTTCTTAGAAAACCACATTTAGGCCACCGATGCTGGAAAAGGCTTTTGTATGTGAGATGATTGAAAGCTGACTGAAGAGAATCAGTCGCATTCGCCTTTTCTCTCATACTTTGCTTATTGTTGCTCACCGTCTGCTTTTTCCTATTGGGCTTTCTGTCCTTGTACCTTGTTTCCTGTCTGTCTTGGTGTGTGTGATGAAGCAGAAAGACAAGCAGCTGACCAGCCAGCCACCCAGGCAGCCATTCACTTCTGTGTCCACCCATATCATTACAGCCAGGAGTGGACAGCAGGAAAGCGTCCTCTCCTTCCCCGGTGTCCTCTATTGTAGCTGTTCATTTACTCAACCTGTGTGAGTGTGAAGGTTGCTCCTCGCTCTGCCAGTCCTATTCCAGCTCTACGTAGCCTAGCGTGGAGCCCTGGCGATAGGATGAGTGAGTCTGTATGAGGCTGGGTGCAGGAGGGGTGCTGCTTGGCTAGTTAACTGTCACCTGGGACCTGCCTTTCTCCCCCGCACACCTCGACACAGCTGTGTCTGACAGAAAAACGCCTGACTGGTAACCTCAGAAACTGGAAAGCTTAAATTGACTGCATGTGCAAGAGTGGAATCAGATATTTCGAAGTCACAGCCAAACTATATATTACCAAGGCTGCATGCTGTATAGCTGCATACTGCCTAAGGGCTGAAAGAGACTGCAAAGCTGTTAGAAATTAATCCAATGAGCCACAATTAAGTCTCTGTGTGATCATCTGTAGCTCACCTGTATTCACAGTAGTGTGTGGACACCTAACCTGAACCTGACAGGACCCGAACTCGCAGGTTTGGACAAATATGTAGAAATGATGTTCAGGTTTGGGTCACATCAGCCGGGCTAGCCTGCTTGATGTGGTGCTTTCAAGTGCTTTTAGTGAAAATATGATGCAAAAACTAAGAAACATGAAGGAGCTACTCTCTGTGCTGGGCTACGCCCTGTTCATTGCTGGGGTTTGTGACTACGCATGAACACAACACATGGTTAGTTCAGGTGGTGCACAGCCTTTTCATGTAGCCTGGGATGGACGACGTTACACCACATTTAATCAACATTGTGAGGCGTTTCTATTTAGCCATCAGCTGCATTCAAATCTGCAGGTGACAGGTGAAATCTGTAATTCTGTCATGTTTCGTGCCTGTAAACAAAATTTAATTATCTTACAGAAGCTTGAACCACTTTCAATCAATAATATCATGACATCCATCCGTCATAACTACTCTTAAACTTTTAGTGGCACAGAGCTCAGAGTCATTAGTCAGCTAATAGTCCTCTATTACTGAGTGCAGGCTAGCACCCAGCAACTGTAAGTGTCCATGTTTGTTATACGCATGCTTTTCAACATGAAAAGCATGCGTATGCCCCCCCGTGTCGGCTGCTGAGAATCTTCAATGCAGCAGTAATCATTTAGACTCCATACAAGCTGTTCTTGAACCATTTGGAGTGCACGGATGGTGAAACCACAGAAATGGAATATTTTCACATTTTCCCTACTGGTATATCCTCCAAAAATGTACTATATATTCATTATATATTCATCTACATCAACATTTTCATTTATATTAATGAAATCTACATTTTGGCCATCTATGTTTATATTTAAGGTATCTATACCTATATTTTGAACACATATCTTTACTGTGTTTATCACTTCACACTGTGGTTAATTTCCCTGTTAGCACTGAATTTCTTGGTTTGAGGTGACTGAGCCGTCAATAACATACTGAACTGGCATGTCAGCGTTTTGAGAATTTCATTGGCTATTCGAAATGTCACTCAGTTACGATTGGCTCTATTTAAGGCGGACCTTCTGTTCATCTTAGACTCTTATTGGCTTCTCTGGTTGCTGCTGAGTAACTGGAGACAAGATGGCGCCGTTTGTAAACATTTCCGTGAGTTGTAAGGGAAAAGACAAGCAGAATATGAGCTCGCGGCCTGCTAGTTTAAGAGGAGAAAACATCTCTCTCTGGATTTTTATCATGCTTTGGACTAAATATTTTGACAGCAGTGGATCGTCTGGACCTTCGTCGGTGTTACCCGACCGTTTCTATCCAAGTTTTATGTGTCACTCAGAGACATAGCGTTAAGTGGTGAGTTGCCTCAGTTTTAAAATTGTTTGTTTGCTGTTTGCTGTGGCTCCTGTTGTGATCACCTCTCAAAGTGGTTTGTATCAGCCGATTCACAATAATCTAGTTGTCTCACGGTGTGTAACCTGAGTATAAACGCGATCGTATTGTTTTTGTTAATAGACGGAGGAACAATAAAGAACAAAACGTTCTCATTTGGCCCAAAGACGGGTTGCTGGGATGTTAAGGGACACTAGCTTGAAGTCAGTTACACGGACTTTTCAGTGAGAACACAGGTGTGTGTGTGTGTGTGTGTGTGTGGCGCATCGCTGCTAGTAGCGTGTGTTGTTCCTATGGTCACGGCTAATGACACTGCTACAGAGCCTCTAATCTGCCCTAAAACACAGGTCCTCACGCTTTTATATTCAGTTGGCAGCCCCCTTACTTAAACCATTTCCCCGCGTGCCCGCTTATGTCCTGTCTGTCCGTTACACCCGGAAATGCGTCACAGCAGCAGCGCTTTTAGCTAAATGCTAACATTAGCATGCTAACGTGTTTACAGTGACAATGCTAACGTCGCTCAGCAGATGTTTTTACCATGTTGACCATTTTAGTTTAGCGTTTTGGCATGCTAACATTGCTAATTAGCACTGAACAGCTCCAGCTGACAGGTAGTTTGCCATAAGTCTTAAACAAATGAAATTTTTGACCTAGTGATGGCACTAGGTGAACTATGAAGGGATCAGCAGTTGTTACAATTTCTCCTGAGGGAGACATGAATATCTGTATCAGATGCCATGACAATCCATCCCATAATTTTTCAAGGCATTTCCCTCAAAACCACAAATTTCAATCTTGTGATGGCACTAAGGAAAAGGTCAGGGGATTACCGAAGTCAGGAGGGTGCATCATAGAGGAAAAGAGAGTGTCTGTACAAAAGCTCATGACAATCCGTCGAAGAGTTGTTGAGATATTTCAGTTTGGCCAACTGCCATCGATTATAGCCACTAATCTGTCGAAAATGACAGCAGCTATTTATGTGCAAACAAACAGTATTTTCATAATGCGCGTTCACCCCTAACATTTAATGAAGCGACCGCTCTTTGCTTGCTGGATGCTGCAATCAGTGAGAGGTCCTGAGAGCAGCTCCATGAAGAAAGCACAGTGTTTCCAGAGAGGGGGAAAAACCCCTTTGATTAAAGATTGGAAATGAAGAAAGAGATTTGAACATTTGAATTTATCTGCCTCAGCATAATGCTGCCGATGCTTTTACGATTTAATGCCACACAATAGGGAAATTTAATTATACATGATGTGGATCATAAAGTGTATGCTGAAATAGACATTTTTCTCACTTGAATTATAATTATTTTTCTTTCTGTGCCAACTCAAAGATGTACACCCCCACCCTCCTTATTGAATATGAACAGCAATTTTGGTATCTTAACATTCCTCATTAAAACTACAACAACTGACTGGTTGATCGTTAGAGAGCTGATGAAAGTGGAGAGCTGTTTATAGATTACTCTTCACTTGACTTTTGTTGCAACACGGCTCTGTCACACTTTCTGTATTCAACCCACAGACATGCTTTAACAAGCAGCACATTTTGGAAGTATTTACTGACCATCAGCAGCTAGCTTAGTCTCACTGACTGCATGCAGCGCTCCAGAGGTCCAGTTCTTACTCTCTGACCAAACCAGGTGATTCATGAATGGTGGCTTATAATTATTTTGGTAGCCAGTTACTGGGATCAGTAATTTAACTGTGCTGTAATGACTTGGTCAGAGGAGGTTCGTTTAACTTAGCTAATGCTAAACATAAAGCCTAGAGGCATGGATAAACAGCTAGCCCGGCCAAATAAGATAAGCTAAGATAAGCTAGGACTTTATTGATCCCACACCGGGGAAATCAAGTCGTTACAGCCAGCAAGTGTTAGAAAAAGCAAACAGTGGCACAAAAGGGTCAAGATAAAAAAAAAAACTGTGCAGGATGCAGAATTGAAAAACAACTCTGTATATGAACATTATGTACAGATGATAAAAATACTAAATGCCATAAGTAATGAAAAAATACACCTATATGTTTAAACAAATGAGATATAATATGATGATTATTGGGTTTAGGTGTTTATGTGTTGGTAAACCAGATTTGCTACCTGTTTCCTCCTGTTTCCTTTCTTTATGCTATGCTAGGCTAGCTGCTGGTTGTAGCTTTATAGCCTGTTTCCTGTGCAGACATGAGAGTGTTATTAATCCTCTCATCTAACTTTCGGCAAAGAGCAGATTTACCTTGAGATAATTCTGCTGCACGCTGTTGTTATGATGCTAACTCTGCTGATATACAATCCATACGTTGCATCCAGTGTGAAGTGCAAACTGGTCAAAGGGACGTTAGGACCAGAGTAAGTTCTGTAGAGGTCCTGAAATGAGGGACACTGGGTCTACCTGAGAAGCTGTAACCGTAACACTCAAATATTGTTGCGTCAGGTCCAGTCTCTGCTGCAAAGCTGGGAAATTGCCGGTGGGTTGAAAGCTGGTAAAAGTTGTAGGGGCCCCAGCTGGAGAGGGCCCACAAAAAAATGATTTTATTAACAGCAGTGCCGAGAGCAATATTCTCTCAGGGGGGTCCAGATATCTGAGCTACACCCCCGCTGCACAGAAAAACAAAGAAGTACTGGAGTTTGAAAAGTAGGTTTGTTGTGTGATTTTCAGTTTCTCCTCCCCAGAACAAAGCAGGGACTTACTCATCTTGAAATAGCTTCGTGTGAGTTATTAATTCCAATCCATAACGCAGGCTTGCTGATTCTGATTATGTTGGATCTGGGTTTGGAGATTTCCAGGCTTTATTTGGCTTCAGATAGGATTATTTTCCAGTTTATAAATTCAGTGTCAGTTTTCGTGCAGCGGCCATAAAGAAAAATAAACCTGCAGAGTGTTTGGAAGCACACTGAAACACACTGAAAATGTAGTCACCATTAAAGCTCCTTGGTTTGAATGGCTTTTTAAAAGTAAAGCATGCATTAAGGACATGTTTAAGATTAAATTCAGATGACTTCTGAGCCAAACGAACAGAAATGTAAACCTTGTTTATTCCTGATCCCGAGTGTCTGTAAATAATTATACTACCACTGTATGTTCTTGTACTTGTCACACCAGCAGTTTGGTGTAGACGTACCTAATTTGTGTTGGATTTTCCATTTTCTGTTTCATTTCCTCCTTTCCACTAGGATAGCTACTCATTTTATTAAGAGATGACTGCGCTTTTAGATTTTGTTTGTACATAAGTTGTGCCTCACCGCTTTGCTTTAAATAGAGTTCAAATATGTATTTTTTATAAGTCTGACGAAACCCTGTCGGTCTTGAACAAGGTCGTCTCATGCTGTTAGTCAATAGGTCGTCTTCTTGCTTTTGTGCTGTCGGTAGAGACTCAGTCATTTTGTGGTTTTTGTTCTTTCTGCTTTGCTGACATCAGATAATTATCAGAGCAGATATTTAACAAGGCGTCCATTCTTTTAGAATTACATTTTCTGGTAAGTTTGAATCACACTGAAAATAGTGGATATTTTGCTCCACATTAATAAGATATTTTTTGCACTGAAGTATATTTTTCATATCCAAAAACAATTACCATAGCCTCTTGTTGCTGCACATCTAAAATCTGTAGGTCAGTTAATGTAGCGGTGGTGGATCCAGTCAAACAGCTGTAACATGCATTTATTTCATGGTTTATTAATGAGCAGTGGATCTATGATCAGTGTGTGCGCTCTTTTCCTTCGTGTGCGTGTGTTTGTGAGCACATTTTGGTCCTTTATGTAAGCTTTGAAGACAGTAAATCACATTTCAGCACAGAGAATAAGGTGCACAGCGCTGCAGAGAGAGCACTTTGCTTTCACTTTACTTGAGACATTAGAGCTGAGCTGTGAGTGAGAGGAACATAACTACCCAGGGACCAGAGGATGACTTTGTTCCTGACTCTTCTGTCTTGCTGGACGATCCAGCTTTTCATTTGTCAGCAGTGCTGTGCCATGTGTACAACAATGCCTCTTGCCAACAAACAACACAACGCTCCTGCTTGTTCAGGAAAAATACAAATTGCTCTGTGGTTGTTCGCTGCTCAGAAGTCTGTGTTCCCTGTCGTAAAGACAAAGTCTGGAGCCGAGTGTTTACTCAGAAACAGATAGCTGATGCTGTAAATAGGGCTGATGCTGCACCGGGGTTGAGGGTTGGAGCCCGCTGCACCTCTGTATCCCTCTGTGGGATGGGAGTGCTGAGGTCAAAGGGGCTGCCATGAATCACAAATCCCCTTGTGATTTGTCAGCCGCCGGGACATTGATTCACTGATCAGAGGAGAGAAATCCTCCGGCAGCCGGCGTGAAGATGGGAGTAAGCTGAGGAAGTGCAATCACACGGCGGATTGCTCTTGAGAAGAAGTTCAAAGCCCACTGTGATTGTGATTAAAACAAAGGCGTCTGTGCTGTGAACTTGTTTTACATCAGAGGGCAAAACTGCACTTTACAGGCTTAATGGATTTACATTCATGTGTTCAGTTGATTTGACGAGCAGCCACACCAGTTGTCTGCACATCCACACACGATTAATAACGTCTCCTCCTTGTGCTGGGACGTTTACAGAGCAGTTCAGAATAGCTGGCAGAGGTGAGGAATACATGAGGCTAAACTGGGGTTCAGACTGGGACTGGACGGCCAGTATGGTACTGAAACCCAGATGGTTTGGATTTCAGAACACTTACTTTCATACCTAACTTTTAGAAATAACCAGACCCCCAAAGGCATCAAAAGTTTGACTTTTATTGCATTTCACTGGCTTTTGGTAATTTGATTAACTGAAAATTACACCACAATATTTCAATATTTCCCAACTGGTTTGGCTCAGTTTTCAGAGTTTCAGTGTACAAAACACACAATGGTGTAATCTTGATTTCAGCCTTGAAATCTCATGTGGCACATAAAATGAAAACATCTATAGCAGATTAGCTAATGCAGCACTAAATCCCCCCGATGGAGTCCACCCTGGTGGTGGTGGTGGTGGTGGTGGTGGTGGCGGTGGCTGATCACGGACTGATCTGCAAAGACCGGGCGATGATGGGGAGGTGGAGGGTGCAGCAGAACAGCAGTATGAAAGAATGAAGGCAGACGGAGACTCATGTTTAAAAAGACAGCAGGATGTCGATTGGCTAACGATGAAGGCGTCGCTGTGTTACTGGACAGCTGTGACCAGCTGATGAGAACAGCTGATATCTTAATCGACAGCACCAGACAATGACAGCAATGAGTGAACATCGTGAGAGGAGTGAATGTAGGATGGAATAAGCTGCAGGCCCGAGCGTGCGAAGGAACAGTCTGACTGACTGAGCTTTTGATGGAGCGTCATTATTTGGAAAAAAGAAAAGTAAATATAGATGATGGAGTCTACGGTCTGACGACACTGCACTCGATCTGAATTCAAGGCACAGCATGTGATTTAGAGATCTGAATGTTGTTGATGTCATGTCAGCGTGTTGTTTAAAGGTAAGACTGTGGCAGGTCCTGCATCGTGTTGCCGTGTCTTGCCTTGTGTGAACATTCTTCATTCTAGTTTACATTTTTCTCACATGCCTATGGCTAAATATACTTCTGCCTCATGCAGTTAGGAGAACGTGTTGTGCACACGGTGCCCAGAGGGTGAGGACTCAAACGAGGCTCCACAGGACACGTTTACTCTCAGGCATCCTAACAACACCGTGGTTTCAGTACACAGCCTGATGACATTAAATTATTACACTTGTCAGGCAGTCCAACACTCAAAACTATTGCATTTTGAATGATATGGCAGCAAATGAGTGGCTGGAGCCAGTGCACACACTTCATTGATTGTAAGAATCACAGCTGATTAGTTTGTGATTGATTGATTGTTCCAGCTCCGTTTCAGTCGCAGTAATCGTTCCAGATGTCTGAGTCTTCTTTTTGTCCTGTTTTCTACTTATAAGGCACAGGAACAGAACACAGTTAAACACTCATCTGAACCACTGTCACAATCAGATGTCCTCTGCCAGCAGCACACAGTGCTTTGAGTGAGGCAGAGATTGTAAATGTCAGAAAAACATCCAAAATGAATGGGAACACAAAGCTAACAGTGCAGCGGCTGGCAAACCCACCAGAGTGGAACATAAAGAGAGAGCGTGTTGTTTCTTTACTTCTTCAAATGGCTGTCACTCACAAGTAACTTATGGTTTTGTTTAGTCTTTACACTAAGTGCTTTATGGCAGGAGAAAAAGTCACGAGGTGGTGAACTTTCCCTGACTCAGCTCTTCTCTTCTGTCTTTTAGTAGCCGACTGTCGAGTCTTGGAGGGATTGCAGAGATATTCCTCCATCTCCACGTACCTGCCCGTCAACTACCAGGTGCTCAATGCTGACTTGGCGTTCTTCCTGAAGGAAGCCAACCAGGACTTCATGAGGAACTCTAGCCTGATGTCGCGGACTGAGCCCTTCTTCATCTACCAGGCCAGAAGTTTGCCCTCAGTGAACGCTAGCTATGGGCCTCTCTCTTTGGAGCAGCCCGTCCCCTTAGAGCTGCTGCAGAGCCCGGGGACATTTCCTGCCTCCTCCGTTTTTACCTTCAACTGGAAGGTGCAGACCTTTATTATGAATACCAGGATTCACTTGGCCAAGCCCAGAGTCCAGGTGCTGTTTTATATCGCAGGCAGGGACTGGGACGACTACAGCGCCATCGACAAGCTGCCCTGCGTGCACATGTTTGCTTTCCACGAGACCCAGGAGGTGCGTGGCACTTGCCAGCTGAAGGGGGAGCTGGGGCTGTGTGTGGCCGAGCTGGAGCCCCTGGCCAGCTGGTTCAGCCCACCCAGCGTCGTGCCAGGGCGCCAGAGGAATCTCGAGGTGTCAGAGGGCACGCCGGTGGAGCTCTACTACATGCTGCAGTCCACAGAAGCAGGGGAGTGCCACTCAGAGGAGGCCAGGAAGGACAACTTCATGCGCTCAAGCCAGGAAGGGCTGTTTGGTTCTTATACCTCCACACCGCTGAGGAGGATCGGCGGCGTGAGGCTGTACCAGAACCCTAACCCACCACCCCTCGCTGAGCACAGGCTGGATAATAACTTCATGGTCATGGTGCCGGCCACACCCATGAGACAGAGGGAGACCGTCTCGGCTTTCATCAGTGTGTCGGCCTACTCTCCCGTGGAGATGTTTACTCTCAGGTAGGCATGCGTTTCTTTTCTTCTCTGATGTGTTTGCCTGCAGACTTTCACTCTCAAACTTTGAAATTCTGCAGCCAGTATTCCTTCTTTCTTTTAAGATTTCAGCAGGTTTCACACTGAGGTTGTCTTTAAATATGTCCACACTGAAATGAAGCTAAATCTCTTCCTCGTTCTCCTCTTTCTGTTGGCAAACACTGAAAGTCACTGTGGTCACCGTGCTCGATCTCAGAAGGTTAAACCTCCGATCTGTCCCGTCCTGCTCTCCATGCTCTCAGATTTTCTCTCATTATGACCAAACGTACACTTCAGTCGTCTTCATTAACAACTGAATGAATATAAGACAATTATTTGAGGGCGACTTGTCAACCAAGGTAAACAGTAATCCTTGTGCTGCTGCACTGAGACAGTTGAGCAAATCAGTATTGATCGTGAAGTCGCCTGACAACAAAGATGTAAACACAGGCTAACGACAGCAGTTCTCTGGTGTGATTGGCTTCACTTCTGCACATCTTCAGCACATGTCCACATCTGTGCAGGCGTGTCATCAGTTTGCAAAAGCAGTCTTTATCATATTCAGACATGCAGAGGATGATCATCCTGCATTTCCTATCACAAATGACAACAACAACAATATGACTATTATCATCAGCAACAATAAGAGTAATGATGAGGAAGAACAACCTTTCATACATGCACCGAGAGCTTCGCATGGAAAAGACAAAGAGCGAACATAAAAGATAGAAAATGAATGTGAAATAAGATGGAAGATTCCCTGATATCTGTAGGCAGTGTGTTCACAGCTTTGGGCCTTAATTGACAAAGCCTGCATTCACTTCAGGCGGCCGCTGGAAGCCTCCAGTAAACCAGCAGCAGGTGATCGCAGTGTTCTTGAAAGCTAATAGTGAGCAGGGGATTTAGTGATTTAGCTTTGTCCTCGTCCATTAGAGGCTTTGTGCACAAGAAAGAGGACCTTCAAATGAGTTCTAAATGTTACAGGAAGCCGGCGCAGAGCAGCTAAAACGGGACTGATGGCGTCACCGTTGTTTATGCAGGAGGATGTGTTGAACCATCCAAACGCATGGACTGATAATTATCTTCAGATTTTTTATTTGGTGTGTTGTGTAGTTTTTTTTACACTCTGGCATGTGACAGAATTTCTACACTGAAGGTTTTGTGTTGCTTAAACACGATGTAATGTGTTACTTGGTGAGCTTTGGAGGTGCTGATCGTTACCTTTGGATAGTCAGGCTAGCTGTTAGCTGCTTCCTCCAGTGCTAATGTTCAGCGAGCTGCAGCTGCATATTTACCTCACAAACAAGAGTGGCATCAGTCTTCCTTTTAACTCTTGGCAAGAAAGTAAATGAGCATATTATTCTGTTCCTGTAATGTTTGTTGAGGCTGAAACGACGGTTATCATGCAACGTGAGAATACACGACTTGTGTTACACGTCACAGTATATCCAGCTCACACAAGTTCTGGTTTTATGGGTTTAGTACATTTTTAATTAACTTCATACTAATTAGACTGTAAAGTTATTTTCCTGTTTTAATTTTGAGACATTAAACATCATAAGCAGTCAGGTTACCAAGCATTTCTTCAGAGTGAAGCAGACAAAGAGCGGAGTTATCTGTGGAAGTAGCTTTACTCTGCGAAGCGGTTGATAGGTACTAATTACAGGCAGCAGACGAGACAAAATGATTTAGATAATTAAAATGCAATTCGAATGAAGATGTCATTAATTAAACTGCGTGTCCATTAGTGTAATGACTGAAGCTGATCTTAATCACGCTGGTTTGGAGCATTCATAAGCCTTCAGAGACGCTGCAGCGAGGGGTCAATCCAGCCTGTTTGAATGGAGCGAGCTCAGTGCTGAATGGAGGCTTTTTTGCGCTCAGGCAAAGTAAAAGCATTTACAATGAAGCATTAATGTTTATATAAAGCTTTTTCCAGTTGTTTGCTAATGAAGATCATTTACTCAGCCTAAAAGACACACCGAGTGGGCTTTAGGCTGAGGATCGGAGCCAAGGCAAACAAGTGCACAATAGCTGCGAAGTCTTAACAAGCCACACTGACTCTCCACACGCGTGTCCTTCCTCTGTTTGCTTTAATTATCAAATCGCTATTCTGAAGTCACCAGGCATTAAAACTTTCTGTTTTTCAGAATGGAAAAACTGTGAGAGATGTCTTTCATGAGTGAGACGAGCAGGCCAGGCTGGCTGCAGAGGCAATGCCTGTGGTGTTTTTACTTGGCAGTGGCGTGCGTGGCGGGCGCAGGTTGGCCATCTGAGAGCCACAGATATGGAAAGGCCTCTGTGTGGTCCTAGGTGATAAGGCTGTCCTCATACATGCATTTGTTAGGACGCTTAATCACCGGAGCGAGGAGACTTTGATCTCTATATTCACAGCATCATTATCATCTGTGCACGACGCACTTCTGTGTCGGCCATTGTTGGCTGTGCAGCCCTGAATGCAGGATGAGCTCATGATCCTGTGAAATCTGTCAAACAGGCCGTCTGCTACTTTACTTTTAAATGTGTTTTAGATCCCAAAATCCAAGTCCAAGTCTGTCATATTCCCTTCTTTTAGTTTTAGCCCTCGTTCAGCGCGAGCACGGCAGCAACATCTGGATTGGATTCCTGGAAATGGCGAATTTAAAAGGAAATTAAAATGGCCACCATCAGTGATTCTTTCCTCTTCCCCATTTCAGTTTTCACCTGCGTGTCCTCCATTATGCTGAAAGGCTCATGCTGCGATAGATATTATGCAAAGAAAGCTAATTTCACATACTTTTAAAAGCCAATCATCCGGCCAGTTTGTTGCTTTGTGGATGCCCAGCGTGGTGCGCCTTGCAGAGGTATTTCTGTCTCGACGTGCTACTTTTAATTTGGTGGACTGGGATTTGGTTCGACCTCCCCTGTGCTGATAGGCATTCAGAAGAGGAAGCGTGACTCACGTTACTGTAGCCCATTGTGGCCACTTTCAGAGGGATTTTGGAGCCGAGTGTTTCATAGTTGCTACTTTTAGTCACTCATGAATCATCCAGACATACGAGCATGTTCGTGTCTCCTGCTCCCTCTCTATTGACAAGTCACCGTCCACTGGAGACAAGTGAATCAGATGTGAGCTGAAAGAGAAAGCTGAGTGATTACAGTAAAAGACTGCTGCATTTGTGGGTCATAAAGTCTACATTTACCTTTTTAAAGGTGCATCTCCATCGTCTGCACGCCGAGATGTAGCGCTCCAGTTCAGAGGCCCTGATAGGATGAGGCACTTTGGACTTGGAGTGTCCATCAGGATCTTTCAAAGCTTAATTTGATGATACAAGCTACCTTTTATTTCACTCTGAGTGACTGTGCTGAGTTTGAGAGCACGCATTATCCCGTTCCCTTGAGTTTTGATTGGCCGCTGGATGGAAACCAGATGTCCTTGGACAGCGCTGTCATTGATTATGAGCATTTTTGCAAAAATATGAGGTTCAGGTTGCAGGAGCACATGAGCTCTCCGTTCAGAATCCAGACTAATGCGTCTCTATGTGGAGAGACAGACGGGACTGTTTGAGACAGTAACATGATAATGTATTTTAAACCTGTTTATCCTCCTGAGTTGTTGTTGTTTTCTTGTTGTGTGGCTCCCTGTAGAGAGAGCGTCCTCAGTACTTTATTTGCATACAGCACACAGCATCTTTAAAGTCTAGACATCACTAACACCTGTTTTCATTAAAGAGCGCAGGTGTGCTGCGGCTGATCGTGCAGTTACTCTTTGATAATAACAAAATATCCCGATCAATGCGTTATTAGTGATTATCACTTCAAACAGGGAGCAGCATGTTAAAGTGATGATGCAGTGACAAATACAGCAGCGTATGGAAGCTAAAGGCACCAACAGTGATCTTATAAGCAACTAAACTGAGACGTTTAACCGCTGCTGAGTACTTAATGGAGAACACTTTAATTTACAGCACTGAAATATTTTATTTTGAAAACCGTCGGGGTCATTTTATGTGCTTTGAATTCCCCTCATGGTAATTTTAAGTGGTCCAATCTTCTTTTATTTTTCCATGTGCATGTTCACAGATTCAACTCGTCAGGTGAAAGACAACATGAGAAATTCAAACTTTAATGTCCGACTCCAAAGATCCAGATGAGATGCTCCTTCCTCTTGAATTCTGGGCAGGTTATGTGTTTGACGCATCACCTGATCAATCACAGAACCCGTCGGCTGTTGTATGGAGACGATTCAGCCTCTGGGGGGCAACAGCCAATGATTTGGGACTTCCGGTGATGTCAGTGGAAATCCAGATATCTCAGCCAAACTTTGTCATGCGTGCACAGCTCAGTGTTTACAGTCCAATCAGCACCTGAAGACGACATTTGGGTAATCCCTGCAAACAGACATCTGCACAGATGACAGCCGATGGGTCCTGAGATTGCATTTCAGCCTGTAAACAGACTGTTTACCTGCAGTAAAGCAGCTCAAACATGATTGGTCAATACCTCTCAGACTACAAAGTGACTACGAAATGTCCTTTGCCCACAGATTGTGCGTTCATATTCAGATTTCTGTTTGTGGAAACTGTAAGATGACAGGACGAGGTCGATCCCTGCTGATCCTGATGTCCAAGCTTATCTTGAATTATAGCGCCTGAATTAATCAGTGCTAATGTTTTTTGGGACACCTCGTGCTGTAATGTGACCGTCATATACTCACTAAAACTTAGGAGCTATCATCTGTTGGAAAACCGTAAAAACTCAAAAGGAATAAGACAGGCAGGAAGCGCAGTAATGCCGTTACGCCGTCATGGAGTTAATTGATATTTCATGACATTTTCAACAAGCTTACACATCCTGCAGTCATTTTCTTACTGGTGGTGATTTGCCAGCTGTGCTGGGAATTAATATACATAACATCTCCGGAAGGGTTTAAAATGTCTTTCCAAATGTCAAAGGACATCATCAAAATCAGAATTATTATGAACAAGGCAGGATTAGGCGAGATTAGCTCTTTGATAGCAGTGTACTCCTTTGCTGTTCTCCGTCTTTGATTCCTCCCTGCTTTGTTGTGCTGGATGAGACACAGTATCACATCATAGTCTACTGTAGAGCTGTTTCATCATGAGCAGGAGTTACTCCTTGTAATGTCTTCAAAGACGTTTCTGCACACCAGCACATTGGGCTCTGTTGCAGGGGAGCCGAGCGAAGGAAGAGGCTCTGAGGGCTTTAAGGCCATTAAATGTAATATCCAGTAATGTATAAGTCAGACTCATTATCATAATATGTTTTGTGGTATCACAAAGTAATTTAGATTGTTGTGTGTTGATAATTAAGCATTATTAGATGATTTGTATGCAAATCAAATGCAATGATGGGAGTGTTTTAAAGGATATTTTCCTCCTGCAGTCTCTGTGGTACAAAGAAAAACCCAGAGCACAAAGGAAATTGCTCTTTTTTCTGTGTTGGTGGTTGGTGGTGTGTGAGTAACAGTACAGTGAGGGTCAGTGTGCTGGTTGTCTGGCTGTGCTCAGCCACCGGTTTAACCGTAGATTAGCTGTTTATGGAACGCATTTCATGAGTCTTTCCACCTTTTTTCTATCGTTGTCTTTGGCTTATGTTGCATTTCTTGTCTTTTTGATGCTGTGTTTTGGGTTTATTGCCTTTTTTTATTGAGGCTGGTTTTTGTGTTGACTCCAGGAAGACGAGCAACCGCTTTGTGGAAGCCAATGAGGATCCAAAGAGAACGTTTCATGGGAGCAATGTTCTCCTTAAAACACTGTATTACCTGCAGTGCAACTCAATTGCCAACTGTTGAGTTGGAGATTCAGGTGTGTGTTGGCTACAGAGGCCTGTTAAACTCACCTCTAACTCCAAACCTCCAGACTTTCTTCAGCTTTAAACGTGTGTTCTTCGTCCCCGGCCCCTCCAGGGATGACCCTTGAGGACATTTGTCACATTTCATGCAGCTTGTGTTTTGCGAATCTGTGAGTCCGGACAGTGGAAACGTATCGCGCTTTATGTTACTTTTAATCTTTTCCTGTACAATAATAAGAAGGAAGATGAAAATGACATGAAAGCTCCCCCTAAAAAAAAGCTTTATGCAGATTTTTCCACAGAAATAGAAACTGACTTTGACACCAGTTCCCTTTAACAGTTTCTTTAAATCCTCCCCAAACTGCAGCATTTAAATATGTCAGAGTAATACAACATGCTGCTGCAGCCTGTTTGCCATTAATAACTAAAAGAGGCAAAGCATAAAGAATTCAACATAGTTTGCCCCATTTTAAATAATAAATACAATATTTGTCGCCCACGCACAGTAACACACATCAGACCTGAAAGAACGAGCTAAAAGATTCACAGCAAACTTTACAAAATGAAAAATATTCTAAATAAAGAGCTGCTAATTAACGACTGGATGAGTGAACTGGGCGCAGGTGGCAGCTCTTTGGCACGACCGCTGCAGTGTTTTTGTCCATTCGATGAAATAAAATAAGTATGATTTAGATGAGATGATGATGTGTTTAATGTGTGAGGTCAGTCAGTCTGGAAGGTTAGAAACTGTCAGACTGTTAGCAGCCACCACCCATCACGTCCTTTGACGCACACTCAGCTTTATCAATACAAAATCTGAACGTTACTGATCGAGTTAATCATCGGTGTGTTGCTGCTGAGAGTCTCGTCTCTGATTGGGCTTTCAAGGGCTTTGACTTGAGAGTGACTTTACAGTCAGAGCGTCTCTCAAAAGTCTGTGTTTGATGAAGCTGCCATTGGCCAGGGGGGTTCACGGCCACCTGGATACCCCAGATGGCCCCCCTCATGAGCTGCATATGCATGTTACTCTGATAGTTTAGATTAGGTGCTGCTCATTTCAATCAATGATGTGTGTTTCTCATGGTAGTTCATGTCAAAGAGAAGCACAAACACAAACCCGGCCAGCAGCCTCCCCCGGCGGCCCAGAGGCCCCGTCTGGACCCCCGTGAAAGATCTCTGGGAGCGGCACTTTTTGCTCACTCGGGCGTCCTTTGCTTTGACCTGGAAAGGCATTGAAATGGGAAAGATTGGAACAAAAGTGGATGCAATGACACAAAATTCTGTGTTCGGATGTAATAACTGTTATTGGCGTACTTTGATCTACGTTTTGTAAGAGTGTGTGTGTGTGTGTGTGTGTGTGTGTGTGTGTGTGTGTGTGTGTGTGTGTGTGTGTGTGTGTGTGTGTGTGTGTGTGTGTGTGTGTGTGTGTGTGTGTGTGTGCTGTGAAAGGATGTGGAAGCTGAACTATTATGCTTGTGTTCTGTGTGTGTGTGTGATGCAGGTGTGTGGCACACGCAGGTGTGTTGTGTGTACGTGTGTCTGACTGTTTCGGCTGATGCGTTCGCCAGCCGCCGCTCGTCTGCACGCAGTTTGTTTAATCGGCCGCCTCCCGTGGAGAACATTCCACCAAACATTTGTTTGCAAACAGATTTCAATAAATGCGTCCCATCCTGCGTGCACGTGTGTCTGTGTGTGCATGGGAGTGTTTGTTTGTGTGTACACAGAGGTGTTTGTGCACGCGTGCTGACACGTCTGAGCGCCGCTCGCACCGCGAATACCAAAAGTACCGAGTGAGCGAGTGTGATGGGATCAGTTTGCCTCGTCTTTAAAAGGCAGTGCATCAGTGAACAAATGATCAAGCATTATGCTTCATTATGTGTGCTGATGGACAACACTGACTAATATATGCAGGAAGCTGTGGCGTAAATATCAGCAGGGGCGGACAGAAAAGAAGAGATTGATTCTCCTGAACAGGTGCAGGTTCAGTCCACAGCACCGTATACAACTCAAACACAGCACAAACATCAGGTGGACATGTTTTAGTTAAGTTTTATCCACAAGTACTTTCTCATTATTTTGGCCCACTTGCACTAAAAAACAAATCTAAAAATGGAAAATAACTTGTACTTTGACTAATTCATTCACCCGTACTTTCAGCACTCTACCCTCCCCTGCTGCACGCGGCGGCCATGATGAAGAGCCCTTTTCGATTGGTCCACCTGAGGCTCACATCAGCTTCACGTTAGCTCTGCGCTGCGTGGACTGTGGGCTTTGGCCTCCGTTTGAGGCTCCAGACTGGAGAGCAGGCTCATTACAGCGACCCAACGTTCAGTGCACACGTGGCATGTGAGGGTCGTATTAAGACAGACCTAAAAACATCCAAATGTTCACGTTTCATGTTCGAGTCCCGGCTCAGTGTCAGGAATCCTCACACTGTCCTCCCTCTTATCCACTACGGAGGCTCACATGGGACAGTAGTCATTCACACAGCTGGCAGATCAGTGTCAGGGATACGTCTTCCTCTTCGTATTCATTTGCACGTCAACACTTTCCTCTGAATCGACATCCTGCAAACTCGCTGTGGCCTTCGGCCGACAGAACGCTGAGCTGGAAGCAGCTGATTCAGCTTTAAGCTCGAAGCTGCTGACCACTAATGGCTTGAGACAAAAGTCCAATGAAACTAATCCTTCATAGAAACAAATGAGTAACTGGTTTCTCAGGTTGAGAAATGGACAACAACACAAATGGTAGCTGGCTGAAGCCAAGTGGGAGACCTCCACCCGCCCCCCCCGCACAGAAGACCGTGGCACACAGATCAGCTCGGCGGTCACATATTCATATCCGATTCATTACAGCGCAATCTCATTTGAAAGCCGTCGTCGCTGGCTATAAACAGGCACTGAATCAGCAGCCACTGGGGTGCTTCTGCAGGGAGAGTGTGTGATGAAAGACTAAGAAAATGCCTTGTCATTTATTGGCAGGCAGTGAGGCCATAAGCCATTTTCCTAAAACAGCTCCTCCATTTGAAAGTGGAAGAAAGAAGCACTCCGGGGACCAGATATAGATGATTAAGGCTAAACGTATCTGAGAGAGCGGCTTCAAATACGCATTAAATAAATCTTGTCAGATGTCTCCCAGTCATTATGAATAATATCTTTGTAGTTTGTTTATATTTAGTCTTTGAGAGGTTGCAGTGTGATTTGGCAACCTGCAGCCGATTGCATTTCCATAACAAACTGTCCTCTTTAAAGAGGCTAATGGTGTCGGTGGCAGACTCTCCGAAGCCCTCTTGGATGCAATAATACACACACCTTAAAAAAAACAAAAACATACAGCACTGTAAACGTTTAGGAGCTCTTTATTTTTTATGCAGTAAGGAGTCTCCTCTCATTTTCATGACGGTGTCAAACGTTGACGTCTCGTATGCTGAGCTTGCCGATTTAGCTTTGTCCCATTATGTCTGCTACGTTTTTATTAGCTGGGAGAGCGTGTGGCCTTGCCAGCGGCAGACTGGGGTCCTGTTAACAAACACTGCTGCCAGCAGCTGGCTGCACACAGCGGCTGCAGTGCTGTAGCAGAGTGCTGCATCGCTCCCACATCGAGCCCCCATTGTTCCCGCACGGCTCCGTGGGGGGTCCCATCATCTGCCCGGGCTCCGTCTATTCGCCGTCGTAGTGAAAACACAGCATTGTACACCCAGGAATAGCATTCATATATAATTAGACAGCAGCACAGATACGCTGCTGACTTACTGGAGCAGCGTATGTGAATTCTGCTTCGGCTTCTTGGTCACATTACAGTGAAAGTGTGCGTTTGTCCGACCACTTCAGTGCACAGTAAAACCTCTTAATTAAAAGAAAGACTCACAAATGTCCAAATGCTACAATGTATAAAGAAATATGTTACAATTAAAAAGGCAGAAAATGCATAGGGATGTTTCAGTGGATGCTGTTTTCAGGAAACACTGTATCATATCCGAATCTGCTCTGCTGCGTGCGTGTGCGTGTGTGCGCACCCTGCAGCACTTCATGTGTGTATTCTGGAGTGGGTCACATTGTGTTGCCTGTGGGAGTCGCCATTGATCTCTGATACTGAAGTGGCCACTGAGGACAGTTGTGAACGAGCCACACGTGACGGTTAAAACGTGGAGGCGTGTTGCTTTCTGTTCACTTCCTCGACCTCATCGTCTTCAGAAATATCTTATTGTCGTTCTGTTTGTGACGAGGTGGAGGGGGAGGGTCCCACGGGCCGACGGGCCGGTCATCATCTGTGTGCTGTCGGTGTGGAATTAGACAAGAAACATCAGATCTGAGGGTGAAGATACAACCTGTCTCACTTGTCTTGTCCGCTGTGATGATGACTTTTATACAAAATATATCTAGAATAAAACCTCTTTCTGTGCTCAAAATGTCCCATTGCCTCTTAAGAAAGAGACAGAAATGTCCCCCCATTTCATCCATCCTGGATTTCAGCAGCGACCTGAACATTGTCCACTTTCACCACCAGTCATCCAGATTTACCTCCCAGCCATTCGCCTGTGTTTGATGCACTCATTCTGTTTGTGACCACACTGACCGACTGTTACAGGTAAGATTAGCATGCTAATTGAATGTTGCCGAATATTAAACGCGCTGATTCTCATAATCGGATATCCTTCTGGAAGGCTAATCGAGGCCGTGCTCTCACTTCTGATGAATACATTGATGGTGCGGAGCCTCAGATATCACAATACATTTCCCGCTCTCTACATTATACATGCAGCGGTAATTATTTCTGTGTAGAATGACTGAATTAAATTATAATAATTCTTATTATTCAGTGCTAATTAAAGGGTCATCTTATTCAGTCCCCTGTCTTTTACTTACCCTTTCCTTTGCGCCTCTCCTTTTATTCCTTGCTAAGCACAAACACGATCAAAGCCTTTTTCTGATAATTAACTGCAGTTTGAAGCTCGGCTCTGTTACATTTAGGGAGTTTTGTGGATTGTTCCAGGCCTGATTTAAGCGTATATATATAGCTGTCGTTTCAAATAAACGGTGATTTATTTGTTGTCATAGATTAGCATTCTTAAATAAATGATTGAAATAGTTTTAGATACTTCTGGTTTGGTTTGATCCACTCGTCCATGGTCATATGCATTATGTATCACAGCACAGTGTAGGGCAAAGCGGAGGAGGAGAGGAGAGGCTAATTAGATTTTTTAAAAATGATCTAAAGCATCCGTCAGTCAGTCACCCTCACAGCTCCCTGCAAACACATTATGTCACGCAGGCTACACTGAAACCTCGACCTTTGGCTCAGTTTTATTGTATCGTCCATCTGATCTTGAATGCTCAGCTTATTAGCAGTCGGGAGGTACAGAGATTTGATTTAATGCTGTTTCTCAGAGAGAACACAGTGAGACCAAATGAATGATTTCACCATTCATTTTCATGGACTTAAACGCGCCTTTGTAACCCTTTAATTGGCACTCTAACTGGTTGTGTTCATCTTCTGTGACACTTGTAGCCAATTGTTCACTGACGGTGGCTAATTAACACTGTTAGGAGTATTTTTGCTGTTGTGGGAAGTAAATAAAGAAGTACTCTGCAGTTAGAGACATTGATTCTCAAGGGATCTCTCAGTGCACTGTTCTCCTGACATCCAGATAAGAACAGACGTAAGAGGATTAGCTTTGCACCGCAGATGACTGTAATCAAATTTATCAGATAGTAGATTAAGACTTGAAAGACACAGGATGACATTTTTATGATTTTTTTTTTTCTCCCTCTAGATGCCCAAATCCCCAAAAGCTGCCAGGACAGTCTGTCCTTAAAGGGATGGCTGGAGGCAGATGAGATGATCAATAGCAATCTTATTTTTTAATGTAAATAAGCAGCTAGAGCTCCTGTAGGTGCAGCACGCTTAGCTTAGCTTAGCTTAGCAGAGTACAAAGACTGGAACCTGAACAAAGATAATGAAATCAGCACCTCGAAAGCTCACAAATGAGCGGATCACATCTCCTTCAGTTAATGTTCCAGCAGGAGAAACTACGACGGCCACTAAAAGCACGACAGACCCCCTTCAGAGCCAGCGTTTGGTTTATCCCCTCTGGGCTGCTGCAAACACAGCAGTGCAGTATGAGAAAGAGCTCATTCAAGACACAGCACTTCTTATTTTCAGGTGATTATATGATAAAGAAAACAAAGTTATTAATACAATATTCCATTTCTGCCAGTAGCTCCTGCACATTGGACCTTTTAGCTGAAGCTTAAACACAACACATAAAGGTTTTGTAGGTAGTTATGGGTCAGACTACTTCCTGGTGGGGCACAGCGACTTCTTGAAATCTTTGGTTTTTGTGCAGATTAAACAGATGAGATGTAACGTGTTTTAAAATGCTTGTAGGCAGATTTTCTTACATCGTTGACATTGTTGAGCCAGGCTACCTGTTTCGTCTTTATGCTAAGCTAAGCTAAACCGCTCAGCTACCGCCCAGCAGGTGGCATCATCTCCTTTAACTCAAGCACTTCTGAAAATGTTGAACTGCTCCTTCAAGCGCAGCTAATTTCAGTAATATGAACATCAGAGCAGACAAAATGACCAAGAGAAGAACTTTTGAAGAAGCCTTTCTTGTAAATAGCGTCCAGAAGAAGTTGCACATTTGTTTACTGTCCATCTGCTGATCAGGAGATGAACCGCATGTTACGTGCACAGTGCTGTCTTCGAGTCGAGTCTGGGGAAACGTTTCGCAGATGGCCTCCGGTTCAGACTCTCTCAGGGCCGAGTTTGAAGTCAGCGCGAGAACAAGCTGTTGCTTCTGTTTAGATCAGTGTGACGATATTCAGATTGTCCTTTTGTGCATTCAGTCACTTCTACTCTAATCCATGCTTTTGTCCAAGTTTTGCATCTTCACGTAGATTAAACCACAAATTTGAGTAAAATTGCCGCAAGAATCGCTCAATCCGCTGGAATTGAAATGGTGTGACAAATACTTAAAGCTACAATCCGACACTTGACACGTAATCTGTGCCCTGATTCTGATGACCTCTGTCCAAAAGCCTGCTGGAATCCACTTCAGATGTGGGATTTACTGGGTTCATCCCCACTTTGTGTGTCAGACTGTACATCAGGCCGGCCGCATCCGGGGATCAGGACAGAGAAATGTGTATCTAACAACAGACAAGGACACAGCTCCCTGTGATCACAGCCCCCCAGCGCAGCCCGCCCCCTCAGACCTGCATCAAATCAATGGTTTCAGGCAGAACGCCATTATACCTCCATGTCTTTGGCCGATTTGTCCCTTTTCCTGTCCTGCCGAGGTGCTATGCAACAGAAGCAACAGGCACCTCATGAATGCATAACGTTGAAGTCCCATGACGTAGAAATACCCGCCATCATTTTTAACATGAATAGATGAGCAGCATGACGCTGTGCATTGCCCCTGAGACACCGCAGCCTTTATGTTAACATTTCTCATTTCAAGCCTTTTTATTTAAACCAAGGCCAAACACTTCAATCCAGGCATTTGAGCGTTTTTTTCTACCTCTTCCAAAGAAACCTCCTCTCTGCCACAGGTGAAACAGGTCATTCGTCTCCTCTCTCTCCGGCGACTGACCATTAATCATGGCCAGCGTTAATAACGAAAACAGGGTTTTTATGCAGTGATGATGTTGCAGATAACTGCTGTCCAGGTCTAAACGCAGTACTTTATGGAGTAAGCAAAAGTAAGTGAAGCGACAGTAACAAGAAAACTCTGCTAATGGAGGGAGTATTCAGATCACTTCCTGAAGTAAAAGCAGCAGCACAACCTTGAAATAAATGCTTCGATAAAGTCCCGAATTGAAAATATTACTTCAGTGAAAGTATTCATAATTATTAAAATGTGCTTTTATTTACTGGTAGTAATGACAGGCAAAGTGAAAAATGGCCCCTGAGAGTTTTATGCTAATCTTTCATGAGATCAGTGATGCTTCAGTATAGAGGGAGCAGTAGATTTTCTGCCCTGCTGATGAAATCTGTCGCCCTGCATGCAGTAAGCTCATCCTAAGAGCTGTACGCGAGTTTTTAAAGTACGCACTAACCACCGCTGTGAGAAGAAGGTGGTGGAGCGTCAGGTCGGCGCTGCCGTACCCTCCAGTCTCCCATGAAGTCATCGGTGTCATCTTTGAATACGTGTCAGCTTTTCCTCAGATTAATATCTACAGTCTTGCTTCTTGATTTCAGTGGTGTGTATGAACGATATGATGACACTGAGCTGAACTGTGGCCCAGCAGCAGCCACTGATCATGTGCAGACAGCCTGCCAATGAAAATGAGAACTGCTCCTTGACCTCCAAACCAGATCAGCGAGGGATAATCCCGCGTTAAGCACGATAGTAACAGAACACAAGAGAAGCAGCGCAGAGGAAACACCAGAGTTCATCTGGTCCCAGGAGGAGGAAGAGGAGCGATCCAGCTGTGTGTTCGCTGAATGATAATTACACGTAGCTCCAGAGCGGGACAGCCAATGGAAAGAAAGACGGCAGGAATGGAAACTGTTCCTCTTTAGGTCGAAACAGCTCACCTACAAGACAAGAGTAGATCCGAGAAGACGAGACTGTTTCAGACGTCTAATCAAAGCGACTGAAGGATGAAGGATTGTTAGCAGGCGGTTATGATTAATAATGTTTGCTTCATAACCTGATGACAGCAGCTAGTTGGTGTTGGTCAACGGCGAAGCTGTCAGCGGACAGACAGTGTAACCAATCAGAGAGCTAGAATGAGCAGCTAGGCTCTGACAGGCTGACCGCGCTCTGTGTAACGCTCATGCTGTAACGCTGTTGTGGAGTTAATGAAACCACTCTTTGTGACTACAAATGATGATCATAAGTCCTCCCTGCGTGTTGTTCTCTGCGGCAGACGGCCGGTTAGCCAGAGAGCAGACGCCAGTTTTACCATAATGACGCATTTAGTGGTTAAAATGTTCTTCCAGCGGTCATACCTGCTTTCCTCTGTCCACGCATCATCCTCACCTTTTTTTACTCGTGCTTGTGTGTGTGCACAGATGTGGGTTTATGTCTGCGTCCTCGCTGTGTGTGCGTCGGTCTGTCACCTGCTCTCGTCAGGACATCTTTGATCATCTGATTTCGATGTTCGCCAGGATGAGTCATTGTGCATACATTTCTGAGGCTGTGTACATACACAGTTGATAATAACACCACGTTTGTGACATCAGCTGCTAATGCTTCCTCATCCGTGGATGTGTTCCCATCCTCAACCTGTTTTGGGACTGTGGTAGACAATTATTGAAATGTACACGTAAAATCGCTGAATCACTGTTAAATCATCTGCTGGATAACTCCAAAGTGGCATTGCAGCTGTTGACGTGAGAGAGGAAGATTAAAGGACCTTGGGGTGTCTCAATTTCCTGAGATATGCTGGGTGGTAACTGGTTGGGACTGGATTTTGTTGTGTAGAGACTGGCCGTACGCATCCCTTTTTATGGGAGTATTGAGGTTTATTCCTCTGGTACTGAGCACATCTTCCTATATTTTTTGGCATTGTTTCTCATTTATTTGGATATTAACAGTGAGAGTGAACACATTTATGTAACAATTGAGATTTTTGTCTTTTATCATTCCTGTGACAAAGTGGGCTTTGGGGACCGGATTAGCAGCAACAAGTACACAGACGAATCAAACAGCGAGCTGTCACAGGCAGGTGCAGATCCAGGAAAGGTAAGGCAGGACTCGTGGTCGGGGACAAAAGGCTGAGATGTTTACCGGGGATCAGGAGAGCAGACGTGGTCAGATCTGATTGCTGTGAGCCTCAGGTGAGCGGGCAGGTAGGCGTGGCTGAGTGTGGAAAGGTGCTGAGGGCACAGGTGAGCAGATGAGGAGACAGTGGCAGCAGGTAAGAGGACTGAACATACTGTGACACAGTCGTTAATGATCCCATTTAGCGAGTCAGCTCGTGTTGTTGTGTTGTGCTGAGCGAGCGGACGCACTTCTGCGAGCTATGAAGGAAGATACAAACCAACATTTTTCTGCTGGGGTTCGCACCATATGGAGCTTTATGAGTGTGATCACTCATCACAGTGCTGTGTGTGCGTACGCAGTATGGATTTACATTAGTCATTACACACAGTCCAACGCGGTCCATCCTCCCCTGGACTGTGTCTATTGATGCAGCTAAACACACAGGCCTGTTCTTCCTGGAATGTTTGACTTGTCTCAGCGTCTGTATGTTCTAATGTGCGTACGTCTGTCTGTCATACGTCTTTGGCTTGAAGCTGGCTTCCAAACATACATGTCCATTCTGGAAATCTCCATGAAACTGCTTCTGATCGAGCCACAACAGCGGCGCCATAGAACAAATCCACAAACCTGTTTTTGCTCCTGGAAGCAGCCGCGGTGCCGCTGGAGAAATGATGTCATCAGGGAGGAAGAGCGTTCACACAGGCTGCCTCAGTGATTAAATGACAAACTGTTTATTTTCACAGCTTGACTGCTGACCATCCATAGCTGGGGGGGGGGTCTCGCTCAGGCCTCAGTAACCCCACAACTAAGCATGTAATCTCAGCAGTGAATTCTCTCACTAAGTTTAATATTTTTTGCTTCTTGTATGTTGAATTCTGCAGCATATCTGCGCTCAAACCACAGCCGTCCTGCTCACATGTCGCTGATCTTGTAGTTTTAAAATTCATTTAACAGGATGTGTATGTGCGTGCGTGCGTGCCGCATATATCAATTTCTTTTTTGTGCAGTGTACAAGTGCACTGTATTGATAAACCATTTCCATATTCAGCTGGTGCCTGTGGAAATGGATGAGCTCTGCATTATCAAAGCGCCAGCTCCCTTATTTACATTTCATCCTCTTCTTCCTGTAATAATCTTTGAAATTGTTATTAACCCGAGGAGACCCCGTTCCTGTAAAAGGATGTGGAAATAGAATGTGAAATCACTTAAAGATGAGATCTGGTAGCAGGAAGCTGCAGTGCACTGATGTAATCTTTGACTTACAATATGACGCTCGCTTTTCTCTCGTCCGCTGATTTGATGGAGATGTTGCGTCTCACCTTGATTGACTCATGTCTCGATGATGCTAACACACACCGACTACAAATCACACGACATTATTCTTCTGGGTTTCCAGTCCACTGAAGGTACGCTCGGCTCGATATTTCCAGCTTGTCTCACTCTAACCCCGACACCTCGGGATTTGACCACTCAGATGCCGAACTCTGGCATTTTACATGTACTTCCAAATCTGGTTATGTTATTCAACTGTCTGGCATTTCCAAAGGTCACAACCTTTACTTGTTCATTTGGTGCCTTCGATGTCAATGTTTCTGTGTTCAACATGAGTTTTTCCGGGGCAGATGTCAGAGGTCTGGGCCTCGTTAGGGCTGCAGAGGGAGCCGATCGGCATTAGCAATCAATCCTCAGCAGGCCCTCTGTGATCTTTTCTGCCTGCCACTCCCTCTTTGATCTCCCAGGCCTGATCAATGAGCCTACGGTTTATTCAAAAGGCTGCAGAATTACAGTTCCAGCAGATCAGTGAATGAGGCCACAGGCACCAAAGCAAGAGATACCAACACACTGAAACAGCTGAGCTCAACTTTCTCTCTGCCAAGTTAAACACTAAAATGTTGTTGTCCTGTGGTTTGGCTTTTCACAATGCTCTCGACAGTATGTGCCTTTTCCTCTGCAGTACGTATCTACCATAGACAGACTCTGAGGAAGTGACAGTCAGTCCTCCTGTAGTATTAGGCGCAGCCTGACGGTGGGGAAGGAGAAGCCGAGCAGAGTGGTCGGTCTGAGTGGCTGAAGACTGAGAGAGATGAACCGTGGTGGCCTCTTTCTCTCCTGTGAAAGGAGCCCGTGGGCCCGTCCTGCAGCAGGAAGGTTAGGGATTCATCATTGACCAGAAAATTCAAGTGTGTGTGTGATCAGGGTGGCTGGCCCGGCGCTGGGCTAAATGGAAGACTAATGGGTGGAGGGAGCGAGCCTGACGGGCTCTGAGGAGCCCTGTTCTCTCTCCCTCCACCTGTCATCCATCACATTTCCAGCTGATACTGGGAGATAGCTGTCTCACACTGGTGGGAGGGGGGCCAAGGGAGCAGACGGAGGGGCGGGGGAGCGGGGGATGCCAGCTGGCTGGAGACGGGGACGGGGACGTGGCTGCTGCATATCATTATGAGCGTTCAGCGTTTAGCAGCCATTCTCATCCACAGACTGAGGGGATACCTGTCACAGCGCTCAGGCCGAAGCTGTAACAAGACCAAGCGACCGTCGGTCCATTCAGACCACACCTCTGAGAATATTCATGTGTGTGCAAGTGTTTTATCGTGCAACACTGAAGTAGGCTGAAGTAAAAAGAAGGACTCAGTGACCATCACGGTTAGCATCAAAGCTTGTGTCAGTAAATCAGAGTCTCATCGTGAAAGATGCAGCTGTCTGTCCTCCAGCGTGGAGGTTTGGAGGTTTGGGAGGAACCTTTCAATATACCTTCAATATACCTTCAATTCAATATACCTTTATTAGTCCCACAAGGGGAAATTCCAAAAAAGGTGTTGTGATATTCATTGTATCTGTGTGTCGGTGGGGACGCTCTGGTCCTCAGTATGCGGCGTCAGCCACATAATCACTGGCTCTGCTTTTCCTCTGTGGGACAGAAAACACCAGGGACACACACAGATCACACACATGCCCAACAAAAGCCGGTGAAATGGCGTTTGAAAGTCTTTTCTATCAGCTCAGATAAGACTTCTTTTAAAACAGATGTCACCTTGAGGGCAAAGAAAGGAGATTATGGATTTTTTTTTCGTCACCTCTGCTCGCTGTCCTTTACTGCAGTGATGCGTTAGAGCTCTGAAGGCAAAATGCTCCTTAGATTAGACTAATAATTAGAAAATAATCAGAGTAATTGTGTAAGAAGTAGAAAAGGTGTCCCTCAAACATCAGTGTGTACTGTATGGAAGAAGTCATTGAATACTTGAGTGCTTTAGCATACGTTAGCTTTCCCGTTAGCATGCACTGATAAAAAAAATCCTCCTCAGCCTCATTTTAATTCGCCTCCTTCGCTGCAGACCATTACAGCATTTTTCACCTGATTGATGTAATTTTCTGTTTGTGCCTCGGTCAAAAGCAAAGTATCAATAAACTGCTGACAAATCGCTGTGTCCGCTCCCGCCATGATGAATGTGTATTCATGGGCGTGTTGTTGTTCCAAGTCCACGAGTCCTGCATGCAGCATAGGACGGACCCTCTTCTTCCTCACTTTGATAGCCAGCCCTGTTAACAATTCACAAGCACTATATACACATTTAATACTATGGTGTGGCTGTGATCAGATATGTGTGTATTAATGTGTTTGTCAACTGTTTTCACACGTAAAAGCAGGCTGGTGTATAAACAGATAGGACAATATAGTAAAACATAGTTGTACTAATATAAAATATAGGAGTGAAAATACATCAATAACCAAAGAAACATAACTGAGAAACTTAACTCCTCATAAACTTGTTACAGACAGAATGAATGCGTGTTTGTGTGGTGATTATTAATACTGATTGGGAGGTTTATGCCGTATTAGCTTTGTGAAACTTCAAATATTAAATTGTTGAACATTGACTGAACTTTGTGATTTCATCATGAGGGGTTTGTAAATCTTTGGCTGCTCCATAAACAGCATTTAAAGTAATTCATCTTCTATACAAACGACTAGATTAACGACAGAAACAGAACATTTGAGCCCAATTGTATTGTTTTTATATTTTGCAAAGTGTAGACGCAATGCACTGCAGGTCTTTGTCCTTAATCAGTGAATCTCAAAGAACGATCAATACAAATGTTTATATGTTAATACAAATGCAACATTTTCCTCTTTTTTAGCGAAGGGCGACTGAGAGCCTTCAGCGTGCCGAGCAGTTAAAGGGATAGTTTGGGGTCTTCAAAGTGGGTTTGTATCAGTGTGTTGCTTACTGTAGATGGGGCTTTGCACACCCCCAGCGAGGGGAAGCAGCAGAAACAGCAGCTCAGACGCTGGGAAGTCTGCTGCACTTTAGCCACCTCCTAAAAGGCCCACCTGAAAGATCAATGACGGCTCAAGTGTACTCTATATTTAGAGTATTTTCACTGCTTTACCTCGGTGTCAGACCGCGCTTTCCAATGAAAACTGAGGGCACCAGACTCCTTTGAGAAAAAGAGTAATTTTAGCTCTCAGAACATGAGAGTCGCTGGTCTTAGCTGCCTTCATTGGTTAGTTTGTTGGATGTCAGTGAATCCTAACTAACCCTTTACGACATGTTCAAAAACCCAAACTGTCCCTGAAAGCTGATTCCAGATGAAGGAGAAAGCTCAGAACTGCTAACTTTGCAGAAGAAAAACTCTAAAAAGTGTCAAAGATATAACGTGTTCCTGGTCTGATATATTTAATAACTTGTTCCCGTGCTCTGGGTTTCTGTGGTCTTAGTCCTCTGTAGCAGTTAATTAAAGAGGAAACACTCCGGCACAGTTCGTAGGTGGAAAAGTGCCCACGTATACAGTAAAAACTTCTGTGATATGTTTCCTCATATGATTTCCGCTGCCCACCGGTCTGCACCAGACTCCCTCCCTCGCCTCTTCCTGGTTTCCTCTGTCTCTTCTTGTATGGCAGAGGCTCCTGACACTTTTGTGTACCGTAGCTGTTAAAATGCAAATTTAACAGGATTCAGCTTTCCTGTTCTGTCGGCAGTTTGCTGTGTGACGTCCCCATCTCCCTGCTGCTGAGCAGAGGACATGAGTGTCAGCTATATCCATCCTCCTGAGCTTTGGTAAAATGCCACGATATCCTCCTGCACAAACTGCAGCACTCCCCTCACGCTGCAGAGCAGAGACCAACAGGCAGCTCGCTCTCGGCTCTCTCCTGTTTTAGGCCCTGACATTGTTTGCACGTCTGTTGTACGTGTTTTAAGCTGACGGCAGCTCAGGGAAAAGCTCGAGCTTGCTGCAGACAGATAGCAGAGATAGCTTAAGATATACTGTGCAAACATTGTGTGGAGAAGATTTCAAGCCCCACTTTACACCAAGAATAAAACTCAAACAAAGGAAGGCGGTGATGGCGTATTCATGTCACAGTCTTTTGTAAAGCCACATGAGCATTATGCAGGGCACCTCGCCACCTTTAGATGTCATACAAGAAGGGCAGGTCGTCGGTTTGCAGCTGTAAAGTTTGTAATGTGGCTCTGTTGCATTTATTAGACGAGCAGTGAACAGAGACGGTTTCTCATTGCAAGAGATAGAATGACGAGCTCCCCAGAGAAAAGTCTCTTCTGTGGCCTTTCCGTCAACTGTGGTGAAGTGTGTTCTTTGCAGACATCTGCCACAGCGGGGAGAAGCACACACAGCGCCTCCTTTCCTTTGTACAGTTCGCTGTAAAGAACTCTGCCTCAGCAGCGACGGCATTGGCCCTTTGTAAACAAGTGCTATTAATTGTCACAGTGTCATTAACTCGCAGTGTATGCCGAGTAAACAGCCTTCGCTAAGGTGAAATGAAGCATACTGCAAATGATGTGCACTTAGCAGAGAGTGGAGACGGTGTGTGTGTGTGTGTGTGTGTGTGTGTGTGTGTGTGTGTGTGTGTGTGTGTGTGTGTGTGTGTGTGGGTGTGGGTGTGTGGGTGTTTGTGGGTGTTCTGGTGTGTATGCAGTACCTACAATAGATTGGGTCAAGGTTGCTTACAGGCAACACGTGGAAATGATTATTGAAAGAGAAGTGAGGAAGAACAATTATTACTCTTAAGTAGGGCTGGGCGATATGGCTGAAAACTCTATTGCGATATAAGTGTTTTATATTGCTCGATATAGATAATTATTGATATTTTTTATGACCTATTTAAAATAAGGACCGGGAGAAAAATACATTCAATTTAAACATTTTTACTTTAAATTTAACCTCTGATTATAATCCCCTCAGCTATCAAGGCAGAAAGGAAATGTCAACACAACCATGGAAAACGCTCAAATAATAAATGTAAATAAAAGTGTAAAAATGTAAACAGAGAAAAACCTGGGAACTTTTTTTCTGCAGGTTTAGTACAGGAAGTTCACAAACTGATTCACCTTCTGCTGAATAAAATGTTTTCAGATATGTGCAGTGTTTTGTAAACATAGCAGAAACCGAGGTGGACTTGACATCTGTAACATACAAACAAACAAACAAACAAACATGATAGACTGTACAGTAACACTGACTGAACTATAAAACCAGCCTCGACATATGAACAACTTCAGTCACTCTTCTTACTCTAAACATACATGAACTATTCAATTATATTCTTATTGCAAGTGTGTTTAAAAAAAAAAACTACGTGTAAGAGCTGTTTGTAACCTGGCTTCTCCTCAGAGCTCAGTGAAGCATGTCTTTAGCTATATGATACGCCGCTGCCTCCGTTACGTCTTTGTGCCTTTTAGATGATTTGTCATCAGGCACTGAAGCAGATACCTCTGCATGGTGGTCAGCTGCTCGTGCGGTGGTGCTGCGGTTGTTGGACGTTGGCGAATACGGCTGCGCTCTAAAGAGTGAGCGCGGCTAAGGTGGTTAAACAAGTTTGTGGTGTTACTGGTCTTGGTGGGGACGACAGACGTGCATAAGTTACAGACTGCATTGGTCTGACTACGGTCCGACTTATAAAATCCAAAAAACTTCATACTGGCGAGCTGACTTTCCCTGACTCACTGATTAGCGATTACTCCCTACGTTGCTCAGTTCCCTGAGAGCGAGTGCCTTTGTTCATGCAACCAACCTCGCTTCGCAACTTCAGGTTTCTTCCGACGAAGAAAAAAAAATTATCGAATGCTTTATCGAACGCATTTTATATTGATATTGATGACGTGTCTATCGTGAGACATATCGCTATCGTTTTATCGGCCAGCCCTACTCTTAAGACAGACAAGAAGCAGACAAAAAGAAACTCAACATGTACTAAGACTGTTCTTCTTTCCTTTCCTTTCCTTTCCTTTCCTTTCCTTTCCTTTCCTTTCCTTTCCTTTCCTTTCCTTTCCTTTCCTTTCCACCCCTGTGTTTCCTCGGCCCCATCATGACGCTTATGACTCATCAGAGACACATGGTCATAAATCAGCCACTTTATTTAGACTCTCCTGTCAATGAATCAAGTCCCATCTATGAATTAAGCCTCTGTTAACGTGCATCTTTAATCCGTAGGACATCCTTTTACTCACAGGCGTCGCCGACTGTCACGTGCATTAACTGCTCCTGCTGCATGAAGTGTGGCGGGACAGTGATGACGAGGGAAAGTGTCACATCACGTCCATACAGCACAGACACTGTCCTTATTGTTGCATCAGTAAAGATTATTCATGAAGCACGTCATTGTCTGTATACAGATGAGATTAATGTTTAAAATAGGAGCCCGTGGTGGTGGTTCTTAAGGTAGATGAATACAGCAGGGCTGCATAAATCCTGAAAATAAAGGAACTTTGCCAAACAGTTGACTTTGTATTAAAAGTGCTGAATTGTATTTCTTTTTGAGGTCGCTTATGGTGTATTGTTGCGTATTATCAGCCTTTATAACAGCAGAATTTACTGGTCATTTCAATGGAATCGCTGCAGTAAATGTGTGTAATTCTTTTGTTTAACTTGATTGAATTATTAGCCACATGATTCGTTAACAAACTGCTCCACAGCAGAGGTTTGCAGACAGCTATG
This sequence comes from Chaetodon trifascialis, assembly GCF_039877785.1. Taxonomy (NCBI): domain Eukaryota; kingdom Metazoa; phylum Chordata; class Actinopteri; order Chaetodontiformes; family Chaetodontidae; genus Chaetodon; species Chaetodon trifascialis. Next base: position 2,592,874 of record NC_092061.1, read on the forward strand.
AGGAAGGATTCGATGGTATAAAATGAGCTGTCGTCATCCTGCTGTCTCGTTAGGAAGCTGCCTCGTTAACAGTTAGAAAGCTTGCTGGCCTGGAGAGGAAGGAGTGGTGTCACTCTCTGGTGTGACCATGTCTTTGACTCTGAGTTCTGTTGGTATTTAGTTCACTCGGACCTTCAGTAACTGAACTTTCTGCCACCTGAGGGCCTTCCTTCTCCTTCCTGAGAAGTCAGAGTGTTTCAGGCTGCTGCTGCTGCTGGAGGAGATATTGGTCTTAACGTCTGTCTCTTCTTCTTTCATGGTGGAATTCTCTCTGTATGGGCCTCCAAAGAAGCCCTTCGTCTTTGATTCTGCCGAGCTTTTATGTAAAATGTGTAAGATTTTAAGTGCTCGAGGGCAAATGTTTCTTTTAAAGAAGCTTGGCATTCTTTTGCCTGTGTTTTTAGGACCTGTGTTGTCATGCTTCAATCAGTTCAAACAAAGCGAGCGTGGATGCGTGTCTGCGGTGCTGACTTTGATGTCGAAGTCAGATATTTAGGTGAGGCACAGGCGCGGACACATGCGAGTCCATTTCCTCTCCTCTCCTGCACTGAGACGAGCGAGACTCCTGAAAGACACTTGTCCCCGGTGGGCCGGGAAGGCGCCTTGTGCCTGAAGAGCTCTGGGGCTGCTGCTCCGACAGGTGACTCCATCAGCTGTCCTCAGCTCTTTGACCACATGTGCAGGACAAGGACACAACATCCGCTGCCCACTTCAGTGCAGCGTCACCTAGGCTGTCATAGGCTGGGTCAGCTGTCAGTCACAGCTGAGTAATGTATTGTGAAGTGCCCAAGCCAAGGGCGCCGTCAGCCGCGGTGCTAATTAACTCTGCAGAAGACCTCTGGGTCGTATAAACAGGGGTCAGCACACCCCACTGTAATTCTGGCATTAGGCAAGAATCGTCCTCCATGAGGATCAGTGTGATGAGGATGACACACTGTAGGTTCCCAGGCAGCAGTGTGTGTGTGTGTGTGTGTGTGTGTGTGTGTGTGTGTGTGTGTGTGTGTGTGTGTGTGCGTGCGTGTGTGCGTGTGTGCGTGTGTGCGTGTGTGCGTGTGTGTGCGTGTGTGCGTGTGTGTGCGTGTGTGTGTGTGCGTGTGTGTCATTCTTATTAGGAAAGGTCATCTCGTTGTTTGGGATGCAGAAAGTTTCTCACAAAAGATGAAATTTGGGATTCAGATTTGAAAGTGTTGCTGGTCTTAGCCGCACAGTCCCAGTCAGATCCTGTGAGGAAGAACATAGTGGAAAGTTTCATGACCTCTTTGATTGAGTCACATTGTGACTGTGAATAGGGTTTTTTTTATATAAGCAGCTGCACTACAGACACCCGGCAGATATTTTTAGTCTTTGTGATGGCCACGCGTTAGGACAGCCGAGCACAGGAGTATTACTTTTTTATTTTCAGGAGAAAAACCTCTTCGGTGTCTGTGCACCACAGCAGGCCGACATCACCACAAAGATAAGGTCAAGAGCTGAAAAGAGCAACAACACGATATTTGTGCTGCTGATGCGGCCGCGGCGCCGTCAGTAATGCAGCCACAGACTCCGTCCTCGGTGGGTTATTTCGCTCAGGCCGCCGTCACTTACAGCCCGTTTATGTTTCTGTCATGATCACTTAAAAACACTGCCTCGCCTCTAAAGATACAGCTACACTACTGGCTGACAGGGATTTCCTTGATGGAATAATCGGACCTCAGGATCCACTTATGAGCTTTTTCCAAAGCACTAGTCTTGCTTGCGCCATCTCCATGACAACTGAGCACACATCCGCCGCTGAGGGCCACAAAATGTGATTACAATGTGAAAAAGCTGCTGCAGTAAATGGACCTGAGTAAAAGCTGCTCTGATCAATATGTTCATTCTGACCAGGCGACTTCATCTCTGTCATCTCTGCGTGGTCACTGACGTTATTACCGACTGCTCTGCACAGCGTTTTTTGGCTTCTTTTAGCTAATTGTCTTCCAGCCCCTGTTTTGTTCAGTCTCTTGGCTCTCATCAGCATCGTTTCCAGCCGCAGCTGTTTTTATCAGAAAGCTTCTGGTGCACCTACTGTACGCTGCCGGCCAAGCGGCAAACAGCAGGCGCGCGCCGTTAGCAAGCAGCTGGCGAACCCAGCGCTAAGTGCTTAAAGTGCTCCAAGATTACATTGTTAAACGACTCCAAGGCCAGAAACGAACGTTCACACTCAATTATCATTACTTATCGTTCTTCTTTCCTTTTTTCTGTAAAGAGTGAAGACAAATTAAGACGCGTAGAGACAGACAGATGCAAACTTTATGACCAAGCCCATGCAGCACTGCACACTGTGCCTTAAGTCTTGTGTTCACCCATTAGCTTCAAAGGGAAGAGAAAGTGCTAATTCACTACACAAACAAGTATCCGTTGGATGACAGACTTTCTGCAATTTCGGTGCCAATTTTGCAGATACGAACGGAGCCTTTAATAGACTGCAGAGCTCTCTGTGCTGCGTGAGGCTGTTCTGTGTGGTTTTGCATGATTTGAAAAGTTGTGTCGTTACATTAGCGGCCGGTGTGTCCTTCTAATCCCATTTGCCTCGTGGTTACAAACAAGGTGCCAGCAGAGCCACTCAGCTGAAGGAACAGGGAATCCACGCTTTATACCAAGCAGCCCTAATTCAATTGACATTACTGGCTGGCTTTAATGGATTTTACCTGGTGAGCCTGCAAATTGAATATTTTAAGGCATATCAAGTCCTTCGGAGCAGCTGAAAAGAAAGGGTGCAATTTTCATTTGGTGGGCCCTTGGTATCGAGACGGTGACATACGGGAGATTATAATCTATTTCTTGGATTGGAGTTGATTTGTCCTCGGTAAAGCGCGGTCCCTCTTGCCTGTGGTTTGGGCTTTTATCTCCCTCAAGCCATTTGATGTTCTTAACCACTGCTTTTCATTAGCGGAGCACGGACTCAGGCGCTCACCCCTCACATGCACCACGTACACACAACGACACCCCCCCGCCCATCGCAGCCCCCCCAGGCTCCAGCCTCGTCTTCCCGTGTGAAGTCAAGCTCTTTGCTGTGTCATCTCGCCGAGCCTCTGAGGTTGTTATTGTTTTATCTCCCGGTGTGTTGATCTCTGCGTGAGGTGGGCGGCCGTCCTTCCCCTGCTCTCTGTAAAGGTCAGCGAGCTGCGGATGAAGTTGTGTCGATCAGACGAGTGTCAGAGACTGACAGCTCATTTTCATCAAAGCAGCTGTGGACGAGGGGGGCCAAGGCGTGGACTGCCTGGGGGCCTTTGGCTCTCTGAGGATTCTTCACTACACACTTATCAGCCTTACCGGCTCACTGTGTGGAGATATTGCCCTGCAGTCTCCTCTGGAGTCTACTAGCTCTGCAGAAAGTCGCCGTTCGCTCTGAACACAGTATATATACGGCTGTGCAGAGGGAGGGAGCAGTAAAAACACCGTCAGCGGCTCAGCGCTGTAGCATTTGTCATTTCTAACGCAGCCTCGTCTGATGATCTGAACCTTCGCCACGCTCTGCTCAGTTTTTGCCCTCTTCCTCCTCCCCTGTGCCGGTATTCTAAACATGGTTTGCATTGATTTATTCTCCTCCACCAATTAAAAGCAATTTTGTGAGCATTAGAGTAAGCCATGCCGGGAGCCGTTTACTGCGGCAGGCTGTTCATTACCTCATTGTGTGCGTGTGTGTGTGTGTGTGTGTGTGTGACCTCCTGGGTGCCTCTGCTATGCTTCTTTAACTCTGTGGATGTACGTGCGAGCCCGTGTGCCTTTGCATGTACATTAAGACATACGTGAGCAGATGTGTGCGGGTGTGTGTCAGAGATTCGCGTCACGTGCGGCGCATTAGTCCTCTGTTTGCAGGATAAATCCTCATGTCGTTGAAGCGGTGTCAGTTGCCTCTGCCACGACACAAAGCTTATCTTTTAGCAACTCCCGTGCCCCCGTGGGGAGGGGAGACGTGGGGGCAGGGCGTGGGATGAGGGGATGTGTGAAAGAAGACAGGAAGTAAATAACCCTGGGCTCTGGGAGGAGGTTAAGAAGCCAACGCCACGCTGAATAACGAGTGTTACCCCTGAAGGATCCACTTCCTGCTGCACCTACCCTGCCCCCCCCCCCCCCCCACCCCCACCCCCACCCTGATGGAGCTCCGTGCCATGATGGCAGCCTTCACAGCGGTGTGTCAGTGCATACAGGCCTCTGTTTGTCTGTAAACGTCAGCGGATCTACGACCGCCGTCCGTGCTGGATTAATGTTGCATTGGTATACTGCGGCACAGGCAGCAGAACGACGGTGTTTTGGTGTCAGTCTGGGAGCATTTTCAAACTTCTGTAACTTCAGGCAAAACTTCGTGACTGAAATATTATCCTTCCCGACTTTTCTGTCTGCAGTTGTCGAGACCAAGCGGACGTTTTTCAGAACGGTTTTTGTGAGATTCCTGCTCATTTCGTTCTTTGTTTGCCCAAGTTTTTCAAATCGCTGCTCAGTCGCTGCTTCATTTACTGTATTTAATAACACCGGCAACATAAACACTTTGTGACATTTTGAAATAACACAATGTGGGAGACAAAATAACAATTGCAGAACGTTTCACTGTGTCAGCGTGGAATAATTAGAGCTGCTGCGGCTCAGAGACGCTGTGCAGCGTGGACGCCGCACGCTCCCACTGCGGCGTCCACGCTGCACAGCATCACGCTGAACAGCATCACTGCGTTTACGCACCGTGTGCAGAGGTGTGCGCTCAGCTTGGACGTGCACGTATTTGGATGAGACGAGCTTAGAAAGTGGACAGATGTTTGGAGCGCTGACATGGAGGAGGTGCTCCTGTGTTACAGGCGAGGGCCGGCGGACCTGTCCATGCTGTCCATGCAGATCCATTTCAGACTGTTTGGTTCTCCTCAGAGTAAACTGATTTCTGACTCTCACCTCTTCGTCACCAGCACGTGAAGCGCAGCACATGAAACCAGAGATGAGGCGTCACTGTGTGAGCAGCAGGCCGGGCCTTCAGAGCAGTTTCCCTTTTACTAAGCGTTCCCTCTGGCCATGCGACTATTTATTCCCCTCATTTTCTCAAAGCTGCGAGTGAAATGAAAAGAAGCAAGAAGAGAGAAAAAAGGAAAAGGAGTGTGCGGGTTAATCTCTTTAGCCAAAGGCGACGCTGTGACATTATCTCTTCATCACAACTTAACAATGGCCTCCTCCTATGACTGTTTGTTTGAGCGACTGTGTACATACATGTGCAAACCACACACGCGTGAGCACATATGTGCGTGTGTGCATTTGCGTGTGTGCATGTTTTCCCGCGCCTGGCTCGTCTGAGTTCTGAGAGCGTTTGCTGTTGTGCTCAGAATGAAAGGCATCATGTTTACCCACACACGCGTTCGTCTGCAGATTAGCCCGCGGCTGCCTGCCCGCCCCCCCCATGCAGGAGATGCACACTTCTCCAGCAGCCTTTGTTGAGCCCCACTACCTGCTCCTTCTAAATTCAAAAACACTTTAATATCACCCAACAAGGCATGATACAGCAGTTCACAGGCTAGACGAGCTGTTCCACAAACGCTCAGACTGACTAACTGCACTCAGTCATGTTGGATTAATAAAGAGAGACAGTCTTGAATTTGTTGAATTAAACTCGAGTGCGCTTTGATTGAAAAACCTTTTATCTGATGAAACGGGAGAGGAAACACTGCGCAAATATTTCATAAGTCTTAAAATATCTCACGAGCGAGTATTATTGACTGTTTCTGTTTCCCTCTGCTGCGTTTTTTTTCCTCCTCCCGCGTGTTTTTCCCCCTCTCGCTGCGCTTTTGAATGTCGTGAAAATCCAATTAGGTGGACACATTCTGCGAAAACGCCACAAAAACACGCTCCATGATAGCAATCATATGAATTCTTCAAATGGGATTTTCAATGCTCTCCTTTCACACCGTGTCTACACTAAAGATAGAGTAATTGGTAAACAGATCTCCATACAAAATGTTTTCCCCCCTCTCTTTTATGGCCACTCAGCATAACAATGGGTACTTCTGTAATCTCTGCAGTGTGATTCAGAAATGAAAAGCCAATGATATGTGTCTCCTGGCATGCAGGGAAAATGACTGCTACTGTAGGTAGGGCATGTTAGCAGCACTTAGCGGCTCCCCCACTGACACATGAGCAAACGGCTTATAATTGTCTTATATATTGCATTGTTTCAGGCTGGCACTTCTGGCGGGCCATGGCACTCCCTGAAATTGCTAAAAAAGCTCAAATATGGCGTCTATATGCTCTGAAAAATGCTAATGTTTACCTGGATACAGGTGAGGAATCCTAAATGCTTTCTTAACATTCATGTTGACGTTATGTTGCTTAAACAGAGGGAAGAAATGAATAATTCATACTTGGGGAAGGGGCTGCTGCCAGGCCGATAGACTCAGGATATTATGTGTACCTGACCATGACAGCAGCAGAGTGAAGGTCTGTCCCAGCGTCGTGCTCGTATGACAGTTTTCATAAAGGGACTCCAGAGCGTTCTGCCAGTGTCTGAATCGCTCTGTCGTCCTCTGAACATTTTAGGATGATTTTAACGCTGTGCCTCCACAAACAAGGCTTATTTTGCTCTGCCGTAACCGTCGTATGGAAGCATCTGCTTCCTTCCCTGGTGAACGGTCGAGATGGGCAGTACAACACATTGATTTAAGTAACTGCAGAGTGCACAGTCACGCTCTGTGCCTGCACACGCACACACTCAGCCTCTTCCCGAACCTTCTCTTTCTCATTGTTTTTCCAGCTACCTAAACTCTGTCTCCTCACGCCCTCCTACGATCTAAAATCCCCTAACCCCTTACCTACAGCATGTGTTTTCTTTCTTGTCCTTTTTCATTTTGAAGATGAAATAAAGAGCAGTGAGACTGAGGCTCTGCCTCTGTGAGGCTCTGCTTCAACACTGTAGTGCTTTCAACTAAAGGCTAGCATCAGCATGCTAACATGCTCGCAGTGACAGTGTTAACATGTGGATGCTAACCTGGTGTAATGCTAGCTTACTCAGCTGAGGATGATGGGAATGTTATTCATGAACTCAGGTAGTAGACAGAGTGAGATTTTGACCTGAAGACAGAAGAAGAAACATGAACGTCTGTAACTGATTTCTAATAGTTGAGACATTTCAAATCACTGTCACAGCATGTCCTCGGGTCCTTCCCTGCTCCAGTCTCACGTCCAAATATGCTCACCTCTGGCTCCAACAAACAAGATGGCCACGGACATATTACCAAACTCAAGGCTTCAAACAGGCTGATGTCACGGCGGCTACGTCCACTGCATTGAACACATCTGTCCAAGAGGTTGTGCCAGTTCACCTGAGGTATTTCACAGGTGGCCTCAGGTGAGAGGTCAGGGGTCATACATCCTCTGCACCAAGGGAAGCTCAGTGGGGTAAACCAATTAGAGACCCCATACACGAACACTCAGACACACACATGCACACACACACACGCAACACAAAGCATTAAGAGTCCTTTTTTTGAAATTTTTAAGACTTTGCAAAAGTTTCCGTGTCTCATTGTACATTGTGAAAATAAGTCTGTTTTGATATGTCACTTCGGAATTGGAGTGTAGGCGTCTGGCCTGATTTATTTTTTGCTTGCCAGCGTGTGTGTGTGTTCCAGTGTGTGCTCTTGCAGCAGTTATGGTCTATGAAGCAGCACACTCGTAGATGAGCGCGGTGCTTTACACTGTTCCATTTGCCATCAACCACAAACCGTCACAAAGTGCTGTCCTCCCGCTGTCTCCCTGCTTTCCCCCACAATGCAGCGTCTCTCTTTTCCCCGTCTCCCACTGAGCTCGCAGTCCCTGCACACTGTTTATGTAGGCGGGATGGCACAATAAAACAGGAAACGCTTCCTTGGGGAGCTGCTGATTTGGGATGCATATGGTCCTCAGAGGAGTCAGTGGAGATAAATGGTCAGACTAGATCACCAAACCCTGTGATGCATGTGAGCCAGGAGCAGCCCAGCAGAGCCAGATGGAAGCAGGCTACAGAGGTAACTGGAGTGCAGTGGACTCAGACCACTGGCTGGGGACTCCCATTACCATCCAGCCTCCACCTTATTGGATTTCCCCTGGAAATTTTTATTTCTTTCACCGCCCCGCCGAGAAGTAGCTCTCCTACTTATCTCATCACTATTTATTAAGGGAGCCCCTGAGGAGTCCAAGCATACGATCAGGTCTGAGGGAGGACAGGCGGCAGAGAGACGGCGCTAAGAGAAAAAGAATGAGAGGATAGAATATACAGTATTTGCAGCTTGATTTTCTCCATTTTTTCATCCAAGAAAGGGTTGTGATGACATGAAATGGCATAAGAATGTGGTCCCCTCTGTGCTCCCTGATTGCCTCTGTACAACCAGCACCCGCTTCACTTTGTTCCGCTCAGTCGGGCTCAGACTCAGCACAGCACTGATGAAGACTCGTCAGCTTCTCTTATGATTGCTGACAGTTTTAGGAGTTGCGCCGAGCGTAACTTTAAACTGTCAACTGTTGCCTTTTTACACTGCGTCCCCTTTTCTCTCTGTGGGCTGTTGTCTCTTTACTTCCCCTCTAGTTGTTTAATACTTGGTATTCAGAACAGTCAGGCTCGATTGTAGCTCGGCGGCTTCACAGTAGACCTATTCAGAGGCTGAGGAAAGCCCAGGTGCATTCACATAAAGTGTTCCTTCCTCCTTCATCTTTTGTTTTTTTGGAGGGGAGGAGGCTTGTCAAACTTTGAAGAGACTTCTGCCCGACTGTTGTCTGGCTTGCCCTTGACTTTACTCTTCATCTGTGTCACACATTTTGTACAATGTGTAAGACTCAGCCTGGCTAGTGGTTCGGGATGGGGTCCACCGCTTTGGTCCAGACCGAAATATCTCAACCTCTATTGGATGGAAGCCCGTTAAATTTTGTAAAGAAATTCACGGATGAATCCTTCGACCTTTGGTGATACCGTGAGCAGGTCAAAGTTTTCCTTTATCCACTAACAAATCTCAACAATCTATTCAATGAATTTTGTGCCAGACCAAAATTTCCCTGACGCTGAATCATGATGACCTTTCCTCTATCACCACCATGAGGCTTTGTGTGAGGCATCCATGTCAGCCTCAGGATGAATTGTGATGACTTTAGTGATCCACTGACATTTCATCCAACACTGTCATGGGGTCGTATTTCAATTTGTCCAATAATTTGGTTTATGATGAAACACCTGCCAAACTAATGACATTCCCACCAGCTTGAGCTGTACTTGCAAATGTTAGCATGCTAATGAACACGGCCAACATTATACCTGCTAAACATCACCATGTGAGCATTTTCATGGTGGATTGCACTGGAAACGTGTTCATGTTAGCATGTAGCTCAAAGCACTAGACCTTTACTCTTATTAAACAATGCTTTAGCTTCATAAATGTGCTCTGAGGTAACTGATAACTGAACTGTGAATTGCATGGCTGGCTGAGCTACAGCATGGATCAGTCAGTCACCAGTATTGGATGGCTGCTATTTAACCTGCAGTCGACTCCTACACTGCCGGTTACAAGGCCAAATTGACCATTAAGTCAATAAAAGACTCTTCAAGCATACAGCAACACTTGCTCTGTGGACCCGGATATGGTCTGTGGAGTAATGACTGCTTCCCTTCTGAGACTGGACTGTGTTTAAAACCTTCTGAAGCCTCACTGGAAACCATTGATACACATCCAGATCACTGAAGTGTAAAGAAACCAGATAGAAGAGCACTGGCCCTTCGGGATCCGAGCAGGACTGTGCAAGAGCTCTTTGTGTTACAGTTGTATGCTCCCGGCCAGCGAGGTCCACCTCGGCCCTTCCTTTCACTCTGACTTGAACATCAGATCTTCAGTTTAATGGAAAAAGGGTTTGCCCTTGGATTGACGCTGGAAGCTTTTATTCTGTGCTGTTTAGTGTGTTTCAGGACTTGCAGATGAAGAGTTGTAGTTGGTGGTGTGTCTCACCCAAAGCAGTCAGGCTGAGGTCATTTCCAGCTTCTCCAGTTTAGCAAGTATCTTCTTTTTGCTTTCAGTCCAGATGTATGGGAATATGAGTAAAGTGACACTGAGGATTTCTGAGGATGCAACAACAAGAAGAAAGCTGAGTTCACTCACCTTTTGACATCCACGCCCAGTCCGTGATGTAGGCCAGAAGACAGAAGTGTCACACAGCTGTTAAACTCAGGCTGAGACCCCATGATGAGTAAACTGCTGCACTTCCCTTTAACTTGTGCTGTGTTCACGTGTCGCCTTCCATGCTGCATCAGGAGTCGACGCAGCCATTGGAAACCTGCAGCACAGTCCTGATTCAGCGCCGTCAGATGGCTGAGAGGACTGTTTCTGAATGGTCTTTAGGTTGTAGGTTGTATATAGTCCTGTTAACAAATGCTTGTTGTTTGGATGAAGGCTTTGCAGAAAGGTCATGCTTCGCACATGAGGAACCAAACACTGAGCGATGGTTCAACCAGACTGACAGCTGAAAGGTCAGAAAGAGACAAAGATGCCTCTGAGTCAAATATGAATACAAGACATCACCAGTCAAAGGAAATCTGAAGCTTTGCATCCAAATCTGTGCAGACTGAGAAACGAACAGGGTCCTGTTTCAGCGCCAGGAGCTCAGGATCGACTTTTACAAGCTGCAATTAACACCAAGCTAATCTCAAAATTTAAAACTAGAAACAGAAGGTCAGTCGAGGGTTAGAACTACTTAATTGGATCACAGAACATCAGCTGAACATACTCTGGACTGACAAAACACACTTTACACCTCCTCAGTCTGACTGCTGATTGATTGAGTATCTTAGATTCTGTCAGCGGCTGTTTTTCTGTGCAGAGCCCAAAGAAAAATGGGCTCCCAAAATACTTCGAGCCTACTTTCACAGTTCGGCTGTGGTTCAGTGACGATCGAGGGTCAGCGACGCCTTCCCGGACTGGAAAACAGATTCAGAATTGAAGGATATTTGGGAAAAAGTGCAGCAATGTTCTCCTCCATCATCAGGGACATCGACCAGTTGAAAGTTTTTCTTCTTCTTCTTCTGCTGTGTTTGGTGTCTGAATTATGCTGTTTTCATGTATGTTACAATTATTGAAGAAGAAAAACATCAACATGACAGGTGGTCCAAACCTCTGAGCGTGTTGTCTGCATCTTAAAGGAATCAAACCGACTGTTTCTTTGCATCGTGGCAGCAAAAGCAGCATGTCGGGTTTTCTTTGCCCTCTCCTGCACAGTCTGACATCTTCTCATTATGTTCACCCAGAAAAGCACAGAGCGTTCAATGCACGGCCGTGAACATGAGAAAGATAATGCATGTTTTATTTTAGCAGACCTACAACCTTTGACCTGTCGCCCTCTGGTCAGGAGCATTAAAGCTGATGCACCACACCTGTCAGTGCAGCACCACCGCCTGCAAACACACCCACACGCCCTTCCTCCATCTGACGATGAATGGTTCAAGGTTTGCTCTCGTTCATAATCCCAGTATTTGTTGGCGTTGTCAGGTACAACAGTCATCCTGAAGCTGTGAGAGACAGCGAGCTCTGATTGGTTGCCGTCCAGTTTGCAGTCATGTTGTTCAGCCAAGTCCTGGAAAGTCATGGCTGGCTGCTCTCACATCTCATCTGGAAAGAGAGAAATACTGTGTGCTCTGATCTCAGCATCAGACAAAATGAGAATCTGTGAAAGTATGTAGGCCTCCGTTCACGCACGCGGCGAAAAGACATCAAGTCATCACGGAAAGACTGCCACACACACACACACACACACACACACACACACACACGGAGAAGGTGTCGTGTTTATCGTCACTCCTATAGAAAAGGAAAGCTAACCGTCTGTCATATTACCCATTTCCACTTTGCATTTGGCCCCCTTCACAACATGATAAGACATCACATCAAAGAAAGGCTTGACTGGAGAGGGCAGGTGCATTCATCGACGCGCAGGCAGGCCGGCAGGCCGGCCGGTCGGCGCACTGCGCATGCTAAAGTGCAGCAACAAATTCGAGATGAAAGCAACGTCCTATCTTTGCTCTCGTCTGCCAGCCGGCTGTGGATCGCACAGCCAAAGTGATTTGGCCTTTTTTTTATAATTCAGTCTGCTCTTCAACTTTGCTGTCACCCTCAAACCAAATCACATGTGGGACATCAGTCTAAACCTGTTTGATGTCAACACTTTCCACCTGATCGCTCCATGTTCGGCGGGTATACTTAGCATACGTGCTGCTGTTAAGGAGCTTTCTTTTTTCCTCTCGATGAAGGTTTCCTCCTTTGTCGTGCACTGAGCCAAGGACATTGACATTGTAATTTTGCCGCAGTCAAAGAAACCTTTTCATAATGTCCTTTTCAGAAAGTGGATCTATTTTTGAGGGAGGTAAAGGAGGCGTAATGGGACGTCACATCCCACTCACACAGCACCCTCATTTCATGAGAAACAGCACATCCTCCACGGACGGCAGATCCAACAGCGCCGAGAACGAAATTAATTTAGATACAAAACTAATGAGATTTTGCAAAGATGCACACCAAAGCGTATCAGAGGGTTCAGCATGCGCATTGAAACCGCAGGTGTTTGCCGCGCTTTGATTATTTGATTGACCGGTGGAGCGCATGAAAAACTCACATGTTTAAAACAGCCAATTGTCCTCTTGGGATACAGAAACAATGTGATCAAAACCAAGATAACAGCTGCGACATCTTTTGAAGACAACGCGGTGCAGTGAACCATCTGGATAATGTATTTCTAGACAGAATGACAAAAAAGTCAAAAATAAATGATTGTGTGTGTGGAGGCAGCTGCCACGCATGGATCAGCTGTGCGTCCGGTGAGTCGCTGAAGGAGGATCTGCTGGGCGGCAGGAGACAGTCCTTCAGCCTCACGTTCATGAATGTCTTTTGTCTTTTGTCTCTGCTTCGTCCACAGAGTGAAGTTGAAAGAAGGAGTGACGTTCCTCGGGGCTCGTCCCAGCAACCCCACGCAGTGGATCGTCAGCCAGGACGTGAGGAGCGAAGGCCACCGCGTGGTGACTCTGCACTGCCGCAGGAAGGAGTCCAGCTACGACCAGCAAAGGTCAGCACGTCCATGCCTGCACGTCAGACGTCCATTTAGTGGCATCTAGCAGTGAGGCTGCAGGGTGTAACAAGCTGAATACCCCTCGCCTCCCCCTCCCCTCGCCTCCCCCACAGTGGCTGCTAAAAATCATGTCTTAATTAATGCATTAATGCATTTTTTGGTCAGTCGAGGGCAGAACAACCAGCTGTGAACATAACACTGATATATCATGACCGTATTAAGTTGATATAGCCCATATGCTAGCTAACAGTTGCTTGTTTACTCCTCCAGCAGACACTCAGCCATGTTTCTGCCCTCCTGGCCAGTCTAAGCTCAGTTCTCACTCTCTTTTTATCTGTTTTGGTCTCCACCAACTCCTGAGGGACATACGGGATGAAGCTAGCTGCTAATGTGCCGCTGTGTCCCCCAGCGAGCTTGCTTTGTCTGCAGTTTGGTGCTGAGCTCAGCAGATTTCTGTCAGCTGCAGAGTGACGGACGGGAGAATCGGCTTCATGGAAACTCACGACCACTTTTCATTTCACATCGTCACCTTTTCTATTATTCATGCTAAACGATATGAATTATTGCAGCTTTAATTTGTCCTCGATTAAAGTTTTCTTTTCTGATTTCTACTTGGATATAATCTCCTAATGGGCTGCGATCTTCACCTGTGGAGGACACAGCAGCAGTAGCTCTGTCTTGTTGTCGTTGTGCGACGCTCCGTCACTCAGACCGAGCGGCGGCTCAGTTTGACTGGTTATCGCAGTGACGCTCCTCAGCTGAAATGACAGGCTTTACTTGACATTAAGGTCATGCGATATGTCTGTTGAGACCACTCTGGGGGGGGTTAATAGACTACTGCGATATCCCCTCTTCTCCCTGTCGCTCTGTCTCTCCATCCGTTCCTCTCGTTTTATTTGCATACTTATTTATCCGCCGCCGTAGCCTCAGAGTTGTTGTGGTCATTTCCTGTCTGCGTTCTCGTTCTTAAACTAATCTGGCAGATAGGGAAGCGATTGCCAGCTCTGGGAAAAAGGTTGCTGTGTTAATTAAGTGCTGATTGAAAGCCTTTGTGTGTTGTAATGGTTTTTCCTTCTCGGATCAGGAAGCGGTTTTAATAGATCTAACTTTCTAGTGACAGGTGTAATTTTATGGATTAAATGCAGATTTGGGGTTGAGGAAAGCTCCACTTATTTGCTGTTTAGCTTCAGTTCCACTTAGCAAATTCCAAACCAGGACGCTTGACATCGCAACTGCGACTTTATAATCAGAGCGGTCGAGGGGTTATTTAAGCGGAGACCAGTCCACGAAGCGTGTTACGTCGTTTGAATGTGCTGATTTGTTTAGACATGCTGCTATTAGCAGATCGCTGTGAACTATGATTATAATGTAACTACGACGCTGCAGCGTATAAAACGGAGATAACGGCGCCGGCCTTTGAGCGGCCGCGGCTGTAAAATCAGAAGCAGCTAATAAAGATTTGCTCTAACAGGCCTCTTGTGCAGTAATCTGTGGTTCTGCAGAGCCACGCTCAGCCCAGCAGCTGCTGACGGGCACGCTCACATCTCTGCATCATGTTTTCACAAAATAAAAATGTTCACTTTTCAGAACATACAGCACAAGTTTATTTGAGTGTATTAGCAGTGGGTTTCAAACACGAGCTGCCCCGGGAACTCAAAGTCGCCTCCGCACCGAAACTTCTCTTCAGACCTTCCATTCACTCGCATAATAAGTTTTGACAGCCAAGTCTTATAAATAGAAAGGTTTCGGCTGCCTGCGAATATACGGGGATGCAAAATACGCTTGTGATAATCTCATTGTTTGTATCTGCCTCCCCTCTCTTTTTCTTGACTTAAAAATGAAGGCCAGAGTATCTGCAGCTGCTGTGGTTTGTGATCGTGACTGAACGAGACTCTGAGAGCACGTTAGAGCTGCAGCTGAAAATGATCCCTGTTAACAGATCTGTTGTCGCCTCGCAGTACACAAGATTTTATGCGTGTGACTTCAGTTTTATGTAACTTTTAGCAAGAAGCCTGCAAACTGAAAACCATTTTGGTTTGTGCGTGGCAGCTGGTGTCAGCAGTTTCTCTGGAAATGGAAATACAGTGAGCACGAACATGTTCGTGCAGTAAAATGTTCTTTTAACGTCCCCAAACACGACCTGTCAAACTGAATGAGAGAGGGCGCCGGCAGAGTTAGTCCGAGCCGAGTTCTCGGCCCTTCTCGGTAAACTTCCCGTGGATGCATGGTGTCGTGGCTGCAAGCGGAGCTGCGGCATCTCAAGCAACATAAAAAGGAGCTTTCAGCAAACTGCAGCAGCGAGCAGCAACACTTGGCAGCTGGCTCCTCCTTCCCTCTGGAGCCGTTCTCCCCCTTTATGCAGGTGTTTTTCTCTCTGCCTCACGACCTCACCTTCACGCACACACACACACACACACACACACGCACACACACACACACACACGCACATGCACGCTCCGTTACTGTAGTAAAATCATGTTTTATTGATTTACTAAGCGAAGGAGCCAGAGACAAGAGTGAGCATATTTAGTCTAATCCTGCTGTTTGGGCCACGTACGATGGACTGCTCCTTAATCCCCAGAGCTGTCAAAGTCACTTCACAGAGGAGACCAAAGACGCCGTGATGGCTCTACAATGCACAATGCTCGATTTTTCTTTCGTCTTGTCGTCCCTGCTCCCAGTCATTTCAATGAAGCTCTTTTAGAGAAGGATTAGACACAGCTATCTCATCTGTTGAGCTGTCATTCAGCCCGCTCTCCTCTTTCTGTTCCTTCCTCGAGGAGAGGAGGAGGAAGAGGTGTGCGAGAGCACAACTTGGAGCTGTGAAGGGAGCAGTCAGCCATGCAGCTCATGGCACCGTCACCTCACCTGTAACAAGGTGCACAGAAGATGCAGAGTTGTTAGTCACACTTCTGAAGCGTGTGGATGTGTTTTCATTATTCTGTTCGCCCGCTGCAGCAGAGTTAAGCACTGGAATCAAATCACGTGTCCTGCAATTTCCCGTCCTTTCTTCAGTCATTACCCCGTCCTGCATTGCATGTCCACTCACGCTCAGCCAGAGACACTCGGGACACGGCATGTTGAAAGCAGAAGGGACTGTGAAACTGTGGTGTCGCTCATTGGTTTGTGGACTGTGCTTCTGAAGCCTCGACTTTGGCTTTTTAGTCGACGTCATCGTGGTTTTCTGGAGACAGGAGTGACCAGGCTGTGGAGCCGTGAGGAGCATAGCCACGACGCGTATCAAATGCTACGTTAGCGCTGGCTAGTTTAGCACAATCTGGGGCAATATCAAAGTTACAGTGACATTGTTTTTAAATCAGTTTGAACATGAACCAAAAATGTGACGTGACGCTGCAAAACAGCAACTTTCAAGTGTTTATTTTTACACCTTTCACAACAAAATATTTCACTGAACTTCGTCCACGCTGCAGATTTGTTTCCTCCAAAGCCCTTTACACAGAACCACGTGGCATCGACAGCAGGACACACACTTTCAATGAGATCTGACAGCAACAATCTGATTATGAAATAAACGACCTTTTGGCTACAGCGAGCGTCCTCTCCACAGTCTCAGACTCTGATTCTGCACATTCAGGATTTTCATTTTTGTTTTTCACTCAGTTTATGTGTTTAAATACACCGTTAGATCGGGCTGCTCGTGCGTGGTTAGCATGTCGACAGCACGCCGTCTGTGGATGGAGGGATGAGTGGCTCAGCCGCCCTGGCTGAGCAGCTGTTAGCGAGAGAGCTAATGACACCAGCAAACACATATGTCATCAGTAACTGCTCTCATGATTGCAGTGAGGCTGGGTTTTCATCTTTAAAAACACACACACACACACACACACACACACACACACACACACACACACACACACACACACACACACGCACACACTTGAAGATTGGAAGCTCTGGCTGTCAGCTGTGGTACGAATGGATCGTTGGCGCTGCGACTGGACGTTGGGTTGTGGACTGGACTTAAGTGTCATTGAATAATGAGTGTGGGGCTGCTAATTGAAGCCTGCGTGTATGTGCGGCAGCCTCTGGAAGCACGAGGACAGTGTCAGCGATGGGTCAGGTGTGCTCTGAGCGCAGGTTCACTCAGTCACTTGAAGCCGCTTGGCCCGGCCAGCTGAGCCGCTCCTTTCTTCCCGCTCACAGCTGATGCTCCCGCCACACCCGACTCGCTGTGAATAACAATCTGAAAAAAATAAAACGACATTTTGCACTTGCCAGCTCTTTCTGCTCGCTCACAGCCAGCCTTCAGACTGACGTAGCACCGGCTTTACAGCTAAACATAATGTACATTTTGGACTGTATTCATCAAACAATATGATTTTTCTTGCAAGTGTTCATGGCACAAAACCTCTCTTTTCAGAGGAATGACATAGTTTCTCAGCCCTGCAGACGTTGAATTTTCCTCTGGTAATGCAAACATGCACACTTTCCCTGACTGGCGGCATCCAGTCTAATAAAAGCAATACTGAGGTGACAGTTTTTCATCAAGGGGCGCTACAGTGGAGAGACAGGTGGAGCTTTTGACTGAAAATAACCCCGAAGGAAACGCCACCAAACAGCTGATGTCGCTCCTTTTCAAAGTGAAGAGAAGGAATCTATTGAGCATGCAATAATGAGTTAATGGCCGTCCAGGATTTTGTCATGATGTGTTTCAATGAAAAGCCGGATCCGCTCCAGTTGCACTGCATGCTGGGTCGCGCGCACTAACTTAAAGCTGCACTCGTTTATTGCCAAATCAGACTGAATAACAAAAGCACTCGTTCATAAAGACTGGAAATTGCTGAAATTAACCCTCATCATCTAATTCATATGGTGGGATCACGTGCTTATTTTAAAGACTAAGTGATTGATTGATAGATTACTGGTGCCTTTTAAGCCTGTACATCAATTGGCTGTTGACTAAACCCCGCCCCTGAACAGCGGGGGTCAGGGCATAGCTGAGCAGATCTTTGCACAGCAGGCCTGTCAAGCTTTGGGTTCCTCGTCATGCTGGAACAGACGATGGTCCAGATCTTTGTTGCTTCCTGTCTTTTTTATCTGCATTGCCAAAGACTCAGGCCTTGATTTGAACAGTGTTTGTCAAATATAAGATAGCATGCTTGGCTGACTGACTTACCTGAGGTTTTAACGTGGCATTAGTTTATTTCCATGTAATCGATCAGGTGGTGACTGCATGCTTTGGCCCAGTCTTTGAGCATCATGTATGTAACCTTGAAGTGCATGTTTAAGACCTTTTAATAGGCTTCTTATTGTAACATCAGTCAGCTGGAGAGTTTTGTTGCTCGAAATGAGTTTGTTTTGTTCTGTATGACCCACTGTTTCAAGAAATTTGTGCCGCTCTTGTTATTGCAGCAGTTCTTTGAGGGCCTGGACGGTTATTTCTCTGTTTATTTGTATTTTGTTGTATGCTGTTTGTTTGTTAAACTATGAATAATTAATGTTCTTTAAAGTAATGAGAGCGTGGTTTTCCGTTCATACACACCTGACTTCATAGTTAGAAATGAGCATTTACAGCCACGTGTTGATGCAGAACCCTTTCAAGCCTGCAGTGATGCTTTGAAGGGAAGCTGTCGGCCTTTGACAGGCTCCACGTTTTCAGTGCTGCTGCTACAGTATGTGGAGGAAATCAAAATGAATCCATCTAAAAAAACAAAGGGGGCAAAACTGCCGTGTGGAGAGCACGTGACAGCGGCTGAAGTGCACTTTGGCAGATTGAAAAGTTCACTTTGTCACCATTAAAGGCAAACACATGGAAAACAACAGCGCTCCTGCCTCCTCAGCATGAGCCCTAAACGGGGGCCTCAGTAGAAGTGCCATGTCTGGGCCTCGGCAGTTCATTAAGGCTGTCTGGGTGCAGATGGATCTCTCTTGTGAGCCACCACTTCATTAATCCCCCACGCCACACCCAGCAGAGGGACAGCAGGCCGTCCACTCATTACAGCCTCTCCACAAGAGAGCTGGTCCAAGTGGGCGGGGGGGGGCATATATATTTAAATATCTTTTTTAATGATCCCAGCTTCAAACAGCCTCATCGTGGCCTGTCTACACTGTCTGAATCAAATCTGCATAGAGTTCAGATTAATGTAATTAAGCTCAACGTACATTAATTTTGCGATAAAGATACACAAGTTTTCCTCTGAAGCAGGCTTGTAAGTCTCATCAGTGTGAATAGTTGGGATCTCAGCGGGAAAGAAATCATGCAGCGGTGCAATAACGGGCGAGATTTGGCAGCGACCTGACAATTTATCTCAATTTCAAAGTCCAGAGAACCTTTAAGAACATAATTATTTATAGTTTGTGACATTTACTGCAAAACTGCAATGAAAGAAAGGACCCAGGATAGTTCCTCAGTCCTCGAGGCCCCAGAAGAAATGTGAAGCACACTCGCTCGTGGATGCATCGTTCTCTCCACGATGTCTTAGGGTCCCTGAGACATTTGTGCCTCTTTCCTCCAGAGATGGAGAATAAGTCCAGTTTCATTAACAGAGACTTTAAAGACGAGCGAAGAACAAAGATCATTTCCTTCACGTCAGTGCAGCTCACCGACAGGTCAGTGCTGTGTCAGACCTCATGTGAAATGAGATGCTAAACCCTCTTGATTTTTTTGCATGAATAAAGTTTTTTTGAACAGAGCAACAGCCCTGAGACGGATCCACACGCCGTGGGCTCTAATGCTGTATAATGCTGCATAAATCAGGGCTGGAACGACATGACCCAGTTACATTAGGGCCGAACAGGAACGTTAACTTGACAGCCTTAATGCTAACACCCTTAATAATGAATCAGCCCTGTTCCCGCTGGGCTCCGTAAACACTCTCACCGGAGCCTCATTGGCAGTATTTACCTACACCTAAACAACTGTCCACACTGCTCCGTCGTCTTCCTCGCCTCTCATTAGTAGAGCTCAGAGCTAAGCGCCTGAACGGGCTGGTTGCCAGTGACTCCTGAAATGACCTTCATCGTCACGTGGCTGACATTGTGAAACGGTCCAGTTCGTTCAGGTTTAAGGAACAAAACGAGTGAAGGCGTTGATCTGATCGTCCCTCCACCAGCCTTCCTCCGCCCGCGGACTTTCTTGCTCTTTACACCGTCGCCTCACTTCCTCTTTGCTCTCATCCTAATCACTGGCAGCGAACACAAATAAGGGTCGTAATAACCTACTCGTGCGACCTGTGACGCCGTCTTTCTGGCGAGGACGGGCTGTAATTGAAATGACATGTGATCAGAGGCCTCGTGTGACAGCCGGGCGTGGCGCCGCTTTGTACTGAGGCACATTTCTGGAAAGAAAATGAGTGGCGGGGGTGCTATTAGGTGCCGTATTGTCAGGCTGATGAGAAAAGAACATTCAGATTGTATTTAATAGAATAGATGTGGCTCAGTTTCCTTTCTCAGGACTGGAGCAGACATGGCGTATTCTGTGTCTCCCCAGGACGTCCAGCTGATTACAGCAGTCAGCCCAGATTACATCTGACTGTCCAGGCTGCTCCTCTGTTCCATTACCAAGGAAACAATATGAGGAAATAATGTCCCCGTGTGCCTCGCTGCACATTTTCTCAGGTCAGTCTGGATAGTAATAGCTCCAAAAGTGGAAGATTGGATCAATTGCGTACATCTACAGGTTGCAAAGGCACCATTTTCCAAGTTGAAAACTTTATTCATACGTCGCATTGGCTTTACATGGCGACCTGAATGTCCTGTCAGTGATACAGCTCAGATTGAGTCAGGTCACGCCACAGCGTCCAGAGTGTGTTTGTGGTCGACGGCGGATGTGCGGAGCAGAGACAGATTGAGGCTCGCATGTGTCCCAGAGAGTTCATGTGTTTCTAAAGCTTTATGAGTGAATATCCTGCTCTTAGAGGTTAATCCGCTGGAGGATTAGATGGCGGCCGCCAGTGTTTGGAGCGCTGCATTACCACAGGGCTTTTTTAGTTACTTACAGTAAAACTGCTTTTTAAAAAATACTCAGTGAAAGCACTGATTCACATACAGATTTGTTCTTTATTTCCAGTTAACATGCACACAGAGCTGAGCCGTCTCATGGCTCCTTAGTTCCTGAAAGATTACTGCAGTGAAACACACTAACATGGACACCATGTGCATGAATGTACAGACTCATTTAAACACCATTCATCCTCATATGTGTCATTTGTAATACCTGTTTTGGATTAAATAGTGTGTTAATGTAACTATTTTGTACATACGGGCATCAGAAATTACTTTATGGTCTAAATTATTCCAGAATAATGAGTAATGATAATGATGATCCGTACACCTTCAGTGCATGTTGATTGATTGCAGTGCAGTGCTGGACGAGCTGCAGCATGAAGAGCAGGACAGCGAGCCGTCCATCTCTCACCGACCACATGTCGCTTTTCTGTAGTAATTCTGTGTGAGCTTCATCTTCTGCTGACAGCACACGACCGTCAGGACAAAACTAACTTTATTAACATCGTTGTTGTTACAGTGCGTTCGAGGTGTGTGGGCTGTAAAACGCAGATCAATCAGGAGAGACAAGCGAAGGAAGGAAAGATAATTGTTCATTACGACGGCTGATGTGTGATGATTAAGTCTTATCCGAAAGGCTTTGGCTGATGAGGATGATGAAGATCTGGGGGGGTGCAGCGTAACAGCAGTGTGAAAGAACGAAGGCAGCGAGATGATTGGCTGAAGGTGACGGTGTGTCCGAACCATTAACAAACCCTAAACTAACAGTTTGTACAAGCACAGCTCAAACAATCAGCTGAGTGACAGGAAATGAATGCCGACAGTTTTTCATGCAGAGACGATCAATTTTACGGGACCAGTTTCACAAATATGAGGATTTGCTGCTTCTTCATTTATTGATTTTAATGGATTGTGAATGATAAGTGAAGACAGGAAATATATTATTGATATTTACTCTGAGATCTGAAGCCTTTTTCTTCTTTTGGCACATGAAAGAGACACAGTGAATTAGCCTGCTGTATCAGCTGCATATGTGTCTGTGATTTTATTTAATAGATAAATTGGACAAATTACTACATCATAATCACGTGTGGTTTGTTTACCGGCGCTGTCGCCTCGCCGCCTTTCCTTCCTCCCTCTGTGAAGAATCACAAGCGTTTGCTTTTGTTTTGAAATCCTTCAGCGTGAAACAAAGGCCACGAATCAGCCCCGATTTATTTCCCATGCTCTCCTCCCATAAATAAATGTATGATCGTAGCCTCTGCAGAAATTTCCTCGTGTTTTCCGAGCAGACAGACGCGGTTCAGACCTGTGGTTAGAGCAAAATTGTTGCTGTGCTCGCTGCAGGTAGCACTCAGTCAGGGAGGCGAAGTGGGTTGAGATGTAAACATGCAATTGTCTACAGGCGTTCTGACAAACATACTGGTTGTTTCTCTTCTAATTACGTCTTCGCGGTGTCTATTGAACAAGTGCTCAGTTTGGATTGCTTTGTGATGAGCTTCCCCTCATTCGGTATTCTCCTCTGATGAGCAACAATCGAGCAGTGAGAACAAGCTGCACTTGTCTTTAATATTGCCATTCAGATTTCTCTCAAAAGCTCCTTCCCCACAGATTTATCTTACTGAATAGGCAAAAGAAACCTTGGCCTGCAGTTGGCTCCAATTAACCTCAGTTTAACGTGGCCTTCAAGATGATTGGCTTTTATACTGAAGCCTGTTCCAGTTAAAGAAATGCCTGCTCTGGCACCAGTGCTTTCTCATTCCTCTAACCTGCGCTGGAGAAGTATTTAAATGAGCCTATTAAAACAGGCCCTGGGCTGTGGAGAAAGGTATAGAAGCAGTATTGGGAGAAAAAAAAAACGAGGTGGGGGGTTTTACGTGCACGAGCAAAGAGAGGCTGAAGCTGATGAAACACGACTGGGCAGCTGTGCTTTCAGTCAGCAGATTCAGTCGAGCACAGGACAAACAGAGAGAGTGCCAGTCTCATCCTCTCACCTGCTCTGCGACACCTGCGCGTGTCCACACTGACAAGCAATCCTTTGCTGTCCTCTGTTATCTTTAACTGGTTGGGAGCGGAACTCTGTCCACCTGATAACGTGCAGGGAGAGGTTCAGGACGCCGCCGTCGGCAGCCCTCTCCCGCAGCCCGCCGCCTGCTCACCAGCCCTGACATGTAATCAGGCGCCGTGTACACCTCAGTCGGCCACGGGGGCATCAGAAGCTGCACCCAGAGCGTCTCAGCGCAGCGGGACCGGCAGACGCCTTCATGCCTCCAGATGAGATGCCACACTTTGTATATGTCACCTCCTCCACCTTGAACCATCACACGTAAACGCCGGGCGCAGATACATCAGCGAACGTGCACATTTACACACATCCACGTGACGGCGAGGCATCAGACGCTGCCATTGGCTGGAGGAGATCCACTGAGAGGACACCTGCACCAGCTCCTGAGCTGATCCATGACTTCACTGCCGTTCGTGCCAAGACCACATCGCTGGTTAGCCGTCACTAAAAGCAGCGAATCTGCCTGTTTTTCACAGGTGACGCGTCTGTCGGCGACGCCCAAGCCGCAGCAGCATCTTAGTCATGTGGTGCTGATGGAGTCAGACGTTTGAGATGCTTGTCGTTGGTCTGTCATTGTGTGATCCAACTCAACCTATCACAGCCTCTGGATCACCCCCCTCCCCCGTCTCTCACAGCCTGGCATTCAATGGCTGGGCTGAATATGTAAATGGTGCCATTAAAGCTCTCTTTCTTTAATTAGTCTTTAGATTTCATGACTGAGTGCTTCCAATTATGGATCAATGTCTCATTTCTGCACACGGACCTCTGGGCGTGCGGAGGCAGTTTTTCCTTACCGAATGCTTCATAATTTCTCCTCCGCCGTTCACATCACACTCCCTAAGTGCTGATCAATGACGAATTGTGCTGCTGTCAGCCCACTGATGTACGTCTAATGTGCAGCCCTAAGTTTTTTTTTGCACAAACATGCTCAGATTTCCACAAATACACAGTTCAACTTGTGGAATAGCCTGTCAGGATCTGAGCTGTTGATGTGTGTGTGGCGGATGCGGTATGGCGGGAATGTAGGGCTGATGTGTGTGTAATTGCTCTGGTTGTAATTTAGCACTGAGCTCATTAAGTGGTGCACAAGAGGTGCCTAAATTCAGCTTAATGCCTAAATGCGCTCCTGACTGGGAGCTGGGTGCATACTGGGAGGAGGTGCTGATAAAGCGCTTTGAGAGCCTAAAACGCAGCTCGTGTGTTTTAAAAATGGCCGTCGGGGTCTGTGGGTTCGGTTCCTCGAGCCCGTGATCGCAGCTCTGTGCTTTTATGAATCCAAAATGTGAACTAACCTCACTGTTAATTGGCTTGTGACAGCCAGCATGTCCACATGCAGTTTTTATGCTCGCCGGGATTTCACAGGCGTTTAGGGACGAGGAAAGCTCTCAGATTTCTTTCTTTTGACTTTATTTCCAGAGCAGGTTCTTCACGACTCTGAGAGCAGACGAGCCCTTCAAACTGGGAGCAGGCGAGGTTAAATACATTTCCTCTCAAAGTTTATCGACTGTAATATGAATTTACAATATAATTATTAATTCAAGATGAGTCCAATCAGAATTTGTGATGTAATTACTGCGGTTTCATTTTAAAGGAGCAGTCAGATCCTCGTTACAGGAGCAGATTGTGATTACTGGGCAGCCTTTAGATTAGCAGCCTGCTGATGCACTGAACCTGTTTGAGAGCTGCAATATCCAATCAACAGTTTGCAAAATCAGTCCTGAATTTGTGTTGAAATATAAGAAAAAGAGATTTTATTTGGAACTTTCAGCACATTTGGAAGTCAGTCTTAATGGTGGGTGTGCCTGACGAGCGATGCACGTGGAAGGAGAACAGATTTTTACTATGACAGAATAGCCTGTGTGGGTGTCACGCACTTCTATTCGCTCTCTCAATTAAAATGGATCTTTTAAGGACTCCTGGGAAGGCGGGAGTCGTGCAGGGGCCGACTCTCCATCACTGCCTCCCTCCCCCCGGTGCATGGGACCCTGCATTAAGACTGAGGTACAGAGCAGCCGTGCCCACACAGCCTCCGCATCACTTCCTCACCAACGCTGTAATTATCACAAACAAAGCAGTTGTGTTTACGCGTGTGTTTGTGTGGAACGGCACGAGTGTCACTCCTTTATTCGAGTGTGTGCTTGAGAAAGTGTGCGTGTTGGAGGACGTGCACGGGTTAGCTGCGACTCCGTGCCGTGTGCTCAGACTTTCAGGGCTTTGCCGGCGTTACTTGAGGTTAAATATCCTCGTTTTGATCCGTGCACTGCTTCTTCATAAGACGCTGGCACAGATCTCAACATCTGGCTCTGCTGTCCTTATTTAGCACCGCCCCGTTAGCTGGACCTCGTCTGTGATGCCGAGCGGCTCCTCCGTCTGACTCTTTCACCCTTTCTGGGCGTCACAGAGTTGGAGCTTAACCTTGCACATCCTACGAGCGAGTGGGGGGGGGTGGGGTGAAGCCTCGCTGCCATAGAGTCCCATTGATCTGATGTTCGGGCCCCTCTGGTCAATGACTCTTGTGTGTTCTCCAGGTTCTGTTGCCATGCCAACAGTGCCAGAGCTGAAAGGACCCGGGTTTCGGGGGTCTTTGAGGACTTCAGTGAGGAGGACAGGCGCCGCCAGTGTCACAGCACCTGCAGGTGCAAGGGCAGGCCAAGACGGTCACATGATGTCACCCGCAGATCGAGCAGGGGGAGCCTGCAGACGGGGGAGGGATCAGCGTATCTGCACCAGTTTCCATCAGCGCCCCAGGGCTCAGTGTCTGCTGCCCCCTAGTGTGCGTGCCGGCGAGTTATCAGCAGCTTTGCTGGCCGTCGCCGGTGGTTCATGCCTGTGATCCAGCCCCCAGACGAGAGCTTTGATGTGGGGAAAATTGAGTGTAACTGTCGGGACGAGTGGCAATTTATTATATTCCAATTTACTCTTCAGAAAGCTTTTCTATGAGTGAGACAGATACAGAGAGCAGCTGACAGAGGTGACGCGTGACGCTCAGAGGTCCGAGGTCACCAGTGATGATGACCGCCGTCATTAGGGATCCATTACGCCGCAGAGCCTACTTCAGCTGATGGACTCTAACGACGCTGCGCCGCAGCAAAGCATTTAGTTTTGATTAGACAATTGTTGGCATGGTGCATTTCATTAACTCTGAGATGAGATTTTGTCGTCTGGGAATTGATGCGCTGCCGTTTGAGCCCCGTCTAACAGGCTGTGCCCCGTTTCCCCCCAAGGCAAGTTAAGAAGCAAATGTAATAATGGAATATTCTCCTCCTGACGCTCCTCTGCCTTTAACATCAAACGTCCTTATCCTCATCCAACCCCCCCCCCCCCCCCCGGCAAGAAATCAACCTTTAACTCACCTGCAGGTATAATGTCTCCACTGATAAATCACCTTTAGTTTCTGTGTAGAAAGCAGTGACAACAACTCGTCTGTAGCCAATCCAGGACAGACAGACAGACTCTTATTTAGAAAGCCTGAATTGTCTCTTTTCCGTGTACATTTAATCAAGTGTATAACAGTTTGCATGAGTCAGGGAGGCAGCGAGACCAAACGAGGAGCGGGAGCAGCAAGCGAGTGTGTGTGTGTGTGTGTGTGTGTGTGTGTGTGTGTGTGTGTGTGTGTGTGTGTGTGTGTGTGTGTGTGTGTGTGTGTGTGTGTGTGTGTGTGTGTGTGTGTGTGTGTGTGTGTGTGTGTGTGTGTGTGTGGGAGTTGAATATTTTAGCTGATGAATGCTGCAGAACACTGTTAAGCTAATCGGAAATTTGATCCCCTTATTGGGTTTGATGCACACAAGCCAGAAGCCCTCGGTTTCCACCCATGGTTCATTATAATCGTATAATTAATAGCACTCAGCCCTTTTCTCTGCGTGCACGTTAGAAAGGGCTAAAGAATAAATGATTAAATTAAAGGGAATCCGATGCTTATTAAAAGTGGGTTTTAATTCAGGCACTGTAGGTTATGTGAAACCTAACAGTCTGATTTTTTTATGGGCTCCTGAGAATAAGATAAATGGAAATTACATTTCCTCAGTGTATTTTTTGCCTGTTGGGAAGAACAAGGCAGCTTGATGAAGAACACCTTGTTCAAAGTGTCTCATAGCGTTATTATTATGATTATTATCTTATTTAGGAACCGTATGTTTTCATTGGACTGCTGACAGGAAAGCAAACAAACGGAAAGCACTGAGGTTCATGCTCGCCGTGTCGAGGACTTCAGAGTGCACACGCAGCACTTTTTAATGCGTGTGTCTGACTGTCTGCACAAAGGTCCAGACAGTGTCCTCAAAACGTCCCGTGAAACAAACACAGGCTTTTTCTGGGTTTGTCATGGAGGCAGAAGGATTCAGATGTAGTAGAAATGCAACTCAAATAAAACCATAAAAACATAGAAGTATTATGAGTAAAAATACTAAAAGTAGCAAAAACATATGAGTCATATATGAGTCACATTCATGATTTGGACGAGGAAGAAGAGTTTGTGGAATTGGTCTCACATTAGTGAGGATATGCCTCATTAGTTGAGTGTAACAGCGGATTTACCTCAGAGTTAACATCCAGGATGAGATTTCTACAAATATCTGCCAAAGTCCTCCCGGAGAAATCGACCATTTAACCTCCGAACAGAGCTTTCGTCTTAAAATGACACCACCTGTTTAACATCAGTGGCCTCTGTGCAAACTGCTCATGCTGCACAAGCTGCTGGACGTGCTCAGGACATTATTTTATGACGCAGAAGAAGAAGAATCCGTGTGCCAAGACGGAGATGTGTCCCAGGATTTATGCTTCCTGCAGTAAATGTTAAAAGACTGTTAGCAGAATCTGTGTTTTCTTCATCACATTTCCAGCTCCCTGTTAAACACAGAGCTCCTCATAACAGCCCAGCGCAGTGTTTCCTCTGTTTCTGTTCTGCCAGTTCAGAGGTGTGTAAATGAATGTCAGCTGACGCTCCATAAATCAAAGCTATTGGTTTAGTATCTGGGAGGAAATGATAGCAGCATGAGGGATGCTCCGGCTGCTGATTGTATCACCAGTGCACTGCAGCCTTCATGTAGGGAACACTTTGACATGTTTGAAATGCAGGAAAGCTACACACACACACACACACACACACACACACACACACACACACACACACACACACACACACACACACACACACACACACACACACACACACACACACACACACACACACACACATACCTGCATGCGCACACGCCCACAGGGCCAACACAGACCCATACATTCAGAGGCAGGTCGGTATTAAAGTTTAATCAAATGTAAAATTGGCGTAGTTCTGAATGTCATATTGACAGGTTAATGCTGGGCGCCGGCGGCTGGCGGCCGTGGGATCCGTCAGCAGCCACTTTGTTCACAGGGATCTTTATAGCTCACCTCCAGGAGAGGATGGAGAGAGCACTCACCGGCTGCAGGGACGTATTGTTGCTGTCAGACGAGAGGGAATAAAAGGTTTTTCTCTCCTCACTTTGTGTCTAACCTGGAGTGAAATTTTATAGTGATGCTTTTTTAACCAAGGCACACCTGAAATCACCGAGACGCCTGCTCATGCTGCCAGTGCAGTTTGGGATCTTTGGACAAAGTGACTCACTGTGAGGGGGTCAGCTGGTGGTCTTCACGTTCTACCCGAGCAGAGCACGATGTTCTTTTCGCTCTCATGAACACAGGTCTTTATGTTTCTGCATGTTCTTAACTCATCCCTTGAAGCCGTGAGGCCCTCCTGCTCTTAAACTGTCTCTATTCTTGTATAATTTCCCTCTCGTCTGTCCGCCTTCGCTCTCTTGTGGCCAATATGTACAATATATCTCTGTCTGCATAACCATGAACCTCCAGAGCCACAGAGGCAGCTACACCTTGCTGACATTTATCACTATTATTCTCCTTCCTGTCTTCGCTTTATCTGACAGTGTTTCGGGGGGAGTTCGCACCTTTTCTCCTCCCGTCACTATCTCTCCGTCTATTCTGGTCAAGGCTGAATTGAAAAGGTCCGCCGGGTACGGGCGTCTGAGGGTGCTTTAACTCCTACACTCTCCCAACTCTGCAGCCCCCACTTCCCAGCCTTTGGCTTTTCTCCATCTCCTTCCTCCACCTCCCTTTGTGTACTTTCACAGAACATACCGGAGAGCTTTTCTTTGGAACATAAAGGCACTAATGGACCCACCATCCTCGGCTTTGTGCTCGGGTTTCTTCTAACAAGCTGAAGTTTAACATTTCTTCTGTGCGGCTCTGTGACATTAGCCCGATAATAAATATTATCATAAGAATAATAACATGTCTCCATGGAAGCTCCAGTCCATCTTTCTGCTTTTCGCTGGCGTCTGCGTTTGAGTGTAGCCGTGGTTGTCGTCTATTCAGCCTCTGAGGGGTTTGCTTTGATTGCAGAGCAGCTAATCAGAGGGCCGTGAAAATGTGCCTCTGGTTTCTGATCAGGTCTCCCCCAGCAGAGGCCTGAACCATTGGGGTCCATTCTCAGAAATCAGGCCTAAAACGAGGCTGCAGGCTGATGCTTGCCGGAGGTAATTCGCCTCTCGTGGGCTTCCCTCAGGCTGAGATTCAGACACATCTGACGCGGACTTGACTCTGATTCTGTATCAGACAGCGAGCAGTCTTTAACACGAGCTCTTCATGTTCGTACACTGTTACTGTCGTTTCATATGAAATGTATCTCAGCTGTTTCTGTGTCCGTCTGTCCTTCACGTTCACCTTAATCCTCTTTTTAATGGGACTGACTCAGCAGACAGACGTCACCAGGTTGATCCAGTAATAGTCAGGGCGGTGCCCCCCCCCCAGGAAACCGCGATGGACATTTTTTACTGCTGTCTGACGATTTATCGATGAAACAATAAGCAGATTAAATGATCATTAAAATAAATGTTAGCTTTCACCCTAAACCTTTTAAAAGTCATGTGAACAACTTGGCTATCTTTAGAGCAAAATTCGTGCCCAGGAATTTCATTACAAGTATTACCATTCTGCTCAAATGAGATATGGGCAAGGAATAGAATTACAAACATTTGGATGAAGTGTACTCGTAAGGTCTTAAACTCGGTGAAGAAAAAGATGAATGCATCTCGGTCTATATCTAGGTCAATGAAAATCTCAGAGATAATTGACTTTATACCTAGACAATTAGATTCAAGATTTAAGGACTGGGAAAATAAGGGTCTCACTCTCATAGATGATTTATTTGATGGTGAAATCCTGAAGTCATTTAGCCAATTACAGGAAAATTTCGGTTTGATTTCCACTGATTTTTACAGGTATCTACAGTTGAGAAACTATTTGATGTCTCACACTGAATGGCGGTCTCTCACAACGCAGCCCTCTGATCTAGAACCTTTCTTTATCGAGATCATAAAGAATGAGGAAGGTGGAAAAATTGTGTCACGTTTATATAAACTACTGCAGACAACTGTACAGGGGGGCTCTCTGGGAATTAGAAATGAATGTTGTGATTGAAGATCAAAGCTGGGAGCAAATATGTGAGAGTGGGCATAAACTGACTAGCAGCCCCACTTGGAAAGAATTCATCTGGAAAGTGAATACCCGTTTTTTTAAAACCCCTTTTATTATTTCCAAATTTGACAAGACAAAGACAAACCTTTGCTGGAGGCAATGTGGACAAATTGGAGATCACACACACATTTTCTGGGATTGTCCTAAGTTGAAATTGTACTGGGAGGGAATTTGGGTGGAACTTACTAACATTCTACAAATTAATATAAAAAAGGACCCGCTGGTCTTTGTTCTTGGAGTGCTCCCCCACGACTTTCTATGTGAAGAAAGAATGTACCTTTTCAAAATCCTTGTAAAGGTGGCTAAAAAGATGATAACCATGTCCTGGTGTAAGCCATTACCCCCGACAATAGATCAATGGAAGGAGCGACTTATCAGGGTATACACAATGGAAAAAATAACAGCAAAGCTTAACCTCAACATGGCTTTGTTCAAGAAGAGGTGGAATCCGTTGATTACTTATTTTGGACTAACATTATGAGGCATCAAGATGACTCAGTTATATACAGGCTACTACATACCCGCCCTCCTTGAGGTAGATAAAGGTGTTGTTGTTTGTCTGTCCACTCTTTATAAGTGTCGATCGCCATCAGTCCCTTACTCAGTTTTATCTATATATGAGAATTATTTTATTCTCTTGAGTTTTTATCTCTGTCATAGGAATTGGGAAACACCTTGCCGATAGGTTCTCTGTTCATGTTTATTTCCTTCTGTTATTTCTCAATGTTATGGAACAACAGAATCTGAAGCTTTTCAAAGAAAGGTTTTGTAAATGTGTTTAAGTTTATAAAGCTTGAAGCATCAATAAACACATTTGTTCAAAAAAAAAAAAGTCATGTGAGGATGTGTGTTTTCCGGCTCTCGCGCTCATTGTTGCAGCGCTGCCGTTGTTGATGACGCCACTGATGTGCTGCATTGTGCCTCTGACAGACATCAGTGTCCTTCTGCGTGTGCGTGAAGCGACAGTTCGTCCAGTCAAGACAGTTTGCTGCGCGCTGATGTTTGTATTAGATTCAGAAAAATGGAATCTCGTGTGATTAAGTTCACAGCGTTTGTCAGAGTGTGCGCGGCCACAGATTCATGCATGGATGCACCGGTGCACAGGATATACTGTGTGTGCTCATACATGTATGCATAGCTGTTTGTGGGACTGCGTGTGTGTGTGTGCGTGCGTGCGTGCGTGCGTGCGTGCGTGCGTGCGTGCGTGCGTGCGTGCGTGTGTCCTGGCTTCATTGTGCTGACTGGTTTATTGCTGTTCCAGGTGACGGAGCATGAGAACAGCAGAGTTTCAGGGTGCTGTTTTCAAGCACCACTGAAGCCACAAATTTGATTATTTTTTTTTCCTCTACAAGTAGTTTAGAGTTTGCATGAGACCCCCCCCCCCCCGACACACACACACACACACACACACACACACACACACACACACACACACACACAGAGCTGAGTCATACTGCCATGGACTGCACCTCCTCTGGTTCCACCGGCCTGCATTATGCATCTTCATCCTCCGTTCTGTTTCTGTTTCCGTTCAGCGTTTCTTGTTGCGGTGAATCAGCAGCGTTTCGTGCTGCTCTGCTGTTTGTTCTGGCCCTTCATGGCTCGGACTCTGAGTCTTACTCAGTTTATCGTACGTAAAACAGAAGCAACACGTCCGTCCTCAGCTACACGTTGGACCAGACGTGGCTCTGTCGTTCTGATGTTACGACGACGCCGCGAGATGTCGAGAAAAACTCGAGCTGCGAGTCTAAAATGAAGAAACTGGACCTGAAAATGTCGCTTCATTTATTCCACAAAGGCTCTCTGTGTCTGTCCCTTATTCTCCAATCCCCATTGGACGAGGCCGTGGACACACGGATCCAATCACATCAGGCTGAGATTAAACAAGGAGTGTCACAATGACACAGTGAGTGTGATAATGGAACAATAGAAGCTCTTTCAATTAAAGCTCCTTCTCTAGAGAAATCTGCTCAAGAGGAAATTCCTCCAATAACTTTGTCCCGCGTCTGTTTATTCATTTTGACATTTAAATCTATCTTTCTTTAACCTTCCTGCAGCCCAAATTCAATATCTCCTCGGCATGCTCCATCAAGATAAGATGGAGCTCAGTCACCTCTGCAAACAGCTTTTGAGACTGTTTAATTAGTGAAGACAGAACAATAGCAGTGTGGATTTAATGGATGCTGAAGGGACACGTGGAAGGCAGAGAGAACATTACAACAACAGCTGAGTGTGAACCTGAAAGCTACCTGCTAACACCTGGCTAGGCGCCACTCAAACCATGAATCCATTTGATGGGCAGAAAACCATCAATAATTACAACTGATTGGTCATTTAAGGCATTTCTTTCTCAGTGTCTGTGTTTGTCAGACATTACAGTGAGCTGAACGTCTTAAGCTGCCGGACTGTTTGTCCAAAAACAAGGAGTCGCTGTGGGCTTCGGGAATTAAGGCGATTTAGCAGATTAGCAGATTAATCAATAGTGAAAGTTACTTACAGAGCATGAGATGCTCAGCATTGATTGGTTTCAACAATGGAGTTTAGCTTTAAAGATGCAGCTGAAATAAGAGCAAAAAAAGAGACTCATGCCGGCGACAGAGAACGTGATCAATGAGAATATTGACAGGCTGTGATTGCTCACGCAGATTTTTCCGTGTTTCTGAGTTTCTTTCTTCTCTGCGACAGGAAGCAAACAGGGTTTATTGTAACGTGAGAGAGTCTACTGTCACCAGTCGACACAATCACCTCTGTTATTTATGTCAGCCGTTGGCTTGACGTTGTCATGTTGATGTATAAAAATGCGTCGAACGGTGTCTTAAATGCATGCATTACGCTGTTCGGCTATGCACTTTTGTTTTATTGCGTGTCACCGCACGTCCTGCAGATCTGCCGGTGTCACTGTGATTAATGGCCGCCCTGAATGTACCTAAGCAGCATCCTCGCAGCCGTCTATTCTCAGTGAGCCGCTCGTCAGCTGTGTCGGGCAGCACCTTGTCAAGTCTGATTTCCTCTCAGGTCCGGCCTCTGAAGCCACGGGGCCAGCTGCTTCCAGCTCCGGGGCCCGTCTTCTGCCGAGCCCCCGTCCATTGCCCGTTGGCGGCCCTCCGGTCTTCTGTCTGGCCTCATATTCAGTCAAACCGCAGCTAGTTTACAGATAATTATCAGGCTGAGAGCAGCTGTGTGGCACACGTCCACGGGCCCTCTGTTGCTAATTGAATTAGACCCCACGCTGGAAGTGACAGAGAAATGAACAGTGTCCCCCAGCGAGCCATGTGATTAGCCCACTTGGAGGGGGCAGGTTGGCCTGGGATGGCACGCCGGCGTTTGATGCCTGCGACTGAACGGCTGAGTCACATTCACCCCGACACCGACGCCTCCGTCAGGTCTCACTTTATGACGTGTGTCAATGGGGGTCAAGTGCAGCAAACAGTCAAAGAGCGACTGCCGCCAGGCTTCCTGTGTGAGGTAAAGAGCCCAAAATGTCTGTTCATCATTCCCGCTTTTGCCCATCTGCTTTACAACTTATTGGTCGGCGAGATATACGACCGGGAGCAGCTTTGCTTTTTAAGAGTCGTCGTAAAAACGCCACAAATAAACCGTTTTCACCCCAACATTTATCACTTGTTTGTTATAGTCACAGCTTTGTGCACAAAGTAAATCACAAACACACACCTGGACATGTCCTCAGCTGTCCATGTCCTCCACTGTACATGTTCTCCACACTCCCCATCCTTCCACTGTCCATGTTCTCCACTGTCCATGTTCGTTACTCTCCCCGTGCTCCACTCTCCCTGTCCTCCACTGTCCATGTCCTCCGCAGACTGCAGGTCCTTCGTTTCCGTCCTCACCCTCACATTTTGTATTTCAGCTTTTCTCTTCTACTCCTTCTCTTCCTTTCATTTGTCCTCGTTTTTACACTGCTGTCATCTTTTCAGCTCTTTTTTTTTTCTTTTTTGCATTTCTGCTTTATTTATTTAGACAGTGACAGCTGGAGAGAGACAGGAAAGGCAGGGGACAGTGAGAGAGGGGACGACATGCAGCAGAGAGCCCGGGCCTCGGCGGTCAGGACTCAGCCCGGAGACGTGCTGTGCGCTCTACCAGCTTCAGGTCCTCTGAAGTCACGAAACGCAGAATTAGCAGCATGTTTGCATGTTCGGATGAAGAGGAAGAGGAAGGAGCGTTTCTACTCTGCGCTGTACAAACCCTATAACCTCAATGTTTTGTTGGCGTTTTTGTTGTAGGAGGAATTATTAAAACCTCATGAAATTCACAGCATTGACAGCTGCTGTTAAACTCTGCCAAGTGGATCATGTGAGGAGGGAAATATTTTACATCTCTGAAGGGAAAAAAGCTCTTAACAGTCAACTTTCGCAGTTCTTTCTGCAGGCCCTTTAATGCTGTGAGGTGGGAGTGCAGCTCCTGCGCTCGCTGGTGTGTGTACAGTAAAACCAAACCTTCTGCCGTGCAGTCGCTTTCGTTCTTTCCCCTGTCAGTCTCGTTGCCTACATAAAGCGTGTGATGTTTGTCAGAGCAACCTTTCTGCAGCAGGTCTGCCTGCGCTGCCGAAAGTAGGCCACTGGGGCTGCCGTCTGACTCTGCGGCGCTCGGTGGCTGCGGAGGTTTATCCGTGGATGTCCGGTCGCTCGTCTGTTGACTTTGTCTGATAAAGCTTGTGGCTTTACCGGTCTGCAGGCAGAGATCAGCGTCTGTCTCCGTCCACGGCGTTGTGGGACAGTTATGTAACTCCGTGATGTGGTGCTATTCCTTCAGTGGCTCTGCGCTCTGATTGGTACGCCGCTATGAAATGTGACACTAGTTATTTGGTTGTCATCTTAATTATTTATACACACCTCTGTTGGATGTAAAAATTGGGTTGTTGTGCTCTGCTGTGCAACAAATCTTCCATTCTCTCACAGTGAAACCGAATAATCTGAGAGTGATGTGGAAACAGTGTCAGGCCAATGTGAAAGTTTTCTATTATTTATCGTTTTACTGTTTTTAGTCCCATATTCATAATTTAACGTGTTATACATTTGCTCTGTTGTCTTTCCAAGATGTATCACACATGTATCATCTCTTTACTTGACAGTGGTTCGTTTGCTTGACATTTGGCTTCTTCCTCGCTCTGCTTCAGTCCCCTCCATCACAGATAGAATAAGTACGTTAGTTACGTACATAACTAGGATGTAGGCAGATCTGTCTGTATGTTTTCATAGTTAAAATAAGAATGCTTGTGTTTTCGTTAGCAGGGTCGTTAGCAGGCTCTTTTCCACAGCGTCTGCCATGTTGCACCGCCATGTTTCTACAGTAGCCCAGAATGAACAAAACAAACACTGACTCCAGAGAGCAGCTTTTGTGTTTTCCACGTTTTTAGCAGCCAACGTCGGAAATGCTGCAATCTGCAAACTCACCACTAGATGCCACTGAATCCCGGACCTTTAAGTACGTTTCGGTTTCTCGCCAGCAGCTGTCTCCTGGATGAAAGTGTTTGTTTGACTCTTCCTCATCCTCGTCTTCCTCCACATGTGGACTTTCTTGCTCTTTATACGACGTCACTTGACGTCACGATCGCTGCGGCCACTAGTGGCTGAGCTCTGAGTGTACATACGGGTCGTAGAAGTCGACCTGCGTGGAGAGGACGGCCTGGCTCTATGTGCATGCGTCCTCCTCTCCAAACAAAGCACCCTGTGGATTTATTCATCCCTCCTCCTCCTCTCTGTCTCTCCCCCTCACCATGTTCAAATTACAAGATGCTGCTTTGTGCCGGTGTGCCACAGAGACCATGCATGAAATTTATTGGCCCTGAGTCCTGCCATTTGACACGCAAGACGTGGCTAACAGATCTTGTGCCATTTCCCATCTCCTCCGGCTCCCGTGTAAAGCTGACCTTTCCTGCCTCCGAGCTATATTTAAACTCTGAGCACCAGAGACTTATGGCGGCACGGGAAATTTTATTATCAACGCTCTCCATTTGTCTGACTTAATTCAGGCCCGCCGTAGATTGTGCCAAAGCATGCCGTATATTTACACTCTGCTACGGCAAACAAGGGCAGCGGGTGACAAACCCGGCCATCCTCGCCTTAGCGGGGGCGATGCCTGGTGGAGCTGCTCTGAGGTGCAGCCGTGAGATTACAGGTTGTGTTTACAGTGCACATCACCTGTGGAAAAGGGTGAGAAGAATGAGGAGAGTGGGAGCGACGTTTTTCCAAAAAGCAGAGTCTTGACCAGTGAGTCAAACACAAAGGGACTTGACATTTTGAAGAATCTCAGTTGGTAAAATGTCAGAGATTTCAGCCGCAGAGACGTTCATCAGCCTTTACCGCTTGTCATCATTAGAGCAGACAGCAGGTTGAATGAGCTCACATGAACACACGCACTTCTTCTTTTTCTCGCTCAGCCATCCTCCTAACCACTCGCTGACTCTCTGTTTTGCTCTGGCAGGCCTGAGATGGGAGTTCAGAGGGTGCTCCAGGTGGATCTGAAAATGGAAAGCTTTCCAGAGCTGCTGGGTAGCCGCTGGATGGCCTGGCAGGTGGAGTACCCGGCCGGTCGCGCTGCCACACAAGAGGCCGAGACGGAGATCCGGCTGGCGCAGGAGGACCTTGCAGGCATCGTGCCGCTGTCCATGGTGAGTGATGCCGCTTCCGGCTCGGCGCCACGCGTGAAGAGACGGCTGTGAATGAATGTTCATTCAGACCTCTGAATCTGTGAAGCAGCACGCGTTATGTTGTCTTTCAGCACATGAATGAAACGCTCTCACCTTTTAACATGACTGATGGCAGCCAGAAGGAGAAATATGGACGTATTCATGTGGTCACATGTTTCATGCAGACAGTCAGTGAAGTGTTTAGCAACAAAAAACACGTTTAGAAAGGAGGATGTAAAAGTTCCCTGATGTTTAAATACTGCCGTCCCATTATTTCTATTCACAATGTACTCACACAGACACTAACAGAGCCATCAGGTGGCGGTGGTGGAAGGTAACTAAGTACATATATGCAAATCTTGCACATAAGTACAACTTTGGGGTACTTGTTCTTTATCTGAGTATTATGATTTTCTGATACTCCATTTCAGACAGAAATGTTGCTTTTCTGATAAATCTGTCAGCTATACGTACTATTTATTAACTTTTTCAGATTAGGATTTTACTAAATATTATGAGTTTATAAAATACTGTGTCTTAAAATACTGTACAGAAAAACAACAGACCCCAGTGCATGCTGGTCCTACACCTGTCTGCCCGCGCATGTATGCCTGAGGTGTGTGTGGAGCTGAAAGGACTGAATCCCACCTTGACCATCACTGTGCTGCAAACGTGCTAGTTCACCTGTAATAAGAGAAGGTGATGAGGAATAAATCTGACGTGTGTTAGCAGCTGTGTTTGGGAACGCTTCAGATCCGTCGCCTGTAAACAGGCCGTTTGAAAGTCTGTTTCCTTCACTGCTCACACGGCGTCCCCGCTTCTTAAAAGCCGGCTTGTGTTCCTGCTTGAGCTCAAAGGGTCTCAGTGCTTCTTCCATCGATGCTGCTTCCACAGATAAGGCGGTGCTGTAATGTGGGCCTGTGCCCGCAGAGTGTTTTTAGCGGGGCAGGAAGTGAGCATCTGTAGCTCCCAGCAGGTGTCAGATGGGGTCTCGATTGTGGCTGTGGCCTGAGGGCGAGCCTGGAGCTGTCTGTCTCCCTCAGCGAGGCGCAGGTACTCTGTTGTGTAGATTAAGCAAAGCTCCCCCTATAGAACTTCACACAGAGCGCTTCACGCATCTCTGCAGCTCTTCGGCGGCCCGGAGAGCACCGCGTCTGATTTAGACCAGGAAGGCTCAGGTGGAAGAACGAGCGACATCAGTTGTGTCGCCTAAAGAGAAAGACGTGCTGTCACATCAGCGCTGATTACTAAGACAAAAACGCATTCATTTCTATTTCGGTGCTTCTGATCTGCATGATACATACCTGACTGTTGTGTCAATGTTATTCTCTAAGTATTGCCCATGGCTGTGTAGATGATAGATGCGCGTGGGTGGCTGTTCCTGGATTCAGAGGAATGCGGCGCATCCTCACCCACTGATCCAGTCTCAGGATAATTCGAGCTGTGTGTTTAATGCTGCGGCATTGTTCGACTTCCCTTTCTCACGTCGTGTCACTGATGTACCAACAGCCTGCTCGCCTTTTTCTCCAGGAATATACAGTGTGCTCCCACATCTTCCACTGACTGCGAAGATGATTTGCATGATCATTTCTGCTCATAAAAATAATTTGCTGTTGCCTGTTGAACGACAAACATATTTTAAGTGAAGTCTTTCCACGGCTGATTTGATTCGGCTGTTGTGCACAACATGCTTTTGTAAGATCTCACATGCACTCATCCATCAGTTCTGAAGCTGCTGAATATTCAGCTGCTTTGACATAGAAGGATTTCACAGCTCTCTATAAATCATCTAACTTTTCTTTTCACGGTGGCAAATATCCATCTCAATTAACCTGATATTACATTATTTGCTAAACTTGGCTAAATCAATTAGGGACAGGATAATTTAGGCAGGAGCCTCCCAGGAGCCAAGATGAATAGTGTTTCATGTGTACTAAAACAGATGATGTGCTGCGTGTGTGTGTGTGTGTGTGTGTGTGTGTGTGTGTGTGTGTGTGTGTGTGTGTGTGTCTGTCTGTCTGTCTGTCTGTCTGTCTGTCTGTCTGTCTGTCTGTCTGATGCCATGGGGACATAACTCTCTTTACAGAGTCACATTGTGTGGACTCACCTTCCTTCTGGGGACAAAATCCAAGTCCCCATAACATAAATCATTACATTTAAGGGTGAAGACTTTGGGTAAGGTTTGGTTTGGATGGGGGGGGTGGGGGGGTGGGGGGGTGGGGGGGTGGGGGGTGGGGTTAAGTAGCTGCTGTGGTAATGGTGAGAGAAAGTCTCCAGGAAATGAGTGGAAGTCTCATAATGTGATGGACGTGTGTGCGTGTGTGTGCAGAAAGGCTTGATTTCCCCTTTCCCGTACCTTGATTTGCCTTTCTGTTCGGAGGCCTGTCAGGGAGTCGGTGAAGCGGCTGCTGTCATGTCAGGCAGTGTGTGTACACAGTGTACTGAAAAGGATAAAGTTCAGCGATCAGCGTTCACCTTTGATACGAGCATTTCAAACGTTTTCATCATCTGCCTCGTATGGAAAACAGGCTGATGGGGACGACTTTATTTCGTTTTATTTTGCTCCGTCGTGAAGCGCCCTCCTCGCTTTTCTACTTAATTTTCCTGCAAGTGCCTCTCCTGCACAGACGGCTTCCCAAGGTGCACAGCGTCTCCAGCCACTCCACGCCACTTCACACACAACACAAATACTTATGCATGCAGACACATTCAGAACTCATTAACTCTGTCTTCCTCTGTCCCCCTTTCCTCTCCCCTCTCTCCTGCGCGCACACACACAGACACACATGCACATGAGGCTTTTACAATCTGCATGCACCAATATGAGAGGAGCACACAAGCGAGAAAGAGGAAGGCTGAATTAGATTACTTGGGATCACTGTGGCATGAAAGGCCCACAGATAAGTTCCTCTCCCTTCCCCCGCTACACTGGTAGAAAAGAGGAAGTAAGGTAATGTAAGAGCAGGGCTGTCAAACCCTCGCACACACACACACGCAGGCACACACACACACACACACACACACACACACACACACACACACACATCCCCATCACCACATTGCCTCCACCGAGGGGAAAACAGACTCAGTGATTCCGATGGAAAACAGGTTTCTGCAGCCCCTGTAACAGAGCGGCGGCGAAGGAAATGCAGCAGAGACATGAAATATGAAATGTGGGTGGACAGAACATATGATAATCACATGTGTGCTGACATGAAACAAATGCTGAGTTTCTTTAAGGGGCCACTTTAATCCTGCAATGTGGGAATATCGTTAGGGAGCCACGCAGAGTCGAGGTCAGAGCTAATAAGTCAGCGACGTCTGCCCGCAGCAGTCCAGATCCAGCATCATGTTTTTGCTATTTCAGCTCCAGACTGCTGCTGTAATCATCCTCTGGTTTTCTCCAGATGCACAGTGGGAAAAAAACTGACTGACCGTAATATGATTCCACTGCTCTGAGGTTCACATCGGTAAGCCTTACAGAAGGAAAAGCATCTTCATGTGTTGGCTTTGGACGCAAGTGCTGAAGGTTTTTAAGTCACAAGGCAGCCGTGTAGCTTAAAACTTGAACTAGCTTAAAAAGCTGCTGTGTGACATGTCCCCTCCCCCGATTCCTGCTGGAAATTACAGCCTCATAGTGCAGATTGTCAGAGCGGGGATGTTTAAATGCTGTGGAAATGTCTCAGACTTGCGGTAAGGCAGTTTTCACGAGCTGATCTGTGATATGTCAATTTATCCCTGTTGGCAAGCTTGAAGCGTTACTTTCGGCCAGCAGGAGCAGAGCAGCATTGACTTCCCGTCAGAGTCTTCTTTCTCACCGCTGGTCCGAGGCGAGGTTGGTATTCCTGCTTTGGCCTCTTGTTTCATCCCCAAACTCCTGAGAACAAACATCTGGGTCTCTGAGAGCCAAAGTAATGAGCCGGCAGCGGGGGCTGCAGTCTGCGGCGTGGATCCTCGGTGGGATCAGCAGCATTAGCATCACTCCGTCACAGACAGTGTTAATATCCAAACATATCGATTAATGCAGCTTTGAAAGAAATATGATTGTCTCACTGCCTTCGCAATTAGCTACAGTGAAGACGGCCAAAGGCCCTTCGTAACGTGGCCTGTCATCGTTAGCGTCGTCTCGTAGTGATGTGGACAGCAGATCAAATGTTCAGCCCGGAAAAAGAGACGGAGAGCAGAGGAGAAAGCAGACGTTCAGAGGCAGCGGAGGCGCACGGCGAAGTCTTTTTAACGGAGTCGAGAGGAAGACTTCACAGAGCGCGCTGAAGGCTTCTGTTGACACAACAAGTCTGTGCTTTTGCTTTGGAAGGTCCTTTCATCTGTAATTAGCACTAATTAGTCTAATAAGCCAGACTGTATTTTTGCGTGACGGAAACGCTGCTGTAATTGTGTTTTGACCAGAAATAATCTCATAAACTGAACGAGGGTCCGTAACTGACCATGTCTCCGAAGGTTGTAATATAATAAAGCTAATGACCATCAGTGATGGGGAGCTTATTTAGGGTTTGATCACATTTACGGCCTGTTACCTCAGCGACTGCTCAGACCCGTGCCCGTTTACGGCGTGTCC
This sequence comes from Chaetodon trifascialis, assembly GCF_039877785.1. Taxonomy (NCBI): domain Eukaryota; kingdom Metazoa; phylum Chordata; class Actinopteri; order Chaetodontiformes; family Chaetodontidae; genus Chaetodon; species Chaetodon trifascialis. The sequence goes on from NC_092061.1 coordinate 2,634,754, forward strand.
TAAATTACTGCGCCCTTGCTGGAATTGATTATTATAAAAAGGTCTTTTTATTGCTTTTTCCCAGCCAAGCGATGGGCTCTGCCACGGGTGACACCTCTGGGAGAGCGGCGACGTGGTTTTGAAAGATGAGCTCTCTTTTTCTGCTCCCTTTGAAGAGGCCCGTGTGTTGTCACAGACCCACCTGCACCGGGAGGGCTCAGAGCGCCGCTCGCCGCTTTGTCACCGATTTCAAACCACCGAGCAGGAGTTCTGCAAATGCAGCAATTATTTCAAAAGCAGAAAATGAAAAGAGTACTCAAAAGTTTGACTCAGTTCAGAGCGAGGAAACGCCTCAGAACTCTTCCTGCCGGCTGCAACGCCACTCGCCTGTCCTGCCTCGTCTTGTCTTTACCAGTTTTCTCCTCCTATATTCCTCTGCTCCCCGCAGACAAACATACATTAATATATTAACAATGTAGATTAATTGCCTCCCTCGTCACCCCCCGCCTCCTCCTGTCGGCATCCTCCGTTTCCCTTAAAGTGTGAAGGAGCTGTGTGTTTTTTTGGGTCATGTTGAGATGGATCTTAAAGGCAGTAATTGGATGCCTGAGCAGATTCCCCTGCGCAGTAGGAGGCTGGTCCATTATCTTTTAGCATGGCGGAGTAATGCGCTCCTGTCCGGGCTGCCCTCATCATCATTACCCATGCTGTGGATGCCTGGTGATGGAGAGGGAGCAGGAGGACAGGGCATACATCATATCTGGACTCATCAGTCTTCCCGTTCCGGCTGAGACACCACACTGTGCTCGCTTCGCGGGCATAGAGATGAGGAGAAATGAAAGCAGCCGTTTGTATTCACGTGCGGCTCCCATATATCGTTAAACAATACATCATCACCCTGGCCTTCTCTGGCCACTTCTGCACTCACATGATAAAGCCATCTATCAACATCCTCCGATGAATGTTTCATTTTACTCCTTTCGATTTCATTCCCTCCGTCCAATGTGCATCTTCTCTGCCGGGCAGGTGAAATCTGACTGACCATTCATCAAACGCATAGTTAGACATACAGACAGAAGCATCTGTATGCCAGCTAATCCCGCAGAGCCGCTGCAGGGGCGCCGCTAATATCATGCAAGCTGTTTATCAAAAGAGGATGTGCTATACACCTTACTTGAAAGCACCTTATTTCATCTAATAACCTCAGCACTCTGTTCCACTAGTGCTGAGTCTCTGTTGCATGCCTCCAGTGTTTTAGTGGAACAGAATAAAACAGCACTGTTTTCACCTCGCATGAGTCACACAGTTTACAATAAGGGGCTGATGGATGGACCCCAAGCGAGCAATCCATTAGCATGTACTGCAGCTTAGAGGCTGATGATGAAGTGGTAGCACTAATTGAGGCTGCTGCAGTATTCACGTGTGGCGCACTACATGTAATACGAAATGGGACAACAGATTGTGACAAATGGTCACCTAATCCAGAGCGCCATCGAGTCCTTGGCTTAACATTTTCCGCGCTCCATAAAAGGTACTTTGAAGGACTGACACTCCTGCATGTACAGTAGGAAGTGAGAGTGAGTGGGTGATACACAGGGGTTTAATGGTAGATTCTTCCAGAGTCACTCAGGAAGACTGTACACTGAAAAGCTTTTGTAATGGAAAGGCTGAAAGCGAGGGGGACGGCTTCGCGACCTTTCAAACTGACACTCACACGACCTCTCTTTGTGTGTGTGCGGCACGCGGCTCGAGCTGTAGATGAATGCGTCCCGGTGCTCGCTCATTACGGTGACATCAGAGAATTATCAGTCACCGTAAAGAAAGCTCCTCCAGCCGTGAGGTCACATTACTTGTTTACTTCGCCGTGGCAGTTCTCCCAAGATGATGCAATGCGTCCGTGATTCATGCAGTAAACACTGCACTCGTGTAAAGTTTATTCTGTGTGCCTACAGAAAATGCTTTAGACCTGCACCCTTTGGAACCACTTATGTTCTAGTGGCTCTAATTGAATGCTGTGAACCTTCATCCCCGTCACTGCAGCCCTCTCCGTTCCCTCAAACCCGTCAGTTCTGCTGGAACTCGTTTGTACTGCGAGGCGAAAGATGGAGGGATGAAGCGAAGGGCAGGATGCAGACTGACAGATGGGTAAATGTCCATATCTCACATCTCCCTGTAATTGTTCACTTCCCACGTTCTGACCCAGTTCTGTTCGCTCCGGCTTTAATCCCGGCCCGCCGAGGTTTGAGAGGAATGTGTGTATTTTTCAGCGGTAATGGACTCTACAGTGGAGCTGACCTTTGTGCCTGCAGAGAGAGGTCCGTGTCCAGAGGGCAGCTAAGCCAAGCTAAGCCAAGCTAAGCTGGCAGTATGGATCTCGATCAGAGCCGGGTGAAGAAATCAGACAGAGATCAGGAGGTCATCTCCCACAGGCATGGTTGGCTGTTGGTGAAGAACTCTTCATCGATCGTCCGACTGTAATAGATATCGGGCTGAAATTGAGCAGACTGGCGCGGGCAGGGTTGTTTCCTTGGCTTCTGGCCTCCGGGCCCCGGCTCAATGGGCAAACAGCAGGGGCTCCAGTGAGACGTCGCTGTATCAGAGCCAGCATCAGTCAAAGCGGCTGCCGGCCCCCCTCCCCGAGCCCCTGCAGCTCGCTCACTCATCTCCAGGTGAGCGCAGGGCTGGTTGTGTCCCTGGCGTCTGACCTTGGTTCTTCCAGAGTCTGGCTGTTTGAGATTCACCAGGGACGCCAGCTCCTCCCTCCTGACCCATTGATCCAGATGTATTACAGGTATTGTATTCATGAGAATAGCAGGGGATTCGTCCTATAAACTTAAAATATTGTACTTCCACCTCCAGCCATGTTTTATTCACAGCTCCTTTCCACAGCACGAGGTTCAGTTCATGGCGTCTGAGCCGTAGAGGGCGTCTCTGTCCCTCCAGCACCAGTCCAATAATTCCTAACTTTATTTTGAAAGTGCAGACACTAATAAGCTCTTTGTTAATGGACTCATGTTATGGACAGGCGTGTTTACAACAGATGCCCTGAGGATTCATAGGTGCAGCACACAGCACCATAACTGCAGCTCATAGGCCGACTGGCTCGCAGGAAATGTCTTCCTTTACGTCCTGTATGTCTCCTGTGAAAGTAAAATATTTACGCTCGATAAGATTTAAGAGAGACCCTTTGATAAAATCTCTTTGCATTATGGAAAATGAAATATATTGTCAACAACCCATGTTGACTGAGGGATCAGGGACAGTTCATAAAGTGATTAATATTTATGGGGGGATTTGTCCCGTCAGCAGTGTCACAGTGACAGTTCCCCACAGTCAAAGTTTACTCGTAAATCATGTGCAATCATAAATAATTTACAGCTGAGAGCGATTCGCTCTGACTAAAACATCAATACCGTCCATGAGGTGTCATGTGAATCCTCTCGCACAACTGGCCAAGCAGCCCCGACGAAGAAGAGGGAGGTCTCGACGTGTCATTGGTCGCCCTTCGTTTGAAGTTTGCGAGGGCAACAATACAACATTAATCATTCCACCACGAGCTTCAGTTCAGGTTGATGCAGCACATTCGGGTCCTGGATCAATGCTAATCATCCCGTCCTCTGATGTTCTCCGTCTTACGGCGCCGGCTCGGTCATCAAAAGTAAAATTCAGGTCAGACATTCAGAAGCAAAAAGCTTTATTCTTTCATTTCAGAGACACTTAGAGAGCGTCAAGGCATTGAACACTGAAAGCAAGTGGTAAGACATTTCTGTTTTGGTGGAAAGGCTCTGTTCTCTCAGGGGCCTCAAAGAGTCTGAGCAGCAACGAGGATTCTGTGGGAGAACTAATCCCTCCTTAAAGGAAGAGTTTGACATTTTGGAAAATATGCTTATTTTCTTTCTTTGATACCGTTTTCATGTCTGTCTGGTAAATAAGAACCTACAACCAGGAGACACTCAGCTTAGCTTGCTTAAAGTCTGGAAGCATTTGGAGAGAGCTAGCTGGCTAACACATCGTGGTTGTATGGGGGGATTATTTGCTGCTGCTTCTTGGATAGGTGCACCAAGCAAACCCCCAAAAACCAGAACTTTTTATCAATCAGAGACACGAGGTGTAACGTGTTAACGAGCTTTAGAGTTACCTGGATTCTCATGAGATCACACAAGCGAGAATCCATCTCGCCAGGCTCAGGTTATGCACTTGAGTGGTTTGGACCAATCAGCATGCCATGAGGAAGTGCTGGCAGCTACGGGCGGGCGTGATTTAGGTGTGACCACATATCTCCACCCCCCCATTACAGCGCCCAGCAGCAATTCAGCTCATTCTCATATTGGCACCTCTGTGACAGGGAATAAAGTGCCCTTTCTATAAGGTCTCTTAATTTTTTAATGAGGTACCTGCTGAAGTGGCACCAGTTCGTCCCGTCCACCTGACCCTCGCCGCGATCTCCCGCCACCTCCCCTTTTAAGCCGACACTTCCTGGAGCAGGTCCACTATCATAGCAGCCATCAAGTAAATCAGCCACAGCCAGCAGTAATGAGCAGATCAGATCTCTGACCGGCGTGTACCTCAGAAAGGGCACCCGCTGGAGAGGGGGCTGTGTGCGCCACGCACCGCAGCCGCCTTCATCCAGTCAGCGGGGAAGAGACGAGGAAGAGGGAAAAGGGAAGACAAGGGAGGAACTGGCTCATTCTTGGAGGAGCAAGAATTGGAAGAGAAGGGATCAAGAGAGAGACCCTCATTAAAAGGCAGTGTGTTGGCTTCACAACCATCCCACCACTTCAATGTGCTGTCATGCGGTGATGTATCGCTCTGCATGGTGCTACCAAGGCCTTTATTCCCACTCTCCTCCATGTTTCTCGCTTCTAGCCAATTAAACGCCCACTGGAATAGAAGAGAGGAAGTGCCACATTGAGCATTGCACAATGTGGAGAGAGGAGCTGATGAAAGGACATGTCTCTTTTAGTCTGCTTAATAGCTTCAGGACACTGTCTGAGTGGCATTTAATGTCTACAGCAGATAATTCACTGTCCCCCTGCTCCCATTTCACTTTCCTCACACGTACGCACAGTTTATCACCCAGAGATGAAAATGTTTATCAGAACTATGAATATTCATTTACCATAGGTTAGTTGACTATTGGCATACTTCGCTGCCCCTTCTTTATGCATTTGCTCTTGAAATGACATGAAAGATCATAAAGAGGCTCGTGTGCAGTGATAAGTCATCAATTACGGCGGTAAAAGCACCAGATTAGGTGTCATGGCTTCTCGGGTTTTTACTGCCTCGACTTGCGCGTTTGGGTTTATTTGGATGCTCCTGGCTTTAGCTCAGCCTCAACAATGCCGGCCTGACACGAATAGGTGTACACACTAAGTGTATACACTGTTTACCACCTTCTCCTCTCTGCTGCCCCATGAATAATGCAAGCCCTCAGATCCCCAACTCAACACTGTGCTTGACCTGTTCATTTGTTGCCGGAGCCGCGGTGTCGGGTCAGAATGTGGATGTGTTAGCGCAGGGCAGCAGCAGAGGCTAATCGCAACTCCAGGACGGGCAGCTTCGCTACTTCTCATGCTGCCGGTGTCACTCAGGCTGACACCATAAATCTCACTTATTTTCAGATCCAAGCGAGACACAGGCAGAAATTACGGCCCAGAGCACATTACCAGCCACAGCGGCGTGCTGAATGCTAACAGAGAGATCCCTGATAAAGCAGACAGGCAGTTCTCTCACAGATTATTGAGCAAAAAGACTCCTGTCTGTGAGACTTGAAGGCCCAGATTGGCTCGTAGCTAAAGCGCAAACACAGGCATCAACAGTTGGGAATCAGTTGAACGGCAAAGCTCTGCAGTATGCAGAGAAACTTACAGGAAGTGCATTTGTACATGAGTATTATCTGCCTCCTTATGCATGCATGTCAGCGCGGGGGTGCAGGGACGTGAAGGACAGGACGATGAGACAAACTGAGCTTGGTTCACGTAAACGTGCTCTGATCAGTGCTGGTTTTTGCCTCTGCTTCATGGGAGGCCTCCTGAGGTGGTTAACTGTGACCTCAGCGCTCACAGGTGAAGGCTGCAGGCTGCAGGTGCTTCAGGCTGTGGATCCTTCTTCCTCTGCGTGGTGCTCAGTAATTCTGTATACACCAAGAAAAGCACATAATGATGGGGTCTTAATTTAACATTATTACATAATCCTGAGGACCCATGTCAAAGAGGGCCCTACGAGGGGCCGTAAATCATGTGTTAGCGTCCAGCTTTAAGGCATTCTGCTGCCCTAAAGGGCTGATTTGGGCCTGGGAAAAGCAGTGCGACTGCTCTCCATACTGCCCCGATGAACATGCAATAAGCTCCCCCGTACAAGTCAGTGATGCTGTATAAGTGAAATAATCCATTCATAGCATCGCACTGCTGATAAATAATGCACTCTGCGTGGTGGGCTGTGCTTCAACACCGTCGCCGTCGCTCATGGATTATCTCCTAACGAGTCACTGCCGCGTTAATCTTGAAACAACAGATAAAAATGTGGGACGTTAGCAACAAGCTCAGTCTGCACTGCAGTTTCTATGAAAACGTGGTGTTCAACAGCATCTTTACGTCCTTCCAGCGACACTCTTAAAAGCACTGCATGGTGCACCTTTCGATGCTCTAAGATAAAGCTTTGGAAGAACAAAGCAGCAGCAGAACGCTGGTTAAAAAGCATCTCAGGCTGTATGTGGTCACGTTTCCAGCTTCACAGGCCCCAGATTTCCCTCACTGTAAGAGTAAGGCTGCTGATGTGCACCGCTGGCCTCCATTTGATGTTTAATTGTGCTGTCTGTGTCTGAGTGTGGACCACTGATGCATCACTGGAGGATCCCGCTGTGGCTTATTACTGCCAGGCCCTGCTCTCTGCCGCTCTCAACCTGCTGGGTCATCTCCAGCTGCTGTAATCTAACATTATCCTCCGCCTTCACCGGGTCCCAGCCATTTACCCCATCATGTATTATAGATGACCCTCTGGAAATGGAGGAATCCCAGCAGACGCGGAATTAATTTACAGCAACCCTCGATTTTAAGGGGAATTGAATCAAAGTCAGCGGCACAGGGAGGGGGGGTTTATTGCTATATAACACTGTCACAGTCTATAAAATTGTAATGAAAAGCCATTTGAAGATTAAGTGTTTTTTTTGTGTGATTCATTGGTATCTCTTGGCTCAACTAATAATCATTTCACTCCAAAGCTGAGCGGCCTCAGTAATTGATGCTTACAAACGACCGGGCTCCTTTCAACCAAACTTAATCCTCCTTTTCTCTTGTTGAACGGCGCCGATTCACAAGCTCACAAACACAGAGGAGAGCCTTCAGAATCCGAGCTAACAGGATGTGCGTCCCGGTTACAGCGGCGTCCACCTGAACGTGGCGACAGGAAGTCAGGCCCTGTGCGTTGGCCCCGTCTGCTCTTGTCAGGTTCAGCGACATTATTCGAAATGAACGTGACGTTTTATTCCACCGGCGTCACCCTGGAGTCAGATTTTCTCTGTTAGAAGAGAAAGAGCAGTCACCGCCTCAGTAGAATAGCAGTGAAGTGTCTTCAGTGCTGCAAAACTTCAATACAGCCGATAAAGAAAGAGAAAAGAACAGAGTCTTGGGGTTCCTGCCCATTGAAATGAGGGAAATGTGAGCGGGGCTTTTGTGTAAGACCATCCCCGAAGCAGAATGAAAACAGCTTACAATGAGAGACTTTTGTCACGCCGTACAATTAGCTAAAGTCATTTCAGTTCCCCAACAGCAAGACGGCTGCGCTCGTGGTATAGCACCAGTATTTAGAAGTACACTTTGACCTCAATGGCAGCTGCTTAATGTGCTGCCCGTGGTTCCATAGCAATCTGTGTAATTGAAGTGCAAGTTCTTTGGGCTGAATAAGCGGAAGAGACAATCCAATGTGCGCGGGTGACTTCAGAGAGCAAAAGTTAACTCAAACTCATCTTAATTGGCCCCAATTATCTGCTGTGACAATGCCGCAGTGTGTGCGTGTGTGTATGTGTAATGAAAGGTTAGGATTTATGTTCAGAGTGATGAAGCTGTGCCGTTGAACTTAAAGAAGCGGGGCTGTCTAGACCACAGAGGTCACTCGCTAATACAGTCCAGGGCAGATCGCAGCATTGCTGCTTTTTACAGAGAGCCTCAAGCTGATTAGCCGCTAACTGCTAATTTACACACAGTGTTCCTGAAAGAGTCCTGGCGGGTTAAGTCTCACCATCAGTTTCAGCCAGTTCATGTACTGTATGATTCTGCCCTACAAAGCCAAAATGCATCACACAGCCAACTGAAAGCTGAAGCAGGAGAGCTGTGTGAGGTGGAGGCTACCTGGTGAGGCAGCCATGACTCACCTTAGCCCAACTGCCATCGTGGTAGTTCATTATTCCTGCAAGGCAGCGACTAAAGTAGGGTGAGCATATCTTCAAACCCCCAGACCAGGACCCCTAAGTGTACCACAGGTTCATGCATGTGTCACAGGTGTTTTCATTAGGACAGGTGGACAGTTATTCCAGTGCCTTCACAGGCGTCGCAGCCTGGTGTGCCAATGACTCACTGCTAGCAGCAGCATTGACAGTGACACACTGAATGACTGACACACACACGTAGACAAAGCAGTGCTGAGTTCAGGTGTGCAGTGTTTTATTCATGTTTTAATGTTGGGTTAGGTAAAAATCAGTGGGACAGAATATTAAGACGCGTGTCAGCTTTGAAAACAAGCAGTATAATTGGTGTGAAAACGTGAATATTTTAGTGTTTTACGGATATTTCTCGAGTCTCTGGACTCTCAAACCGGGACGTCTGGTCACTTTAAGATAAACTGCTGTTAACCATGTTCATCTTAGCTTTTGCCTGCAGTGGAATTCAAGTGGTTTCATTGAGGTTAAACTGCCTTTATGTATGTATATTACATGTATTAAATTGTAATTGAATATATTTTTATTGATCCTAACATAGATATTTGTAGAAGACACACAGGAAAGCAGAAATGCCTTCAGTTGATCCCTCTGTGTCCATGCATAAGGCTGTTTAATGGGTGAGACAGCTGACAGAGCACAGCTGGACACCGAATGGTCTCCTTCCTTGAAGGTCGGCCAACACACAGCAAACTATCTGCATTTCAGTCATTAGAAGTTTTGTGGCAGCGCTTGTTACGTCAAATCGAGGCATCACAACCACTGGTAATTCACTGCTTTAATGTCTTGAACCCTTTGTCTTAACGTTGTAGGGCAGCACTGTTCTTACTGTTAACTTCGAGGGAGAGAAAAGAGGCCAAGCGTACGGCTGAAGGTAGAGACGGCGTTCACTGTGTCCTCCAGTAAAAGGCAGAGTTTGAGACGTCTGCTGGCAGCGCTCTCACTGAGCAATTACACATGCACAAGGAAGGCAATCACACCCGCCACGGAGGCTGCAGAGAGAGCCTTCAAACTGCTGCGGATCCAGGACAACATGAATAAAAGCTGGATCAACCCCGGCTTCATTACTGATGATGTGTGTGAGCAGAGCGGCAAATGATCCTGTGAAGGCCAGAACTCAAAAGGACTCAAACGCAGCAGCGATCACACAAAGAGACTGAAGTCCAAAAAGTTCCCCAGTTTACTTAAACGCTCGAGGTCGTGAAAGAAACAGGCAGTCAGCACAAACAAAGCAGACGAGGAGCCGGCAGAACAAAAACTGTCCCAGAGTCAAAAGTAAAGCATCGAGCTCACAGAGCGTCAGACGAGAATCAAATCCAAGACCAGGCGGAGGTCAGAGGAAGCGCAGAGGAAGCGCAGAGGAAGCGCAGAGGAAGCGCAGAGGAAGCGATAACGGCTGCACGGCGAGCGAGACGCTGCGGCAGACACGCTGATGGCAGGAAGTAAAACAAGCCGAATCCAAGAAGGCAAAAAACTTCAAATTAAAACAGGAACAACCACAGTGAGTGGAGCGCCTCAGTGTTTTGTATTTTCCTAATTACTTTCCCAATAATTAAACAACCCTCACATAGCTGCACTTAATTTCATATTTAGAAACGTACAAACTCAAAGGTTCAACGCGCACCAAACGCTGCATGTTGCCTCTTTAAAAGAAAGCCGATGAGACTGAAGATGAGCAGCGGACCTGACGGAGGAATTTAAATGACAGAAAGACGCTCTCTGAGCTGCTGTCACACCAGCTGCCATCACTCATTAACCGTCCGCCCAGCAGTGCTGCTCATTTACCCAATAATCCCTCATTGAGCAGCGATTGTGCAAAGCCTCTTTAGGTCATTTTCAGTGCTTCTGTGCTCATCTCTCTCCCTCTCTGTCTGCAGGACTCTGAGATCCTCAACACCGCCGTGCTGACTGGGAAGACGGTGGCCGTGCCGGTGAAGGTGGTGACCGTGGGAATAGACGCCTCAGTCATCGACGTCTCCGAGGCGGTCAGGTGCCGCTCCACGGACGAGGATGTGGTCAAGGTGAGTGATTGTGTGTTTTTAATGTGTGCTTAAGGACAGGTGGAGGTGCTGAAAAGTCTGAGAAACTCTGATCTGTGTGGACGCTCTGACCTTCCTCAGATGAACTCTTAACAAACAGAAATGTCAGATTTACGTCTTGTTGCCTGGCGCTCTTCTCATGACGTCATCTCGCTGCGTTCTCTTCTTCTGTGGTGCCATGATGGCGCCCGGCTGGAAAATTGGCTCCACCAGGTTTTTATCTCGATGCGTCCGACTCCTAATATTTGCATTATGATGGTGGATGAAAATGCGTGTTTATTTGCATTTTCTCTCTGAAAATTCGGTGCAAATTTGCGGTTTTATTGCTTCTCTGACTAAAACATGCCTTCGATTGACTTCAAGTCCATTTTTGCTGATGTTTTCAGCGACCTCTTCCATCATGTCAGTGCAGTTAAGTCAGTGATCCTTGTAGACCCATTTTTATTCTATTCATATTAATTAAATATCCATACATTTCTATATGAATATACCAATAAATGACTCATTTAGAATCAGTGTTGTCTGTTTACAGAAGAGTCCGTCCTGGTTATCAGAGCAGCTCAGCACAGCAGCTCTCAGTTAATATCAAATCAAAGTGAATTAACAAACGAGCGCTCAGTGACTGACACTCATGCAGCTCAGGAGCTGTGACGCCTTACAGACAATGCATTAAAGCTTATGTGAAGGATAGATGAGAAGATTTTCTATGTTTAGCACATCTATATAAATCCTCCAGAAAGGATAAACAAACAGCAGCAAACAACATGAAAGTGTGTGTTTGATATGCAGCGACTGCTGACAGTTTGCTCAAGTTTGCCTTTATTTTTAGAGCCCCTTTCAAACCCGGGGCACCAGGCGCGGCACAATAAACAGGCCCTTACAGTGTTAGAAAACGGAGCCGGGTATCAGCGGCTTTGCTCTCCAAACAAAAGAAGTCGCTCTCCAGCAGAATCTCAATGACTCTGTAATGATCTACAGAAGGAAGAGCAGAGGAGATGTGACGTTGTCTGTGGTCTGTTTCCAAGAGGCTCAGGCAGATCGAGAAGCAGCTCGCCGCTGCGCCCAGAGCTCCTTCCAGTCGCGCTTCCTGTCAGCCTGTCGAGATCAGAAAGGGTGGAAGGATGCAGCGAGTCAGGCCCGCGTAATGTCCGCTAATGAGCCGTAATGAAGCAAAATCAAAATTCGAGGAGCAGATTTTGCCACATCGATCCACTTTATCGCGTGTGATGAGCGAGTCGGGGACGGTTAAGTGAGTTCCAGCAGAGATGTTTAAGAAGAGCTTTCAGCTCCGCCGCTGATATCTGCAGGTCAGAGGAAGCTCACTGCGAAGCTCTCCTCTAATCATGTATGTAAACATGACTAATTTATCTAATTTTGACCTGGGGAATTAGCGAAAACACACAGTGACATTAAACCTGAATAATGAATGACTGCACACATTAGATTATGCTTCTTCTATCCACTCGTGGCCTTATAATTATGCTGAATTTGAAAGAAATACCTCAGGTCACACGCTTTTTCTTTGCAGGAGTGCGTTGCTTCAGCGGATCTCATCTGACGTGTATAGGCTGAAATGAAGCTCTGCATTATTCTGCATGCACATGTTGTTCTTTGTGGGTTTATAGTTTTGACAGCTCAATTTAGGGCCAGTGTGCAAAGCCCGCTTCACCGAGGCCGAGCGGGATGAGCTGGATTACAGGAGCATCTAATGGCTCATCTGCTATACTGCACATGTACGGTCATGTTCCAGCTCTGTGGGCTGCAGCCAGGACGCTTTAGAGGGCTGAACCTGCAGGCAAGCGTCTTTCAGCGCACTGTTTTGGTTCAGCCGCTGTCCTCCACCTGTTCAAGGTTAGCAACTAGCTGAGGAGAGATTACAGCAGCAAGATAAGCAGATGTTTCCAGATGAACGAGGGTCTCATCTTCCAGAAGCGTGCAGCTGAATCAGGGGCTTCTGAGCTCCAGGAGAGGACGCTGAAGGACAGCCTGTAGTCATACAAACAGACCAGCATTGTCAGAATGGACAGAAACAGAAGACAAACACATGTGCGGTCAGCGTGGAGACGTTCAGTCCAGATGTTTCCCTCAGGAGACGGTGAAGACCAAAAACAGAGCGTGAACGTTGGATTGAAGGTCCTGGTGGCCACAAACATGGGGCCAAATAATTCATAACGTTTCTCTTCCAGTTTATTAAAATGAGATCTGTGTCCAGATAAGTTCTCCAGACACTAAATGATCCGATCTTTGTGCTTACAGCCGGTGTCTTTAGTGCGCATTGAGATCAGATCCTTCAGAGGAGGCAAATCAGCCCCAGACTGCCTTCAAAAGTCTGAGCTGTTGAGTTTAGAGAAACTTTATGAACAAATTCTTCATTATTTTGTGAATTAATTATGACTTTCTTTGCATGAAAATACTCAGTTTGTCCTGGAGTGTTGCCGTGCTGCAGATTATTACCTCCACTCGTGCTCAGACACATCCGATCACGTTCTGATGGTGACGTGTTTTTCCTGATCTGGATAACGAGCGTGGACACAGGTCACATTTTGAAAACAGGAGTAAATGGCTTCTGAGTCAGTGCTGTGATCACAGTTATAGAAGAAATAAACTCTGACTGCAGCTTTAAAACGATGTGAATTCAGTTTGAAATGAATCCTTTTGCTTGTTTCTGTGTCACTCTTTCAACAGAAAGCTCCAAACTTTCTCTTCATGCTTCCGTTTTCTGGCATGTGTTGTTTCTGTCGTCACCTTTGACTCTAAAAACTTTTTTTCTTACAGAAAGAAAACGTGCTGCAGTCGCTCGCTCGTAACAGGAACACAGAAACAGCAAATCAACAGCACAGACACGTTCCACAGTTATGTTCTGTATTAATGCGTTTCCATGTTAACCGTGGAACGTACTCGCTCAAGGTCGTGCTACGAGCAGGCTCTTACGGCGGAAGCGCTGCCTCCAGCAGGGCTGTTAGAATATTTACAGACCTTCCTCTCGCATTGAAATGAGCGCTGCAGCTTATGCAGAGGAGTCTGAGCGGCTTAATTGCTTCTGTCAAGCCAACTCTGTGTACGAGCTGGAGACGGGCTCACCCCGCCGTCATGCTCCCTTCTCCCATCGCTCATATCTGCCGTGGATTCTGTCTGTCTGGTGAGCTGTTAATTTCCTGGGCTAGATCCAGAGACAGCCTTAATGTCCTCTGTAAGTATTCTCCCGTTAGCTGCCTAATGTGTCTGATTAATGTGGCAGCGGATCCTCCTGGACGTTTATGATACTTTGTGAATCAGAATGACGGTGGGGGTGTAATTCGCAGAGACAGCCCCACCCTCGCACTTCCCGCCGAGAGGGTGCAGAAGGGGTTAAAGGGACCGCTGATTAATTGGGGGTGTCTTTGTATGTTATAATATTGATTTGGAGCTGTGTCGGCCAATAATACGGCACAGCAGGGCGGCGTAACGGCGTCAGCGTAATGTGCCGCGATGGCTCCATGCATGTTTTCCATAATTGTTTCTGCTTAGATCGTTTGGGAGGAGATCAAAGAAACGCCAGCAGGTAGTTAATGAGCTGCATGTTAATAAATCCCACTCGTTTAACACACTTTCCCTAAACTGACTGTACTGATCGTTCACGTCCTGGTTAGATGCCGTTGACCTGACGCTCTCACACGTCAGAGACTCAAGTTGTGAGGAAAGTCAAAGACGAAGAGGCCGTCAGCCGGCTGAGTGCAGCGAGAGGACCGATAAGGAGCAGGGACTCCTCTGACGTCTTTATCAGTTCAAACACACGCTCGCACTGGGAGCCCAATCTGCTCCATGACTGACTGCAGCCAGGGGAGCAGCGCCGCCCTTGTAGAAACGTTCAGAAGCTTCATTAAGCAACTCTGTCACTGTTAGGCTGCAGCGCCGCGCAGCATTAGTACTGCTACGTGTGCTCTTTATTGGCTGGAATAACGTAGAGCAAATACCATGGATCCTGCACGTGTCCGCTGGAGAGTTCAGGACTGGCACCAGGACGCCGGAGGTCTGGAGGTTACCTGCAGCAGGAGGTGCTCGTCTGCAGCTCAGGCCAGCCAAAGTCCCACGGAGGTCACATCAGTTCGTCTCCAGCAGCCAGGATAAAGGAAAAGGTGTCAGAGCAGGAGTCAGACAGCGAATTTAACAGTAATTTGAAAATGAAAAGAGAAGGAGAGTCAGTGAGGAGAGAGGTTTATCTAAAGGGGATGTTTGCAGTGACACGCAGGATTTTTAAGGATTCACATGAAGGGAAGTTTGTTTGGAGGATGTTTGATGGGTCAAGATGACGAGAAACCAGTCGATCATCGTGGAGCGAGAATCAAAGAGCCAGAGAGCCAGAGCCCTGAAGATCTGTGAATTTAGAGATCATATCTGTGAGGAGTGTTTGGGATCAGAGGGAAGAGAGAAAGCAGCGGTCAGCGCTGTCAGCGAAGGCCGAGTCATTTCAGGATATCTGAGGTGTTTGACAGGACTCTGAGACAGACGGAGGACGGCGCTCCGGCGTTTGGCTTCTGAAGGATAATTACCAGAGAGAGCATTTCTTGACTGCGTGTGCCATGTGAGGCCGTGAGACAGCTCCGCTCAGATGTTCCTGTTGCCAGGAAGGTGGACGTGTTGCAGCAGTTTGTAGAGGAGTCAGAAGATGTGGGCGATGCAGGAAGAACGATGGCTGCAGGGAGCGCGAAGAAGAGCAAGCAGAGTGCCTGCACCTGGAGGAGACATCAGGCAGGATCTGCAGAGTGTCCAACAAGAAGGAAAAGTCAGAGCAGAGACGGAGAGAAACGAGGAAACGGTGGCAGAGCAGAAGGAACCACGACTTTTATCTGCATGGCCGTTAACTGTGCTGTTACACAGGACATGTCAGAAAGGGTTTAGATGAGGATCCTTGAACGTGGCGCACGTCTCTAAAGACGAGCTTGATGAGACACCGAGGGGAAGATTTACACAAACGCACACAGTTAAGTCTGAGGTACAGAATGGACAGCGTGGTTTCACTGTGGGGCTGTTACGTCCAGCAGGGGGCAGTAATGCAACTTACATTGATGCCAACTGCTGTAAAACTCAGAAGAAGAAGAAGACTTTGACTCAGTGCCTGTGATTCAAACCACTCTGTGTCCTGTTGTTTTGACTGCTCTTCATCATTTCCAGCTCCTCCTTTCTTTAAATGCAGAGTGAGCGGGAGCACAAAACAACTGTTAACGTTAGCACGCTAGTATCATCAAAAAACACATTTCCTCACACACACATGAAAAGATTTGTTTAAAATTGAAGACAAAGTGACAGGATGAATGAATGAATACCTTCAGGACATCATGCGTTCACACCATCGCCGTCGCGGTACGTGTTCTTACATCACGTTTGTTTAGTGACGGCGCACAGGTGGATCTGCATGGATGCAAACAGGGAACGACTAGAAGGCCTTTGATGGCTGTTCTGATGGAGCCGACACTGTGAAACACGTGTTCAAGCACATAAAGGCCACGAGTTTGAGTGCAGGGTGTAAAATCAATGCAGCGAGTCTCCAAACATCTGCTTTCATTTATACAAACCGTCCAAATTCACCTTCCAGAGAAGAATCTGCTGGAGGTGACGTGAAGTGGAGGGAGCTCCCACAAAGCAATAGAATCTGTCACACACACAAAGTTTTCTGGTCACAGAGGATATCCTCCACGGCTTCATGATGAATGGCTGTTTATGGTTTTATCTCGCTGTGGAGAAATAACAGAAAAAAAAAGATATTTCCCCAGACCATCTAATTCCATCTGGTTCCAGCCGCGGTCGTCCGCTAGATGATGGGATCAATGGGATTGACAGAGAGCCCAAAAATACAGCGTATCTCTGCTTAAGACACGCTGATTAATTACCTCTCAGAGTGTGTGTGTGCGTGTGTGTGCGTGTGCGTGTGTGTGTCTGCTGGATATCCCCCTCGAGGTCCTCTGCATGCGTTCGTGCACGCTGTGTGTTTGTAACGCCTGCACGCCGCATCATGAGGTTTTTAAAGAGACGGAGACAGAAAGCCAGAGCGGAGTTTCTGGACATTAATCAAACGCTGGTACGAGTGAAGACAGAAGCGTGGGGGAGGCTTCAAACACAGTGAGCAACATGGAGCTGTGTCTTTGGACAAAATTGGCCGGCTCATTCCATTTGTAAAGCAATTTATGAAACAGATGGCTTTGAATTCGGTCATTTTACCCAGAGACGACTGCTCTCCTCGTACTAGTTTCCATCTGCTGGTCCTTCTTTTAGCTGTAGGCAGAGCTGTAATGGAGGCGCAGACCACGACCTGTTCTCCCTCAGGTTCAAAGATGTCCTTTCCGCCCCCCTCCCTCTTTTCCTGAGTGTGGAGCAGACAGAGGACCTTTCATCTTGTTCAAAGTAGTTATAGGAGTAGTGTATCAGTGCAGAGCTCAGAGTGTAAAGCCTTCTAATCAACGCGCAGGCCGGCCCGTACAGTACATTCACCGAGCCGACCGTCACAAGAGCTCGGCTTAAACACTGTCTCTCTTAATCCTCCCCTCTCCTCCCACGCAGGTGTCAGACAGGTGTGACTACGTTTTCGTCAACGGCAAGGAGATGAAGGGCAAGGTGAAGATGATGGTGAACTTCACCTACGGATACCTGAGCGCTCAGCTGGAGCTCAACGTGTGGATCCCTCGGCTCCCCCTGCAGATCGAGGTGTCAGACACGGAGCTGAGCCAGATCAAAGGGTGGCGGGTGCCCATCATGGCCAGCAGTCAGAGGTACGGTGCTGCACGCGGCCGGCCGGCAGGTACGAGGCGTTGAGTCTCACCGAACGCCTTCAGTCTGCCAGGCGAGTCGTCAGCTCGCTCACTGATGAAACATCTTCTGGTTCAGCCGCCATCTCTCTGCGTTTGTCAGATTAAACAGAAGCAGATGTTTATGTTTATTAACGGCAGATAAATCATTGGAAGGTATGTGTTTGTCTGATTGGATGAAACCTAAATTGACTCAGTCTTTCAACATCCTGCGTTTTCTCACTTGCTCAGTGTCATCTGTCATTGAACGGATCGAGTGGAGAGGTAATGCACTTCTTTCCGCGTCGCTCTCGTAGATTTCGCGTGCAGCAGCCGCTCATCAGCAGGGTTTGATTCGCCGCGTAACAAACAGCCTTTATTTCAGGTCATGTCTTCGATTTCAGCAGTGGCAGCCTCAGATAAGATAATGATGAGACGTGTGACTGAACACCTCTCCACCTGTCTCCTCCTGACTTCTTGCTGACAGTTTTTGGCTGATAACAAAATGGCTGACCTGTGCAGTACGGCCTGTCATTACGGCCGGCTTAAGGCGGCCTGCCATCGCGCCTTCAGTCGACAGTAGGACGGGACATTATTAGAGCTGTCTGGAGGTCAGAGCTCCCCCCGGGGCCTCATCACTATCAGCACCTCTGCCAACGCCGCTGTGTAGTGCTCCTCTGCAACTGTTGAAATCCATCAGTTGATGGAGCAGCTATCAGCCTACCTGTAGTAATTACTTCTGGAAAAGCGTCGAGGTTGGACTTGGACTCGGAGTCATCCCACGCAGCAGTGTGGCGACTCTAATTATCCCTGCTCCCCTCTTATTTTGAGTGACAGAGGTACAGCTTGCGACTAATGCTGTGGCTTGTCGGGGATGTTGCTGCTCTCCCGCCTGCTGCTATGCCTTTATCAGCGGGGACAGCCGGGCTGCGTTGTCATTGTTGACGCCAGCCCCGCCGCTGATGGGCTGCACGCTGCTTTCTTTCTCCCTGTCTTCCGCCCGTCTTTGTTTATCACGGGATAACAGGCGTGACCTTGCAAAGCAGCACTATGCTTGTTGGCGAGAATGGGCATCGGTCCACCGTCCATAAGCCCACGAGGAGCAAGCGGCGGGACCGTCCTCTATCGGCCAGACCGGCACGCCGTGGAGGCAGGCGGGGAGGGAAAGAGACATCGGGCCTGTAAGTGGGATGGCTGCAAAGTCCTCCTCACACAGGTTTTGAGTGACGCTGCCTGTATGGCTCACCTCTTCCCTCCCTAAGCCCTGTCAGAACAGGGACAAGATAAGCCTCCGCAGACAGCAAACCTAAGTGTAGGCGTAGCACTCAGGCGTGCACCACTCCTCCAACACGTCTCTCAAGATATGCTCAGTATGTTCAGATTCCTATTTCCCCTTTTGCTTTGTGCTGTCTTAAGAAATCTCTCTCGGTTGCTGTTGTTACTGCGTGTTGTTCCACGCACGCCGACGTGTCTGAAGCTGTGTGTTCGCCCTCTGCTGTAGAGCGAGCGGCTGCAACACTCGAACAATGAGAAACAATCAGCCGCTGTCAGATGGATCATTTCTGTACATACAGAAGCCGCGGCGCCTATTTCTGTCCAAATGACCTTCGTCATGTTATTGTAGCAGAAAATGAAATGCAGCAAAACGCCAAAACAAATACGCCGCACGATCCATGGGGCACAACAGAAATAAGCGTGACACACACTCATTAATATGCAGCATCTCCTCTGAAGTCAGAACCGGGCTTGAAAGTGAATGAAGCGGAAAGAAGAATTGCTTTGTGAAGCAGGTTGTTCTCGGTGCTCGGTGTGATTTGTTTATTAGATTAACCTTAGATTAGATTTGGAGATGGCTGCATAAGCGCCGGCGCATCAGATTTATGGCTGGACTTCACCATCGGCTTGTTTATTCCTGAATCCGCTGCACCTGACTGATACCTGCGCGCATAAATGTCTTTAGAAACCTGCTCTTGAAACACTGATTCAGTCCATATCTAAGCACGCACTCCTGTAACATCAGCGCCATTTGTCAGTTCATTAGCCGTGAATGTCAAATAACAAAGTGTGTTTACGCTCAGAACATTCGCAGTGTGACTCAAAAGGATTTCACCAAAGCAATCAGCGGTGGGAAACTTTCAATTACTGCCACTGGAATAAATTGGAAGATGGTGAGTGAAATCATCGGCAGGTGTTTTTTTCTCCTCTGTATGTAATATGTAAATGAGCGGAGAGACAAGAGAGCAGGAATTTATGAAAGGGAACAAAAATGTAAAAAATTCATAAATGACAAACTTTGTTAGTCGGCTGGAATAAAGCCTGGATGTGTGAGTCAGTGCTGCGTGTTATTCAGCTGGCAGCTCTTTTGTTTGGATCGGAGTCTGAAGGTTGCCCTTTCATTAGCCTGCGTGGACTGAGGTGACCTGGGAGGACGCTCCATGTTTCACCGACCTAAAAATACTGTCAACCAGGAGCTCGTCCTCAGCGGGGGATGTGCTGCAGCGTTCCACATCTGTGTGGAAAATTACATAAAAGAGAGTCGGCGCTCATGAATATGCATCGGATGTGTCACGTCGGGCTGATCTGCTGTTTTAATCTGCTCTTTCCAAAATAGTTTTAAAAATGAAACTTTCAGCCGTGATTCAGAGACGCGTCCGCGCTGCCGAGCGAAGCCCAGACTGCAGATCCTCAGACTGATCCCTGCTCCGAATCTGTCCTTCGTCAGGGTGTTGACGTTCCTTCAGCTCGCAGTCGGAAAGCGGCGACGTCACGCGCTTCTGTGCACCAATCAGGATCTGGAAAAAATTCCGTTGACAGGTGGTGAATTTGTTTACTCACTGCCAATCAAATCTAATCAAATCCCACCCACGCAGGCCCGATGAGGCGTCACTTGTTGAATCCCTTTCATCCAGTGCGTCCTCTGTAAACGTCCGTTGGTCCCGCCGGCGAAGGTGTCAAGCCTTAACTGCAGACCTCCCTGTGCTCTCGGCTCCTCTCTGCAGCGTGCAGCTAACGTCTTTATTCTCATGGCTTCGCTCGCAGTCACATTTCTCAGGGGATTCAGACCGAACGAGACAAGCGGAGCGAATAATCACAAGAAAAACAGTTTAAGAGATTCATTTCTTTTCTTCTCTGCTTTATCGTGACCGCAACCTTTGCTGGTGTGTTTGTGTGCAACAGACAGAGGAACAAATGTCGATGATTAGACGGAAAGGCGGCTGTTAAGTCTGCAGTACAGTATATGATTAGTAGCTTTGTTGACAAAACGCTTTTCTGCTTGTAATGCTCCCGACTGTGCCCCCGTGGAAGGCTGAGCAGCTGCACCAGCATTTATTCTCCCACATCAACCGTTCAAACGTTGCTTTCTCAACATCTCAGGCTGCTTTATCTGTTGTTTTCATAAAGCTGTTTGTTGAAGCAAAATAAAAAAAACTGTTATGGGCGAAATCTAATGATATCGCAGCTGTATTGTATCCATTTAAAGGTAGTTTGTCATACTCAAAGCAATTTTCCTGGTGAGAAAGAGCTGAGCCTCTGCTGGCTGATTTGTTGCCTGAAGTAATAAAATTAGATTTGCTAGCAACAGAGCAATCAGGGAGGCTATTAAGTAAAGCAGTAAGGAGGTGTACATCCAGAATTCAGACTGGCCGCTCCAGAACGAGGAAGAAAAATGATGGCCGTGCTCCGGACTGATCCTCTCTTAGTGCTCTGATCAACAATCCTGCATCATTACTGGAGCTCTGTCGGGTAAACATCCCCGCCTGAGTTACAGCCCTGATTCCAAAAGAAGTCTGGATGCTGTGTAAGACATAAATAAAACTGTGAGATGATTGAATCCTTTTTGACACGAACTCAACTGAAAGCAGCACAACGACAATAGATTTAACGTCTGAGCTCATCAGTCTGAATCTGATGCAGCAACACGTTTCAAAGAGGAGGTATGCCCCAAAAACACCTGTTTGGAACAGGTATACAGGCTCATTGGTAACAGCCATGTTAGCGGAATGCTAATGTCCGCATGCTAACATGCTTAAAGTCATAATGCTAACAATGCAAATATAGCAGGTGTGATGTTTACCATGTTTACCATCTCAGTGTAGCCTGTTAGCATGCTAAAAAAAATGCTGATTAGCATTAAACACACAGTACAGCTGAGGATGATGGGAATGTTTTGTCTAGTATGTCTAGTTTGGCAGTTTGATCACACGACAAAGTTTTGGACAAATTCAGGTGTTGACCTGGTGATGTCACTGCCTGTTTACACATCAGGTTTTTTGTTATTGCCAGATCAACACGGGACAGCGAGGACGATGAAGATGAAGACAGACGAGGACGAAGCTGCACTCTGCAGTACCAGCACGCCATGGTCAGAGTCCTCACCCATTTTGTAGCGGAGTCAGCTGATCCTCGAGGCCAGACCAGCTTCATGCTGGGCACTGATTGGCAGGTGGACATCACAGAGCTGGTGTGGGACTTCCTGAAGGTGGAGGACTCCCAGATTGCACAGCTGCTGGACAGGAGGATACTGGTGGGACTCGACATGGGGATGACCACCATCCAGGTAGGCCATGTGTTAGCTGAAAGGAGGGCGGACTAATTATTCTTATTTTGCTTCTCGGTAATCTCAGCACTTCGTTTGGTGAGCTAAATTAAATCAGAATTTGTTGAAAAAGCAGCTAAAACGACCAAAATCAGGCCAACGCTGTAATAAAGCTGAACTGTTCTTGAACTCAGCAGTTGGTTGAGGCGGGCTAAACAAAGAGATCAGAATTCGTCTCCTTCGTCTCCTTACAGAAGCCTTTTTTAAGGCCTCAGTTTCTAAATGTGAGGAGTTTTTATCATTTATTTCTAATAATGTTCGAGCTGTTAGAATGCAGTTATTCCTCCTCGGCAGGCTCTCGCTGACCTTTGGTATAAAACATGTTGCACCCTGCAGCATTTGAATCCGCGTTTAACCGACCTCATCACTGAAATGAAGCTGCCATCACCAAATCCTCATTTTTATCTGTTTATCTCTTGATTTTAAATATCTTCCACCCAGTATCTAAACCCTAAACCTTCCTGGGGAAAAATTAAAAAAGGTCGCAGCTCATCAACAGCTCACAGCACTTCTTAGATTTTCTTTTAGCAGCTGAAACATCTGTTTTATGGTTACTGGATCTTGAACAGCTTCTGATCTGACCATGAGTTTAGCTGAAAGTCTTAAGCACTGAGTTGGCGTATGGCTCCATTTAAATGTCGCCTCTTGGTCAAATCCATTTTCATTTCTATGCAGACGACTCCCGACTAACAGGTCAAAAAACAAACTTGTCTTACAGATGTTAAAACCTGCCTCAAAACGTTCATCGTGGATGCAAACCCCTCCACCAAGCACTTTCCTCTCATGTTGCATCAGACCCTTTGCAGAGATCTTTATCTCTGATGACAAACTAACCTTTGACCATCGTGTGAATTCATTCTGTCGAGCTTTCAGCACCTTTGTAATATCTTGAAAATTGAATCTTTTTATTTCCAGTGAGATTCCAGAAACTTTCATCACATATTTTATTGTGTTTTATTCATTCATAGCTCATTTGTCATTATTACTGTATCGAGTCTACTTTTATTTATTATTTATGGTAATTTTTCTTGTTTTTATGTTTTTGTAAAGCTTAGAATTAGAATTTAATGACACAGTGCAAGCACTAGTGTGTGTGTGCTTCCCAGATTAGGACCATAATTCCCATGAACCCTGCCTCAGAGAGGGTCCGGCCACTCGTCCTTCTCCCTCTCCTCGTCATTGTCTTGCGAGCAGCGAGACGAGAGTCCGGAAACAGCTCTCAATGACGGTGAACACGCATTCAGTCATTCTTCCGTCTGCCGTCGCAAGAGTCTCTTGAAGTTTCGGTCGTATTTCTGTTGGAAAATCTCTGCCTGCCTCCAGTTAATGTGCAGATTTCTCCCAAAATCTGATGACACACTATGTAAAGTGCAGTGCTGGGGGGTGGGGGGGGGGGTCTTTTTTCTCAAAGCTAACACAGTAAAGATTTCATTACCACATATAATCAGCCGAGTTTAATGATTGCCTTTAAAAAATGGATGACAGCACCTCGCTCGTCTTCCCTGTCAGCACAGACACATGATGGAAAAATAACCTGCAGGGACAGAGACATTGCAGGGACAGTAACAGATGCCGCCGCCGCTGCTGCTATGCTTGGATTAGTTCCTCCTTTTGTCAGACAGGTGCTTTCTGGTGTGTCGCCGCCTGCGCTGCGGCGAGCGCGTCCTCCCCCTCGGCCCTTTGCTTCGTCAGGCTCTCCAGGCTGGCTGGATGACTATCAGCCTCCTGATGACGTCCATGCGAGTGGGATGCTCTCCCCGCCGTCAAGGTCTCATCCGTCTGTCTGCGTGGCTTCACCTTCGCAAAAGCATCCACGCTCTCACAAAACGAGCACGAACCGGAAAGCATGACGAGTGCGAAGGTCTGACGCTGGCGGCGGCGGCGGCTACCTGAGCCACACACAGTGATGCGTGAGGAGGCGTTCATTAAGATATGCACGCAGAGGCGTTTATCATGAATATTGTGTCACTTCCTGCTCCTGTTTGGGGTTAAAGTGTGCTTTCCTCTGGATTAGCAGTATTAATCAAAGGGAATGGATTCTCTCCCACCTACAGGAGGTACAGGCTGGGCGGCAGCCAAGCGCAGCTCTTGTTTGATCTGCACAGCCTGAGTAAAGTGATAAAATAAAAAGTAGCTTCTGTGCATCGTTTTGCATATCGCACAGGGGCTTGTGTATGGGATGAATATGGTGTCACGCTTGGAAACAGAAAGAAATGCTTCAGAAGGCTGAAAGTCTTTGTTTGGGAGCGAATGAAAGTCTAATAAAGTGCCTGTGGACGGCGTGGATGTGAAGCTGAAGAGCAGCGACTGCTGAGCGGACGCTGGCGGAGACACGTCCCCTGTGCCGCCGTCCACCTGCTTCGTCTGTGCTCAGAGAAACTCACAGACGTCATCTAGATTAAAAAGGATTCCTCAGTTTGTGGTGTGATCTTATTGGACATCTGCTGCCCCACAATGCATCGCTTTTCTTCAGACTGCGCAACAGTAGCAAAGATGTTCAAGTAGAAGAAGACATGGACGTCTTCTGCGTGACATCACTGTGAAGCTCGGTGACTCCGGCCGCTGCCATCTTGGCAGCGATTGATTGAGACCAAACTGCCAGCTAATCCCACAATGGTCAGAGCGTGGGTGGAGCTGAGGCGACCGCATGGAGCCTGAGTGCTGAGAGCTAGCAGCCAGCTGTCAGTCAAAGCTGGAGTGCTCATAACTGTGCGTAACTTCAAGCCTTAATAGCATTTAAATGAGTCCTCGCTCAGGTTTCATGAATTATCTGCAGAGACCAGAACAGATTTTATTCCAGTTCAGCTTTGAAGGTCTGTGGAGGTCTTGGAGGCGGACTCAGGTGGCCATTTGTGGAACTGCAGTTTTTGGCTTTTTTTGGCTTTTTCAGATTACAGACTCGATGTGCACCTCCCGTCCTCTGAGTGGGCCTGTTCCCCACCAACACTTGTGCTTGTCTGATGGACTGCGCTGTCCACGTCAAAACAATAAGATAAAGAAGACAACAAATGTGAAGTTCATCCCTTATTCTGCTGCTTGTTTGTGTCTGAGAGATCACCTCTTAGCATCATCTCTTATCTTCAGCGAGTGTTGCTGAGACACATTCAGGTTTCAAACAAAGTTCATTTTCTTTTGATTTGTCTGTCTGAAAAATGCCATTTGGGAGATTTGTGGCTTTTGAAAAATGGGTCCAATATTTTCTTTGGTGACTTCGGGTCCAAAGAATCGGTCGTGATCTGAGCTCACGGTCCCGTTTCCCATCGGACTGAGCGAACTCAGGACCTGCTGCAGGTCTCCTCAAGGGCCGAGTCGAGGTGAGACCTCATGGCGCAGACACAGGAAATGACTTTGAAAGGAGGATGCTGTAAACTCGAGTGCAAATGAACATCCACACACAGTTTCTAAACAAAGGCTCACCCTTTCAAAACTCAGCTTTCTGAGCTTTCAGATCAGCATTTACAAGGTTTCAAACCTGGAAAACAAACGTACACACCCGGAGAACAAACATGAGGCTCTGACAGAGCTGGAGAAACGCTGCTGCAGGTAGAATAACGCTGGCAGAGGTTTCACCTCCTTTCCAGCCGTCAGAACGTTATGCAGCCTTCAAATCTGCAGCTTCAATCTTTTGTTTTCGATTTCAGGCTTTCAAACAGTTTCAGCCTCTCACAGCTCGCCTCACTTTCAGAGTACATCTTCATCCTGGACTTGTGAGACTTTTATGTTAGATGAAACGCATTTTCTCTTCAAAACACCTCTAATTCATGGTAATCTGCTTTTTTTTTCATGTGCGTGACATCCTCGCTGCTAAATGCTTATTGATGTGAAGCGTTTGAATTCCGCTCGCCGGGATTCGCTCGTCAATCAGGCGCTGTGACCGGTGGGGACGTCTTTCTGCTTTCTGCCTCTCGTTTTCTGTTGATGAAGCTTCTATAGGTGCCGCGCTGTGTCACTGTGCAGCTATGGCTGCTGTCACTGCTGATTTCTCCTGGGAAAGACCTCCCCAACCCTCCGTGTTTAGAGCAGGAAATGAAAAAGCTTTGCGAGCAGGCGATACAATAGGCTGAGCTGCTGTCGTAGGAGAGCGCCGCTCTAATTGATCACAGCAGAAAGTCACGGGTTATTGCTCGACAGGCACGTGCTTGAGGATGAGAATCAAATCTTCTTCTTCCTCCAGTGTGGCCGTCGTGATCTGTAATCCTTCTGTCTCTTTCCCTCTCTCTGTCTTGCTGTTGCTCCCCCAGGTCTTGTCTCCTCTGTCGGACTCCATCCTGGCGGAGAAGACCATCACGGTGGTGGACGACAAGGTGACCATCACGGAGCTGGGCGTCCAGCTGGTGACCGGCCTCTCCATGAGCCTGCAGCTCAGTCCGGGAAGCAACAGAGCCATCCTGGCCACCACGACCACTCAGGAGGTTCTGCAGAGCCCCAAACAGGTCAGGAAGCTGTCGCATCTGACGGCGATTAACCGACCGACTCGTCAGCAGACGGTTAATCTCCACTTTTCAATTAAATATTCCAAACGTTTACTGAAGCGTGATGTTTGCTGACACTGTTTTCTGACATTTTATGGACAAAACGATGAATCCGGGATGGAAAATAATTAAATGAGACCTGAGCTTTGCTTTTGCAAACCTGAAAAATGACGGTGATGATGATCCAACAGGCTGAAAACAAAGACCAGTAATTATTCCCAAACAGTGTTTAACCAGGTGTGATGGAGGCAGAGAGGGGATGATTAGTTTTACAACAATAATTATTATCTCTCTGCATATTCAATTATTTTTTGTAGGATTTGATGAAAGATGTATGTGCTGAAACCCAAGCCGAGCCCTCTGCAGAACAAAGCACTTGCCTCCACGTTTCATTTCACACCATCGGCGTCGCCGAACGAGCAGAGTGTGCGTGCGCTCGCGAGGACGCGTGTGTTTGTTTGTTCGGAGCGTTTCTAACCCTCTTAACTCCGCGGCCCGAGAGCCGGAGTGTGTTTCCCTGGGCAGCTAATGGAAACGAGAGCTTAGTCTGAGAACATGCAGAAGCAGCACCGCAGCGCCTGCACCGAAACACGACTCACAGGCCGAATCGTCGGGCCTCCGCTTCTCATTGGCTGCTCTTTCATCTGCCCATCGAGCCCTCTCGCGTCTCTGGACCGCTCCTTTACACTCCTCTTCCTCCAAAGTGAGGAAGGAAGGAATAGAGGGCCGTTTATCTGGCCCATCGCCTCGTGCGCGGCGTGCAGATAAGCAGGCAGCGCTGCACTGTAAGTCCTCTGGTGCCAGTAATTAGCGAGCATTGACAGACCGCTGTGGAGAGCTGCTCGAGCGCCTTCGGGGATTTGTCCTTCCGCAACATTAAAAGGCAAATTGTGAAATTGGAGTAGGAGAGGGCCTTAAGACTCTATGTATGGCAAATCCTCATTCACACCAACAATGTTTAATGTTACTGTTTGATCTTTTCCGCCTATCTTTTAATCTTTCCCCTTCAGCTCAGAGGGAGTAGCCGCTGAGCCAGCAGAACGAGCTGGTGTTGGACTAACAGCGTCTTCCACAATCAGAAAGCGTCGTTTATTCTGTACCAGACGACTAAAATCAGTCTGTGTGCTGCACTGACAAAATGAGCTTTAATGCTTTTCAGTGCGTTTCTCATTTTTACTAATAAACTAATTCACTGCACTCCGCAGAGTAAAAACAGCAGTTTCTTTTTATTCTCATCACAGTCCTCTCCTCTTCATCCACTCTTCATCCTCTGTAGCTCTTCATTCTTCTGTCTGACTCCTCGTTCACGCTTCCTGAGTACCTGAACAACATCTGGTTGATGCTCCAGCAGCCGAGCAGAGACGAACAGTTTGAGCAGATTTATCTGTTTCAGTGTGTTTGCATGAAGTGAGACTGGAGGCAGTTTTTTTTTTCACTGATTATTTATTTCCTCTGTGTGTGTGTGTGTGTGTGTGTGTGTGTGTGTGTGTGTGTGTGTGTGCGCACGTGTGTCTCCACAGGAGGCCTTGATCAGCGCCTGGCTGCAGTTCAGCGACGGCTCCGTTGCTCCTCTGGACCTGTACAACCCCGACTTCTTCGTCCTGACAGCCACCTCCCTGGACGAGGAGGTGGTGATGGTGCAGCAGAACCCCTCCTGGAAGTGGCCTGTCATCGTGACGGAGGCGGAGGGCCAAGGCCTGCTGGTCAGGGTGGAGATGACTGTCTGCGAGGTCTGCCAGAAGTTCAAGCGCCGCAGCATCCTGGCAGCGGGGAACTGTAACGTCAGGGTGAAGTTCGGCCGCGGTGACGGCTCGAGGGGAGGGGGCAGCGACTACGGCCCTGACGGAGACGATATGGACGGCAGGGGCAGGCTGTCCCCCTCCCAGGACAGGACCGGCCTCGACAACCACTACTACGGCAGCTCCATCTCTGACATGGAGGACGGAGTGTTGAGGAGAGCCACCACCACCAGAAGCGCAATAATACGGAGACCCAACGGGGACAAACTGTCCGACGACGGCAGCCACAACGTGCCCATTGACTTTGCTGACTTCCCCGCGCAGGTGGACCTCCCCCGAGGCCGCAACATGGACGACGACCTCATTCAGACCGCCCGTGGGCTCACCGACCTGGAGATCGGCATGTACGCCCTGCTGGGGGTCTTCTGCCTCGCCATCCTGGTCTTTCTCATCAACTGCATCTCCTACACCCTCAAATACCGCCACAAGGAGCTGTCGATCGAGGGCCAGGAGAGCATGAACCACGCCCACGACTGGGTGTGGCTGGGGAACGAGGCGGAGCTGCTGGAGAGCCAAATCAGCCTGTCGCCGCAGCAGGAGGAGCAGACCTCCATGATGGACTCGAGCAGCGGGCTCGAGGAAGGCAGCCACCTGCTGAACGGAGGCTCGGCCCAGAAGCACGTGCAGGGCCAAGTGCACCGGGCGGCGGACGCCGGCTGCGGCGCCAAGGACAGCAAAGGAGACTCACCCACCACCAAGAGGAAGCGAGTCAAGTTCACCACGTTCACCACCATCCCCTCGGACAGTAGCTACCCCGCCGTGAACACACTGACTGGAGGCCACGGCCGGGACATTAAGTGGGTGTGCCAGGACGTGGAGCTCGGAGACTCCAAGGAGCTCCGCAATTACATGGAGCGGCTAAACGACAGTGCTTTAAAAGAGGTGGCATAATGCTCCAGGTGCACTCGTAACAAACTCACCCTTATGCCTTTCAGAGGAAAGTGGGTCTGGACCAAACCGGACCTCCAGCAGGTGAACGTTACTTCAGAGTCACCCCAAACTGCCAAAGGGTCATTAAACTTAAGAGGACTGTCTCGATTCCACAAGCGACTGAATGACTGAAGGTGGTCAGGAGGTGGATTTTCATTTCAGACCTTTTGTCATCACTTTACTACGACAGGGTTCAGGCAGAACCACGACCCCGGACTGACCTGCGACATCAGACCACGTGTAGATTTAAACAAGCAGTAACACGACTAGTTAGATGTTCTGAATGTGTGTGCACATTAAATGGTTTTTGGAAGTTTTGTAACATTTTGGATATTGATTTCCTACGACAGATCCTCACCCTGCGACGAGCTCCGAGAGGCCAAAGCAAGCCGAGAGATGCATGTTGGGAAAAAAAAAAGAAAAAAAAAAGGCACAACTTTCCGGTTCATTGTCATCCTCCTTAACACGGCAGAGGACCTGTTATGTATATAGCGAACAGTCTCCAAAGCATTGTATTGTTGCTCCGTATATTGTATTTTCATAACATTTAAGAAATACACAACAATGTCAAAAAGTGTGTTCGCGTTTATTGTCGCCGCTCAGTTCTCCAGTGCTAACGTTACCTGAGGAGTGTGGGCGAGGAAGAGGAGCCAGTCGCACATTCATCTCTGTGTCAACAGCGTTTTACGACAGGTAATTTACCCACAAGCCACCACACGGTGGAGGGAGGCGGCGGCCGTTAGAAGGCGGGAGCCTGGCGTGACGGCCAGCGTGTGAAGGAGCTCTTAGATGAAACGGCTGGACGGCATGGTAATGTGACATTTCCCGTCGCCGAGTTTAAAGTTTTGTGGGCTTTGAAGAAAATGCCAATTAAGGTCTCGTTAACCTCTGTCCCGCCGCCTCCGGGAGACGCCGGGATGAAACGTGCTCTCCGTCTCCGGAGGAGCGCGGGGACACAAAGAGGGATAATTACAGGAAAGGTGGGAAATGTTTTCGCTTTGGAAATGGATCTTTTATTATGGAGATAATTGCACAAATAATAATCATTTCTGAAAACTTCCCAAACAAAGGCAGTGGGCTGAAAAATTGCATTTTGCTCAGCGAGCGTCATTATCATCACAGTGGTGTTGGCTGATTGGGTTTTTTTCTCTTATTATTTTCCATCAAGCAGAGAAATGTTCACATTATGTTAACTGTTGCTGCAGCGTGGATCAGATTGTTAATCAGCGGCGCTCACGTTACCGGCCTGGAAGAGGGGAGGCGAGATGCTTCGGCCAACGGCGGCGCTGCCTCAAGTGTAATTAGCGATGCTGTTTAGATTTGCTCAGTTCTGTCGGTGCTGAATGGAGCCTCCAGACCGCTGACTGGAAGTTTACTGGTTTTTATTTGATTAGTTCATGCTGTTTGATGACCGGTTCTGTTTTCTTCTTCTGTGGTGCTGCTATCAATCCACCGCCGGCTGAGCCGAAAGCACAAAGACTGGAGTTCAAATGGAAAGATAAAAACCCTGACAGGTATTCAGATGATTAAAGGAGTAGTTCCAAATTTTGAGAAATGTGCTGATTTGCGGTCTCGCAGAGAGATTCAGTTAGCAGATCGATGACTGCTCTAAACATAAAGCCACAACCTGCACAGTTAGCTTAGCTTAGCATAAAGACTGGAAACAAAGGGAAACAGCTAGCCTGACTAGCTACCAGCACGTGTAACGATGCGCACGGTCACTTCCTGGAGTCTGAAGACGTCCCATGTTGATTTCTGAGCTGGAGAGGTGCTGCGAGGCGTGTTCCCTTCAGACTGAGCCAGGCTAGCTGTTTCCCCCTGCTTCCAGTCTTTGTGCTAAGCTAAGCTAGCCGACGGCTGGTGTCAGTTTCCTCTCATCGAACTCTGAGCAAGAAAAGACATAAAGCAGGAAACGGATTTCCAAAAATGTCAAAACATTAAGTCCTCAGTGTCACCTGACTAAAGCCACAACACACGAGTTTACCTGTGAAACCATATGGAGGCCATGCAGCGCGCGCACACACACACACACACACACACACACACACGCCGGCCCTCCTCCCTCTTCTTCTCTGTTTCTGCTCCGTCCTGATCGCTCTTCTCCTGCGGGCTGATCTGCGTCTCCTGTGTGATTTCCTGCCTCTGTGGTTCTGTTGGTGGCTGCGGGGGATGGAGGCGGGGTCCGCCGCCTGCCGCGCTCAGCCCATGGACTGTGAAGGGCGAGGCGAGCCCGTGCGGGTCTGGGAGGGATTTAACTGTCAGCCACTGGGGGCATGATTGATGGAGAGCCCGGCGTAATTAAAACTCTTTTGTGACCACCGTCGTGGCTGCAGCCTCCTCAGGTGGGAACAGGAGACGCAGCCCATTAAAGACACGGCGTCCACCCCCTGGGCTGCGGCCTCAGACGTGTTCGTCTCTGCCGGGACGCAGCGCACGAGATTTAATGATTGTACTCACTTCCATTCTTGGAGCACAGTAACTCAAGACTCATTTTGGTGGCCTTGAAGTCTTGACTCCCCTGAAAGGCGGAGAAAAAACCTTCCCCAGGCCTCCATCCTAAATGGATTTTTAATTAAATTGATGATGTGAGACCAACAAACTCCGGCTAATGGTTGGCTGTGCTCCCTGTGGTCCTAATGTGCCGGCTCTGTATTCGCAATTTCCAAATGATTATTCGCCGCTTGATTTATGTTGCTTCTTTTGAATTCATTTTTAAATCAGTTCACAGCGGTTTTACAGCAGCCGAACACGCACAAACACCCGCAAACACGCACAAACACGCACCAACACGCCGCCGCAGACGAGCGAAGGAGCCGCCGACAAGGTCGTCTTGACATTCAGGTCCGAGCGGCTTCTGCAGGTAAACACAGGAAACCAAAGACAAACACGGCGTCCCACCTGAGCGGAGTAACCTGCTTTTACTGACTGCACTCAGCCTGACCTTTGACCTCAGTGTGTTTGTGCATCTCCCGACGCTTCATGACTCCTGTCAGCCTGAGGACGTAAAGCTTTAAAAAATGGCTCACAGACGTCATTAATTTCTTCAAACAGCTGGACGTTAATCGTGCATTTGTGTGGGACTATTTTTAGCTGCGGATTAATACGCACCCTGTGCTGCAGTGAGTGTGTATGTGGCTTTGATGCATATGAAATGCTGCATTAACATCATCAGTTTATGGGATTTGTTGACAGAATCTGGAACCACGACCCCAAACGCAGGTTAAACAGTTGTTTCCAGATGTTTGTACAGTTTAATAGAAACGTGCGCTCGACAAAAAGCACAACAGCAGGAGGTCAGGAGGCCACAAACACGCACCTGGCCGGGCGCCGTTGCTCAGCGTGGCTGAGGGAGATTCACCTCGATGCCGCTACTGTTTGATGGGAGTTGAGCCCCGTTCTGTACAAACAAGACGCTCTAAACTCAGGTCCTGCACCAGAGTGAAGGTTGAGCCACTCCAGATGGAGGTGTGCTGCTTATGTCACAGATCGCCTGCCTGCGTGGACGCCGTCAGCCGCCGCCGTGCAGGAGATGGAGAGAGAGGATCCCTGCTTACGCGCGACTGTTGGCAGATCAACCCAGAGTGAAACAGCTTGTCTCTTGTCCAACACCGTCCCATCTGGAGGAAAAAGCTCCGGGAAGCCGAGCGACAAAGACGGCTCAGATAAGATAATTAGGTCTGTGTAAACACGGATGATTAGTGCTCAGAGATGGGCGATTTGTCTCCTTGGCTGTTTTCTTAAACATTGTGTCTGCATTAGCTTATCTTAATTAACACGTGATGATACCTCCTAATCCTCCAATTACTGGGGGAACATCTTCTGGAGCATCTGCCGGTCGCTCATTACACAGGTAAGACTCAGTAATACAATTAAAAGCAGCTTAGCGTTCTGTAGATTATGGGCTGCCACATGCCTCCGAAAAGTCACTTAAAGTCGACGGCACAGGAAGCGCTCTTAACGAAGCAACGACCACGACAGAGCTGCAGATACGCACTCACAACGGAAACTTTTCTACAACTCAGAACTGAAGATGTTTAGAGGAAGTGAACGTCTGTAATCAGAATCATTGATTTAATGTCTGCAAACCTGCTTTAAAACGTCATTTTCTATTCGATGCACGACGATAAGAGCTAATAAAGTGTAAATTAACCTGAACAGTGAGCAAACTGCAGGATGTTTGTGAAAAAGGAGCGATTAGGATGAGACACTTTTAGAAACTTTTTGTTTCAGTTAAGTGTTTTCTTCTTGCTGATGCCATTTTAATCTCACGTTAATGCTTTTCTAACATAGTTCAGCAGAATGAAGGCTGTACTGAAGCAGAACACGCTCTCACAGTGATGATGCTAACATGCTAATGCTAAGCATGCATCTGAGTACCATCTCAGTTTAGCTTGTTAGCATGCTAGCAATTGCTGTCCAGCTGAGGCTGATGGGATGTCATTGTGATGAAAATTCATCAGACTTCATGGTAATCACTGAAATCACAACCTCATGGTGGTGCTTGAGGAACATCATCAGGATTCATCCTCCTGCAACCACGAATGTCTGTCCAACATTTCATCCCCCACTCCCAATCCGTCCAACAGGCAATTCACAGGAGAAGTGAAACCTTTGACCTGCAGGTGGTGCTGGAGGAAAGGTCGGGGGTCACCATCAGGATTCGTCCTCTGGGAATTATGAATGATCTAAATTTCAATGCATGTCCTGATAGTTGATATGCCTAAAACAAACCACCATGCAGGAGGCGCTTGCTCGCTCTAAGGGGCGCCTTGTACGTACCTCTCCGTCTTGCCGCCTCCATAACCGCTGCCACGTGTCTTCGCATCAGAAAAATGATCTGCGATGACGTGTTGATTTCAATCTGCGTCTGATGAAATTGAGGAGAAATCCGCCGCCTTCCCCGACGGGAACGCAGGATGAGGCTCTGCACCTCAGCCTCTTTCCAAACAGCCGGCCTCGGGCTGGTTTTTGTAAATAATTTAAGAAGTCGACTGAGTTTCCCCGAGGGTCAGCAAACCGTAACCCTAATCATGAAAGTATCCTGGCAGACTCCCTGATTCACATGTAAACAACGGGGTCACCGCGCCGCATGAGCTTCAGACATCAAAACATTTGTTTACATGTGTAATACAGTGAAAACTGGAGTAAACAGACGTATGTTCAGAAACACGCAGGCCTCTAATTCTTCATTTATATGTATAACTCCTGGCTGCACGCGCTGCAACAAAGCAGGGAAAAACACTAAATATGCATCATAAAAACAGCTTTTTCACAGCCGCTGAGTTAACTAACTGCAGGTAAAGACGTGTCTGCAGGACGACAGCTGAAAACAACACACTCAAAACTCAATTTAATATACTTTAATGGCCACAAATATAACCACGAAACAATATTCCACTTCTGCAGCATCATGAAAAGTGAATATAATCTAAAATAAACGGAATAAATCTTCATGAAAGAGGACTGAGATGACAAAGCAACTTTACAGGATATAAAATATGCAATAAAACAAGGAGCGTCCATTTAGCCGAACAATTAAACACAAAAAAACAGGCAGTGCTGAGACAGCTCCTCGCTTTTTATGCGCTCGTACAAATGGAACTTTATTCGTACCGCAGGACAAACAAACGCCGCTCTGAGCTCACAGGCGGCGCCACTTTTCCTGGAGAGTCACGACACTATTGCTCAAGCCCTGAGTTTTCTTGCTTTGATAAAAGTCAGTACCTTGTGCTGTATACCTGTTCTGAACACACACACACGCACACACACACACACGCAGCATAAAGCTAAAACAAAGGCAGTCTAATAAATACAGAACCTTTTCTGGCAGGGCTGCACGGCCACGATAACGCTCATTTCTTCTGCCGTGAAACATTAAATCTGAACGAGTTTCACTTTTAATTTGTATTCATCGTCTCCTCCTCCTCCTCTTCATCACGACAAACATTAATGCAGTGGATGTGTTAAGAGCTCCACTCGAGGTCACTTTCTAATGAGCTGTTTAGCAGCTTGACCAGAAGTGAAAACCCGCTGTGAGGCTTCAGGAGTCGTGGAGTCTGTCTGAGGGTTTATGGGCTGATTTATGTGGATTTACAGCGTGTGATCACACCTGGGAGATGCTTTTCAAACAGAGCCTCCCCAAACTAAAGCCACGCCGCCGTAAAACAAACGTCCCATCGGTGCATAGATATCTGAAGCCACCACAGGTGAGCATAATCAGCAAAAAACGCCAACATTCAAGTACATTTAATGCACAAATACCCCAATTTTAGACACTCAGTAAACGGTTAGTCCAAAAAAACGTCTTTGTTAGAAAACAAAGTGAAAACCTAACTATAAAAACCACCGAGCGCTTCCTCAGGATTAGAAAATATCTAGATTTCTTTATGGCACTGCTCCTCGGGTCAAGTATCGACAAAGGCAACGAGAGTGAAGGCAGGCAGCATCCGGCTCCACGCTCGCTGACCTGAAACCAGTATCAAAACACAAAGAACCTCCAGCTCAGGCTAAAAGAACCATAAATAAGAAACACGCAGCTGTCGGAGGATCACGCGTGAGCGTCTGCATGTCGGGGTCTTTGGGCGCTGAGCGGCGGGGACGGCGGGGAGGGGGGAGCGGGGTCAGGAGGACGTGTGTCTCTGCCTTTGGCTCCCCGCTCTGCCTCGCTGCTTGTCATACTTGACCGAGACGATGAGGAAGACCAGCAAGGTGACGCCCTGGATCCCGGCCAGGAGGAAGAAGTAGTAGTGCAGAGAGCAGTCGTTGATGTTACCTGGAGAGACAGAAAACAAGGGCGTGTTAGAGGAAGCGGAGAGGCCTTTAAAGCCGCCGGCGCCACGGAAAAATGACAAATATGGAGAGCTGGAGAACAAAAGAGCGCCAGCGTGTGGGGAGGGGACAGCGGGAGGTTCTTTAATCACAGCGCTGCTCGACGTTCACAGAACACCAAAGGTAAACGACCGCGAGCTCGCAGAAGAGGCAGTTACTGTCGGACATGAAAGGCGGGCTGGAAGTGAGAGTGGCAGCCGAACGCCGTCCTGTCAGGAAGTAGGATTCGGCGGAGGGGCTCGTTGTCCTCTCACCACAGCGTGAGACCCTCCGAGTGGAGACGGTTTGACCCGCTCTGTACTGACGAGGGACCGAAGCAGCCGGGGGGTCTTTGATCGGCATTAAAGGACGGCTTGTTTCCTCGTGGGGACGCCATAAAAAGCAGGAAGAATGAGCTGATTTGCTGTATGATTCACGGGAAGACGAGCAGAGCGGGGCTCCTCATTTCCTCCTGCTCGGTCTGGAGAACTCGACCAGCGGCCTTTGCATTCGCCGCGCCGCTGAGCGAAATGGTCGTCCTCGTTCAGCAGCTCGAGACGAAAGCTCCAAACAAATCCTGTTTCCCCTCGCCGGGCTGTTACACCAAGGACGGAGCTGACGACGAAACAATCGTCTCAAGTACGAGACAATCGAGCTGGCATTAGAGCAGCTCCCGTCCTCTTGACCGTGTCAGGCGGACCAATTGACTTTGCAGTCAACCGCGTGAGACGAGGCCGTCTGCCGGACGAGGAGACGCTGAAGGAAGCGTCACGCCGAGAAGACGAGGACTTCATCTTCGTTTCTGCTGCAGCACGTTTTTACGAAACAGGCTCCACATAAAGACACAGATACCTACAGCTCACGTCCTACATCATCGTCAGCGAGTGGACGAGGAGCCGGCGGCGGGCTGCCGTCCTCCTCAGAAAGCTCCCATCAGCGTCTCCATGTGGAGCTGTCACACCGGATAAAGAGCCAGAGAAGAGAAGCAGGCCTGATTTTAATTAGATGCGGAGCCATCGTCAATTCAGGGTCTGCCTGTTCACACGGCAGGAAGTGTGTGTGTGCGTGCGTGCGTGCGTGTGCATGTTCAAACACATGCTCGTCACAGCCGTCAGTTTACAGTCAGCAGCTCTGAGGGTCAAGATGCTGCTCGTGGAGTCATTTTGGATGAGCTCAGTGTGATGCAGCTCAGCTGATGCTCTGCAAACAGTCAGCTCCTGTTTGACGAGGTCAAAGGTCATTACGAGCAAAACCAGGACCTGCCGCTGAGCGCGTTGTAAACAAAGCCTGCTGAAGACCCTCTTTTCAATTAACCGCCCTCTGTACGCCTCCATGATGAGCTGCTAACGAGACCCGGGGCCCTGCTTTAATTAAGCGAGCAGCGCGACGCGAGCAGCGCGACGCGAGCAGCGCGACGCGAGCAGCGCGGCGGGTCCGGGGCGTGCGGACCGCGTGGGCGTCTCCGGCTCGACTGCTGGTTTGGTTGGTGCGTTTGCAGCAAAGTGCAAAAGGGCTGAAGTGGAATATAAATCAGAGCAGGGCAAAGCTTTAATGTCCCAGAGCGGCGGTTTGGCTTCCAAACAGCAGTCGATGGTAGTAAATATTAGATAGAAGGATGGAGAAAGATGGCGATCCATACGAGATGTGCACAGATCCAGACGGCGCGCTGGTCGCTGAAGCTTTCTACCGTTACATCACCTGGAAGCGTGACGTCAGGCTGCAGCAGACCGATGCAACAGAAACACGTCGCTCTCAAACGTCGATGCTAAAGATGAAGCTTCATTTTCCACCAAAGTACCAACAGCTCGCTTTGCACCGCCTCATCTGAGTGAGCCGCTCACCTGTTCACACCTGTCCTCTCTCACCTGTTCACACCTGTCCTCTCTCACCTGTTCACACCTGTCCTCTCTCACCTGCGTTTCCTCTATCACCTGTTTGTCCTCTCTCACCTGTTCACACCTGTCCTCTCTCTTACCTGTTGGTCCTCTCTCACCTGTTGGTCCTCTCTCACCTGTTTGATTCCACAGCCTGCTCATGCTGATGTTTAGGAGGTATAGTGTTCACCTTTCACCAGCTTAGCTTAGCATGTTAGCATGTCACATTAAGGTTTCCAGTCATTTGGTGCTAATTAGAGCAAATACAGGACTCTTCTTTAAACAAGCTCATTTTAAACCCGGATGAAGTTAATTCTCTGTGTATTCGCTGAGTTGTAAAACTGCCTGTCGACACATCTTTGCATTCTCAGCTGTCATTCACTTGAACTAATAAAGAGTTAAAACTTCTTCCAGAAAACTTATTTAACAATTAGAGGCCAGTGAAACAGAGCACTGAGCAGCCGATGGAGGAAAAGTCCTCTGTCCTGCATCAAACGTCGTCTTTTCATCAGTCAGTACCTGCTGAGGACCACAGTGGTGCAGCCATCGACATCACATCACTGATGCAAATGCAAAAGTCTGTGAATCACCGCGAGGCCGAGGAGGATGAAGAGCGGCGTGAAACGAGACGATGTTCTGTGAACGAGCACATGAATCCGCTCAGATGCCAAAACGCCATCTATACAGCATGACGTCACCTGCAGGCCCGCAGAGCCTCCAGCTCGCCGCGTTCCAGGCCGCCGTGTCACAGCACATCCTCAGCTAACGCACACACCTTCATGCTCCTGTGCATGATTTAACAGCGCGTCCTCAGCGGCTGATCAAAGAGCAGCATTAGCTCATTGGAAACAAGCGATCCCAGAGCGCCGTGTGATCACATGCGATCAGCAGAGCAGATCGCGCTCTGTAAAGTCACCACCGTGCACATAAATAATTCTTTTTCCAGCCTTCACGGTGCGCCCGTGCTCTTGTGGATAATTAAAAATGGAGGGGAGCGAAGGAACGGCGCGATGATGGGACGAATGGCAGAGGAGCGATTCCTCGTCAGAGCTCGTTTGAGACCTTTGATTTCAGAACAGCGAGCCGGCTGACGGCCGCTTCTGCCTGAGCGTTAATGGACTGAGCGGCGGACCGAAAGCTGACACCCCGACCGCTGTCGCAGCTTCAGCTTCTGCTGCTCTCGCCCTAATCTGGTCAAAAGTTTAATATAAGAGAAATACATCAAAAACAACGTTTGAATAATTCATGAAGTGCAAAACAACGCGCTTGACAGGAGAGCAGGGCAGGAAGTGCGTCTGCAGCGCCGGCGCTCGTATCCTGGATCGATAGCTCACCTTCAGAGTCTGCCTCTGCAGGCTTAAAGCAAAGAGTCCGGCATGCAGATGATTCTGAGGGGAGGCCGAACGCAGCAGCAGCGTTCAGGGGGGTTTGACTCCTGCAAGGCGGACCGTGGACGTCTGACGGACGCCTGCTTCTCAACCTTCGTTCCAGATTCTCTTAACTGGAACCCAAAGAATGAAAACGGGGAAAAAAACATCTAATTTTTTGGAATCAGTCCTGAAAATTGTGCAAGCTTTCAGTTTTGTCCTCTTGCTCTAATTTCATTTTAAAGTGGGGCTCTGCCTCCTCCGCTCAGCCTCCGCCCCCCAGGGCCCACTTGGCTGCTGAGCGTTTTCAGAAATATGGAAGGCTAATTACAGCAGCAAAAGACTAAACAAGGACTGGCTGTAAAACACATTAATGAAGGCCATTAATATTTGACATTTATTTTAAATTCTGAGCGAGGGAGGGAACAGCGCCAGCCAATCAGAGCGGGGGGGGGGGGGGGGGGCTGGAACGGGCTGCGCTGCCACGAGACGTTCACATGTTCTCTGAGGCCTGTTTTACCGAGTGTGATTACACGGAACAGGCCGGGGGGGGCATTTTTTAGCATTTCTGCTTTTTTGTGACAGCTGGAGAGAGACAGGAAGGGCGGGGGGGGGGGGGATGGGGGGGCAGCGTCGACTCCGGACCTTTGCGGTGAGGACTCGGGGCGTCCAGCCAACCATCCAACACCTGCGTGACTCAAACCTATGGGACGATTTAGCTGCGCAAGGGTCTGAGCAGACCATGTGAGTCCAGATGAAACGGGTCAAAATCAATTTAAGGTTTGAAAATGGATCAGCTGATCCAGACCTTCAGCGCAGTGACCAACATTTGAACGCCTCGACACCCTCGATGCCCTCTGCCTCTGAGCGCGGATCGATGAGCGTGTTTCAGCTGTAAATACAGTTATTCTGCAGCTCTCCTCTTGCTCGTTAAATCTTTATGACGGATGCTGGAGTTTTGTGACCGACCACAGCGTGAGAACTCTTTTCACGAGCCCTCCGCCACCTCTGACACGTCGAGCACGCTTCCATTCTCACACAGAAGAAGAGTTCATGTTAAATTCGCCAGATGTGACATTAAAGGCTCCCATTAAAACACTGACATTTCACTGAGTGTGATCCAACTCTTCACGAGCAGGATGTGCGAATGTCAGCTCGCTCTCGTCTGAACATGTCCCAGACATCTGATGCCAGATCAGCCGGGACAAAGGAGCCATTTCCTGTCACGTGACCGCGGCAGCTCGCAAAAACCGTCGACTTTGAGTGAATGAAGCTCCCACAGAGGCCGGACGGATGAGACGCAACAATAGAAACAAAAAGAGGAGAGTGATCTTTGATCAACTTATCAGGCTGAAGCGGCTCCACGCCGCCTGTCCAAAGGACGAGCCGACCTATAAAAATGAATGAGTGACGGACGACTGCTCGACCAGATGTGACCACAGGGGGAACCGATGAGCTGCGGGACGTTTGGATCCCTCATTTCAACATAAAAACTCTCTTTCTTTTAAGTCTGAGAGCAGATGTGTGTGAGATAATCTTTCTTTAC
Organism: Chaetodon trifascialis; assembly: GCF_039877785.1. Taxonomy (NCBI): domain Eukaryota; kingdom Metazoa; phylum Chordata; class Actinopteri; order Chaetodontiformes; family Chaetodontidae; genus Chaetodon; species Chaetodon trifascialis. Next base: position 2,675,353 of record NC_092061.1, read on the forward strand.
AGACCGACGCCTCGAGCTTTCATCTCACATGAGGTCACTCACGCCGACGTGCCTGATGGGAAACTCGTTCACTGACGGAGCTTCAGGAGGAAGAGGAGCCAGGAGACGACATCAAAGAAGCAGCTCCTCCTTTTACGATGCTCCTCTTACGTGAGCTTTTTCATCTTTTCAGATGTTTTCACTTGGAATTATCTGTCGAGGAGTCTCATCATCAGTCCACTTTTAATGGTTAATCAATCAATTACATCTTCCCAAAGCTCAGCCTGACTTACTTATCGCTCGTTTCGTCCAACCAATAACCCAAAACCCAAAGACGTTTAGTTTAATGTCACTGAAAAGCAGCTGAGAGGCTGAAATCAGTCTTATTTTTGCTTAAAAAGTCATTAATCAGTCAATAAAATAGCTCGTCCATTTTCTGTCCTTTGATTTCTCTGTTAAATCTGTTCAAACTGTAAACTGTTTTAACTGCAAACATTACGTTTTACACCTCAAATGAGTCAACTGCTCGCTTTTACGGTGTTTTATTCTGTGCAAATTGATGAATTAGATGAGCTGAGCCGACAACTTATTAATAAAATCACACGTGTGCAAACAGCCACAGTGTTCGCTGACATGCTGCCTACAAACAGCAAAAAGTGTCTGACTGACAGACTCAGAGCTGAACTTCACCTTTCCTGAACCAGCTGAGCGTAACGCAGGGCTGGACGGGCTCCTCAGGTGACCCTTCACCTCTGCTGACCAACATCGGGGAAAGGTGGAGCTACAGCGCCACCGCAGAGCTGAGCATCCACCAGCAGAGCCCTGCCCGTGTGGCGCTCCGGGGGCAGCTTTACTCGGGAGGCGCAGGGCTATGTAATCAGACCCCCAGCCTGTGATTAATGTTGCTCATCTGTCTTCAGGCCCGTGCAGCTCAGTACAACTTAGCACAGCTCACCCAAGATGCTGTTTACTGCACACCGCTTTGCCCGCAGCCATGGAAATAAGTTGAATCCATTCCACCTAGAGAGCCACGAGATGTGGAAGGAGCTAACACGCAGCAAACTGTGAAAAACAGCCGAAAAAAAGGAAACAAACTGCGTGATTCCTGGCTCTACTTAATGGCTACGCTTTGTGCCGTGTGTCTTTTATTAGTGGCCAGGAGGAGGTTTGGTTCCATTTCTGCAGCTCACCTTTTAAATGACTTATTTTGGAAAGCGAGAAGACGTCTGGAGGCAATCCGGCTCCGGTTTAACTGCCCCTCGAGTGAAGCCGGGCTGAGCAGCGGATGGATTTATGAAGCGTGCCGAGCATCTTCCACTGCTAACATCATCAAAAGCACCTCCCAACCTGTCGGCACACTGTATTAATGAGCCATTAGGTGTTTGTGGGTAAACAATTTACAGTGTTGGCTTATTTACCGCACGCTCAGGGAAAAGTGCATCTGGGTTGGGAGCCCCCTCTTGCTGGGGAGCCCATCCATCTGCTGCCACCGCCGCGCTATTCATTCTGCCACTTGGACAGATTTACACAAACCTTTTGTCGTTAGTCTGACACGTCTATTTATTACAGGAAACACTCTTAAAACAGCAGCCCTCACGGTGCTGTCGCCCCCTCTACCTCTAATCTGCAAACTCTTTAAAGTGGATTTTAAATCAGCACAAGCTATGAAAATTCTTAAGGTTTGTCCCCGGAAAATAAATTCCTGCCTGCTGAATCGATACCAACTATTCTATTCCCACAAGTCCATACATAAGAGTCGATGTGCAGAGTCAATAGAGCGCTAACAGCAGGCCTGGCGCTGTAACGCTCAATTCAGGAGGATTATGGACAGCCCTGAGAAAAGTGTATGAGCGGAGATCAATCTCCTCTGAGCTGGAGGTGTTTTGAGGAGAGCAGCGCTGCTCCTGAAGTTACACCACAGCAGGACTGCCATCAGGCTGCACGCATGTCAAAGGGATGCACGCACACACAGACACACGCACAGCAGGACAACTGCTTGTTTCTCATATTATACAAATGCTCATACTGTACGCAGCTGAACTTTATTGACATTTAGCGGTTTCAGTCAGGATAATGTCAGTATTATTGTGGGGGTCTGGCTCACGGACGCCTCAGAAACATATCCTGCCACCACTGCCCGACACTGACATCGTTTAAGTTCATATGGCGAGCCTGTTAGCCTGTTAGCTAACAGCCTCGTGTTTACTCTGGTTCTGGTCGAGTTGCGTCTCCTTTTACGTAAACATCAGGCTCCTCAGCCGCTGTGTTCACCAGCTCATGATGTCCGCTGGGTGCTGAGCAGGTAGCGCACAGCGAGCTTTCACAATGAACACAGGTGCCTGCAGCGGCTGAAAAGGACGCTTCTGGAAAACCAAAACAACGAGCTGAAAGACGCCGTAAGGAGTCAGGTGATAACTCCCTGTGGGCTCATCACTGCGAGCGACCCCGTCGAAAATTCGGATGACAGCTGCTTTACTTGCGTGAGTGTACAAGCTTACCAAAGTCTTTGTGGGACGACATCCAGCCAATCTCCTTGAGGGACACGATAGCCAACAACCCGGAGCCCACGAAGGAGCCAATCCCAGAGAAGAAGAAGAAGAGCCCCATGATGGCGCTCTGCATGGACTTGGGGGCAGCAGAATAGGCGAACTCCAGCCCTGCAGCACAGAGTAAAAAGACAGATATTTACTGGCCTGCTGTGGAACGTGCAGGCGATAAAACAGTCAGAATCCTTGCTATGACCCGTCGCAGATAAAGCTCCACGCGCTGCAGCCAGCGATAGCACAGCTCGTGATAACACGCCATTTAGTCACACATGCTGTCGAGTTCATGTGTGTGACAGCGGAGCTCACGGGGCAACAGCATGCACTTGGGTTTCATATCGGTCTTCAGCATCTATGTGACATGATGGCTTTTGTTGGCGCTGGCTGTTTTCCTTTTAGCGCATTGTACAGGACACCAGAAAGCTTCCTCTGCGGCTGCCTGACAGCTAATTTTCCACGGTGGCACTGGTCTGCGCTGCCATTGTCGGATATCTACTCAGCTCGGCGCTGGCCTCCAAAAAACAGTTATTTCTGGAAAACACATCACTCAGTATTTACTGTGTTAGGAAAGAAATAAAAGGACTGAGAAAATGGGCAAGGGAGCTAAGAGAAAGAGAGACGAGGAGGGGGAAACATCAAATGTGTCTTTCTCGCCCAGAGATCCGTCTGCCTGCGAGCTGACATTGATAATTTCATGGCACCTCAAACATGTGATTTCTCAAACGAGGCCCTATAGCTACATCTGTCGGGAGAGATTAGGGAGCTGCGGTTAAATACGTTTAAGACCTTCCTCGCAGGGGGACATCGCACAAATTAATGTGACAAACAGTCTCCTTACAGATACCTGCGCTTGTTGTGCTTCATAAGAAAAGGAAGGAGATAAAAGCACGAGACGCGAGGTTATTACTCAGCGGAAACACGAGCGCCCTTTCCAGAAGTTCACTGCAATGCCTTTGTTTCACATCCTAAGCTAACCTTTTGATAGCAACAAACGCCGCTCAGTGGCTACGCCCATCACAGGGGGCTGCACAGATACCGCACACTACGTTAAAGCCAGCCTGCGACGCCTGAAATGAACCGACCTTTCTCCACTGAAAGCCAGAATTATTTAGGAATTTAAAATGTATGCAGAATTTTTTTCTCCTCCCAAAGGCATTATTGGAAGGGTGATTTTTCTTTCTTAGACAATAATATTACCCTTTAACATTTTCAAAAGTGCAACACATAATTAAAAATACTGCAGGGAACACAAGCGTTTGCGTATCCTCATCGCCTGAAAGCAGACGAGCTCGGCTGGTGCAAAGAATTACCCGTCGTCCTACGAGGCTGAGGATCGCAGCGAGGAAGTTTGACGGCACCGGAGGTTTTAAACAGATTTATTCAAACAGGAGAAGACTAAGGAGAAATATTCCTCCCAAGCAGACATATGTCACAATTCTGTCAGCCAATTTTCCTTGAGTAAGCCTGGTGGGACGTATGGAGGGAGAGAGGAGGGCACGTTTATTTTAAGGATCCCTATAGCTTTGTTATGTCTGGAAATGACTTTCACAGGGACTCTGATGGTTTTTTCCACTGTTTCAGAAGCCTTATGGACTTTATAATACTCCAGCTTATTAAACAAATTTCAGCATCCAAGGATTTTAAACTTAAAGATGACGAATGTGAACACTCGTTCCCACAAAGACCCTGCAGTGACTGGATCGGCGAGATAATCCTTCCACTGTGGCGAGCAAAGAAAAGTCTTAAATATTAATGGCTCAATCTGCACTTGCGATATAGACATAAAGCGAGCGCTATATGGAAGAGCCAACAACAACATGACCCGTAGTAATTGGAGAATGACTCAATCATGGCCAGAGGCCTTAACAAACTTGAATCTGGGAGATAATTGAGGCCCGGAGCCGCGATGGGGACTGCAGAGAGGAAGTGATAAAGAAAGAAGGACTATACAGACAGATAAACACAATGCAGGGCAGATCTCTGCCGTGCCGTGCTTTGCAGAGTATAGGGAAAAAAATGGGCCACATCACATTCAGAGCACCTCTCAGACACAAGCTCCCCTCTTTTAATAAAGGACAATATTCTGCTGTTGTTTCCGTTCTACTCTCAGACTTCGCGGCTGCAATTTGATGTAACATTAGAGCAATTTCTCACTCTGTCACATTATTATATTACTGGGGCAATAAGGCCTTACTTCACGTCGCTTTTAATGAAATGGCATTTCCCGATCAGGTCGCAGAGAGAGGAGGAAAAAACAGGAACGAGAGCTGAGCAGTTTTCAGCGAAGCATCAGAACGAAGCTGCAGCTGTCAGTTCCAGCGTGAACTCCGCTGACCCGCTCTGATTCACTGCTTTTGTGTTTAATAATTTTCTGGAAAAGGGCGGGGAAGCCATTTCTCAGGGGGGGGAGCGAGCGCTGCTGAAGGGTTATGGGTGGCCTCACGTTCACGAGCATGTGTCTCAGAAGGATATTTAGTGGGATGAATCATCTGAGCAGCAACAGTAATACAACTTTGAATTTAGATCAGACCTGGGGCCAAATTCACAGGCTTCCTAGCGTGAAGAGTTGGTCCGAGCGCTGCAGCTCTGAACAAAAAGAAAAAAAACCTTCTAAGAAATTCTGCTCATACATTAAAGCTTCTCGTGATGGATCTCGGCCATTAGAAGTGAGGCAGCGGAATAATGAATATGGAGGAAGAAAGAGTTAATTAACCCAAGTCGCTCTCACTCCAAGTGGTGCCTAATCATGCGGATAGTTTCGGTTTATCGTGCCAAGGTTTTGAGATGTCTGCCGGTGGAGCTTTGGCTGATACCTGAAACCTTTGGCTGATGGAGATTAATCAAGCTCTGAGTGAGACTCGTCAGCCCGCGGAGCGTTTCCGACGTCGTGAGACTCTGCAGCAGAGTGCGGCCGATGCATCGGACGCCTGGCGCTCATCCTCCGCCGCTTCGCTCCACATCCAGATCTGACTGTCAGCAACCTCAGAGCGCGGCGCTGGTAATTAAACACACAACCGTTCCATTTTCTGTGTGTTCAAGTGTAATATGTCCCCGTGAACAGCTGCGTCAGCTGGGGAAGCATGCTAATTGGGTAATTTAGAGTTGAACTTGCACGACTGTGTATGTCAGTACGATTTGTCAGTATTAGCGCTCTCTGGCTGTGATTACTGTTTTCTATGATGGTATATTATAGTTAAGCTCACAGCGGTAAATGTCAACACACCAGCCGTCTGAACAAGGAGGTGAAAAGTTTATGTTCTCATGTTAATTGTGCTGCCACAGTGATTAGACCCTGAGGGCTTCGTCTTTGGGTACATTTGTGTATTTATCCGTCTTTTTATCTACTGCATCTCTGTGGACGTCAAGCAGAGGACGAGGCCGGTCCTTGGCTGGGGCGAAGGCACGGCTGTCATCGTCATTTCATTTTTAAAAGGTTACTTTATCCACACCTTATTTATAAAACGTCCCATTACTGAACAACGTCTGGCGGTGGTGTGAGAGAATCAGGATAATCAATTATCGATCGACTCGCTGGGCTGTTTACTCTGGACAACAACCCACAAACACATTAAGCTGGCGCAGGCTGGCCATGGATCAAACAGACTGTTCAAAAAGGGTTTTACACATTAGTCTTCATTGCTTTCTGCCAAGAGGAATGGGCACTACAGTTTATAGGCCACGCTGGCTCAGAGCGAGCAGCTCAGCGTCAAGGTGAGGTCCGAATCACGGCGTCCGCCTGACCGCAAATAAGACATCAGAGACGTCAAACTACTGTACCTGCAATGCTGGCAAAGATTTCGCTGATTCCTATCAGCACGTACTGAGGCACCTGCCACCATATGGGTAAATCTGCCGCGTAGTAGATAACGTTGCCGAGCACCTGGTCAATGGTGCCGTTTGATTTGACGATCTCCAGACGTTTGGTCTCCAGAATACCTGCGGGGACAGACAAGGACAAAATTTACACAAGCGCAGGTACATGTATGTAAACTGTGACATCAGCTCACCTGAAAACAGCACAAAGTCAACACATTTCATGTTTTTCACATTTCACAGACTGGGAAAGACGTGGAACGCTCCAAAAACACCTGTTTGGATCATTCCACAGGTGAACAGGCTGATAGAGAGGATCATGATTGGGTATGAAAGGGGCGTCCTGGAAAGGCTCAGTCGTTCCCACTCCCAGACAAACATGGACTCAGAGATACTTCAGCGTCCCAGCTTCTCTGGAATCGAGGTTGCACACGAGCTATACGTCAGCAGCTCACACACACGACACGAACAGGCCATCGGGTGCATCATGAGGCTTCTGGATGTCAGTCAGCGTGAGGAGACGCTCATTAGGTCTAAGACACCAACAAACAGCCAAACGCTGCCACAGTTGCAGCACTCAGTGACAGTCCATTAGGCGTTTAGCTAGTTTTAAGGCTACCCCACCACTTCATTTAGATCACATCTGCACGCTTCCATATTATGGCAGTTAGTAATGGATCAGTGCAGACGGTTCAATAATAAGAGCCAAGCAGTTGTCATCAACCGCTGCCGCCTCCTAAAAGCTTTATTCGATAGCTATTATCATGTAACCAGCGGCTATTTCCAGATAACTCCCAGAGACAGCCTCCTATCATAACTACACTTAATGCTGTGTTTGAGAGGAGCTGCAGCCTTGTAATCCAGCTATCCTATAATACCAGGCGTCCATCTCAGGCAGCGTGGCCACTGGGCTGCCCAGAGCGAGCCTCACCAAAAACACACATCCCTGCATCACACATCAGACAGCCCAGTGCGATCCCCGGCAACTCTGCCGCTCTGGACACCTAAAAGCCACTGAGCTTTAAGCAAAGCAGATTAGTGCATGAAGTTAAGAGAATGTGATAAAACACGCCTCTTCAAAAGCGATGTCAGCGAGGCTTTTCAGCGCCGGCCGCTGCGCGAGGCTGAAGTCTGGGACGGCTGGACGTGAAAGAGCGGGGATCAGAAACAGTCCACTGTCCGCTTGACAGCGCGTCTTCAGCCGTCCCTTTGCACTGCATGGGAGGTCCAGGCGTGTCAGCGAGCGCGACGAAACCCTGTGAAATATCGCTGCACCAGTGTCATCATGACAAAGTCCTGCACATTCCTCGCACACGGTGATGAAACCGATTCTAACTCTGAACAGCGGCGCTGTGGCCGACGCCGCGGACAGGCGGTGGCAGGCTGACAGCGCGATGCGTTGGACCGGCTACTCTCTGGGCAAAAGATGCCACACTCGGTCATTCCCAACCATCCATCTGTCAGCCTCACGATTCAGCTCGTGGGCAGATGCAGATAAGGACACACAGGAAGCCGGCTGAGGGGAATGCAGTTCAAAATATACAACAGTGAAAGGCAGCTCCCAGGAGCAAGCGTGCGTAAGTGAATTAGTGTGAAGGAAGGCAATGCCGGGGATCAACAGCACAGAGGCGCAGCAAAGGATCCTCTGATGAAGAACGGCTCAATAACATGCAGATACAGTATCACTAATACTCAATTCACAAAGTACACTACTGTACACATCTGATCCGGCCGTCCGACGTGACTCCTGAAATCCAGGTCAGGACTGTTTGGCACACTCGTTGTGTATTCACCTACTGTTCTGTGACCAATGGCCTCACCGCTGCACCATCGTAAACCCTTTCTCTCCACTGCCAGGACTCAAAATTGCTTTCTGAAATATTCTGAATTTATTTAGCCTGAATTCAAATGCAAGGATTGCACTTTCTTTCAAGAAGCCAAATGGAAAAGCGAACCTGAATGGCTTGTGAGCACCAGAAATGAGCACGTTGGAGCACCTTTCCTTCTAGGACTGCTCATGTCCTCTGAAAAGGAAATGTGACTTTGAAGCAAACGCATCAGACATTAGGTTTGCTTAATAGACCTTTTAGCGCAGCTCGATGGCTGAAAAGGATGTTTCTGATGGGCTAAGTCAGGCTTTCATAACTCTCGGGCGAGAACATCCGAAGACTCGCCCCCAACAAACTTCCTCATCTCTCGTAGAGCAGAAGGATGAGACTTCAGTCCAGCACCCGCTTCTCGCTTTTACCCATAAAAGAGGACGATCTATAGAATCCATACGCTCAGTCTACAGATTACACCCACTATTTGTAATTTCTCAACGTGGATACGACCTGATTAAAAGGCTCTTGATGTCATTTTACAAACAGTACATGAAACATGTAGTAATTCCTTTGAGACTGATGCTGAACCACATACAAAAGTGTGTTTTATTCATGTTCACCGTGCGGTCTTTCACACAGTCATTAACGTCTTTATAATGCAGATGAGGATGAATTAACCGTTTGTGAATACAACATGACGCACGCGGCGAGTCCGATCTTACTCCACGGCCTCGCCTTTGTGCAGCACACACACGCAGAACTGCTAGTAGGCAACAGGTAAATTATATCTGCTGTTATGCTCAAACAGCTTTCATAGAAATATCTGCTGCAGCTTTTCGAACTGGACTCAAAATTCACTTTGAAACGATGAACAGAGCTCACCAGGCGTCTGCTTTCAGCATTAAATTAAAATGAAGCAGCGAATCGGATCATATTTACATTTTTATTGCATCTAAAATGTTGAACTTCTGTAGATTTGCTAGTCCTTAATTCATCTCCATTGTCATTTGTATGTTGAAAAATACTTAATGAACTCACACAAAATGTAATTATCCCCCACAATTGATGCCAAGTTTGATTCAGTGCATGCTTACCAGTCAATTGGCAATCTGGTTGAAGCACGCCGGTCGATACCTGAAAGGTCACTAATGACAGGACCTGCTCATATTCCATGTGGCGGATGTATTGTGCGTGAGGGAGAGGAGGGAGGACGGCGGCTGTAGGAATATAATGTGCATTGATTCTCAGGAGTGTTACTGATTTGCCTTCTTCCTGCCTGCAGGCTCGTCTCTCTCCAAACATTTCAGCCTGGATGCATCGATGCAGCAGGACGCGCCGACAGGCCTGGCTGAGGCTTTATTTCCACAACACTCCACAGGCTGGAAGCTGCACGCGGGTGCAGTCTCCCAGGACCGGGAGCAGAGAGGCACAGCTCCCCCTCTCCTCCACAGGGCAAAACAAACCCTCCAGGGCTTTCTTCCCCTTTTACAGGTGCAAAGTGATGTTTTATTTCAGGGACAATTAATACATCTGTGACAGACCATCTGCTGAGCAGCACAAAAGGCAGTTAAAAAAAAAGGATTTAGCAAATACCTGCAAGTCAGAGCTTGATACTCATTATTCCACATGCAGCACGCCGCATTTCTATCATTGTTGGTGAGGATCTGTCGGATTAGTTCCATGTTTCAAAAGCATTCAGAGTTAAAATTAATAAGTGATGTACGTGCGTCACTGCAGCTGCCTGAACGTCCTAATTGCATGTGGCATTTACCACAAAGCGCCAACTTTGCTGCTTCATGAGTGTTTGTCTGGCCTACTTAAGCGACAGCGCAGAGAGGACGAGCCCGTCGGCGCACTCACCCGCCGCCACGGCTGACCACATGACGAAGAACATCCCCACCGCGATCCTCTTCAGAGAGGAGGGCAGCAGGCCGCGGCGCTTCAGGATGGGGTCCACCACTTTGTCCTTGAGGGGGATCAGCATGAGGATGAGCACCGCGTCGAACATGGTGAGCCAGGCGGCCGGGAAGCGGAACGTCATCTGGGGGAGAGAGGCGAGGTGAAAGAGGGCAGGAAACTACGGAGAACGTCAGCGCACGCACTCAAACACAGCTCACCCAGTGTTTGTGTGCATGGGAGTGTGCATGTGACAGTGTGTACTTGGGGCTTGATACTGCTTTGGCACCCCCAGGTGGTCAAAAGTACACATAAAGAAATGAAGAACATTCATTCAACACAGCCAAAGCAAGTTATTAGTAAACAAATGGTATAATTATCATCTTAGAAGTAGTAGTAGTAATAGTACTGTCGTACTTTTATTCCAAAGTTTTCAGCATGAATCTGAACTATTAGCATAAAGTGTAATCTATGAAAGGAATAATTACAGCGTGCAAACAGACTGGAAGACGTATCAATCAGAGAGAAAGTCCGCTGTGAGCATAAAGCATCTGCAAGTTAAGGCAATGTCTAAGTGAGCAACAGACGTCAAACTGCTGCAGATGTTTTTTGCAATTCAAATTCAGAGAGCTCCTGACGCGTCTGCTTTAACACATCTGATAGCATCATTTACTCTCAAACTGAATTTCCATTTTGTTGGAGTCACCACTGGCAATCTATACGCAGAGACATTTCCCTCCCTTGTTTGGGCATTATCATTTCAAAAATGAAAAGTGTTAAATGAGACTTTGTGTCGCCGAGGAAAGGCTGCCATGGAGGAGTCCCAGCAGGCCCGGGTCTGCGGTGGGCAGCGCGTTCTGCTTTAACACTTCCCCAAAAGGACGGCATGCATATGTGCTGCATGTACAGTATGTACACTCCATATTACGGGAACTCCAGAGGCAATAAATGAGTTCTTAAAAAGCAAATTTCTGTTGTGCAAAATGGATTTTTTGGACACATATTTCCTTTTTGTGCAATACTGGGTAGTTTCACCTTTTCATGCATCGAAATATGTTAAAATTATACAGCAGGAGAAGCTAAAAATCACTCTGCTTTGCGTGAAAAGGTCACAATCCAAAAAGGTTCTCCACATGCATCAAAAAGCACTTACTGCACATTCACGGAGAGGCGAAGCAGACGCCGCCGCAACAGAGCAGTTATCTCAGGCCCTAATCTAATTATAAGCAATTACATCAGATCCACTGCTGCCCCCCATTCCCACTCATTATTATTAGCATGGGCCACATTTCCTTGAAGAGACTATTTGTTCGTCTCAGTCATTGAAATGTGTCAGGTGAGGTGAGGGAGGAATCACAGAGGCATCTAATCTCACTTCTCTTTTGATGTGGAGGCTGGTAGCAGAAAAGGCTTAGTTCTGTTTTTTTAAGGCGCTAAACAGGCTGTGAGGGGACGGAAAAAGCCGAGCTGTGAAACGCAGTTAAACATGGTGGAATATGAGTAAACAAAGCGGCGTCAGGCGGCGTCTCTGCGCCACAAGTTTCACTGCATATTATTGTAAAATGTAAGAATGTGTAAATATACACCGCACGGAGGCCGTTCACGCAGCGCTGCGTTGGGCCGTGTGGTTTCCAGGCTGGAGTTTCACTTCACGTTTCCATGAAGTCAACGCTCTTCACCTCGAGCACGCCTGTACGTTCTGCACTTCCTGGTCTGCTCCAGTTTCTCCACTTTTAAACGTTCAATTGTGGAGGAGTCCCGCATCCTGTGAGAGAGGCAGCTCGGGTCAGGAGGAGGGAGCTGCTGTGGGGGGACAATCGCGGCCAGGTTGCTAATCTGCGAGGTCTTTGTCTGTGAATGCAGCTCTCTCTTAATCCCTGAGGTATTACCGACCTTTGCTGCTGCCTCCAGCTGTTGCCTTCCACGGTGTGTCGGTGACCTACTGACTCCTGCAGCTTCAGCTGCTTCAAACCTACTTAGGTGGAGGCAGGTTGGCGCTCCAACCTGGTATGTTTAACTCAATGGACTTATACGTCAGTGGCTGTGAATAACTAATCACAATGTTAAGCCACAGACGTCACCAGAGATGCTTTTTTTTTTTTTTTTTTAATTAAACCAGAAACAGGTATTTGGACTGAGAGCGTCTCCCGTTAGTTTACCTGGTGGGAGGCTGCCGTGTTGTTGGAGGCACTATCAGGAATCCTCAGATGGAGGCTCTGCAGGATGTAGGTTGTCTGCATCTGCAACACAATAAGGAGATTAGAGTCTCAGCATGAAGTAATTCTCCACTTCACGATCACCAGGGTGTCTGGAGCAAAAGCATTCTTCTCCGATAGCGGAATGGAAAATAATCTTCCCTCGTTTGAACGCGTGCGTATCTGCATCCAGGCAGCTCATACCGCCACACTAAATGTCTTCCTACTTTTCATCTTATGTGAAGCGTGACTCACACCTTTAGATTCAACTTAAAGCCGGCTGATCTCACCTGGAAGTAGACGGTCCAGTAAGGGATGAGGGCGAAGAAGACTGGGAGGATCTTCACCAGAGCTTTCACCTCCTCCACCTTCTCCTCTGGAAACTTCCCTCCGTAGGTCACTTTGGCGCTGTCCAGGAGCGTCGGCTTGTTACTTCATGGGAGTGAGAGAAGACAACGACCTTCAAAATGCTATTCACAACTACAGCGTGATGGATGGCCTAAAATAAACAAATAAATACAGAAACTGTGAGAGCTAAGCAGCCTTTTCTGTGAATATGTTTCCCTTAAATAACAGCACTTCTAGAGACAGAAAAACTTCATTCTAAAGCCTGTAATCCCCATCTCAGGAGAAAATGTCTTAATAAGGAATTCTTGAAAGGCTGCAGGATTGGCCAACTTAAAATATTCAATGTCAAGTTTTTGAACCAATTGTGCTACTTCGGTTCAAAGTCAAGTAACAGCACTTCAGAATAACTTTTCACCACAGGGAATGAAGATGAATGCCCGGACCGGTGGGGGGGGAATTATACGGGGGGATCAAAGGATGCTCCCACATAAAGGTCTACCAACAACACCTCGCTGTGTTTCTCCACTGGATCTGAGTCAGCGTCCCTCTGAACCGCCGCGGACAGAAATACACCGCTGGACAGAGCCGTCCTACCGAGGCTGATGAACGCTCTGCTGCACCGCAGCGACCGTGAGCGAGCTGTTTGTCATTGAGGGGACGGATTTACCTCTTCCACCGCCTGATAACGCAGTTTTCTATTATAAGTTAAAATGACGGACAGTGGCGCCCTCACCGGAGCAGGTTGGGCTCCTTTGGTTTCTGGGAGCAGCAGGCGAAGCCCAGGATCTTGAACATATCCGTGAAGGCGCTGCCGTCGGCGGGCTTGGTGATGAAGACGGTGCGGCCCAGGAGGAAGACCAGGAAGGAGATCCCGAGGCACACGGTGGGAATGATGTAGCCGAGCTCGAAGCTGAAGTTCTGCTGGATGTAGGCCACGCCTCCCAACGACAGGATGGCTCCTAAGTTGATGCACCAGTAGAACCAGTTGAAGAATCGACGCGTGGCCTCAGGTCCTCTGTCTTTGACCTGAAATCACACACAGCAGCCAATCACGTCACAGTGCTGTAAGGTGGTGCAACATGCAGGGAAAGAAATGACAGAAAAGACGCTGAACATTCCTACAAATGTGTGCCACACCAGTCAACTGGCAACTGAGTCATGTGAGGAAAACTAGTCCAGGAAGAGCAAATCTTTAAACAGCTGCACTGTTCAGTAAAGCTACAAAACTGTTAGATGGACCACCTTTAAACATCGTGACAGCACAGGACAGAGAAGCTGCATCGACAAAGAGGAACAAAGATCACAAGCTGAAACTGTCCGAGGTGCGACGTCACGTCTCATTCAACACCTTAAACTGTTAAAATTACTGAATTTACCGCAACAATTATTCAATTATTCTTTTGTTCGGCTCCATCGCTGCAGCGAGCGTCTACAGTCACATGTAATTGAAAAGCACAAGGCAGCCGGAGATGGAGGGTTTTTCTTCCTCATGTCAGGAGGGATAACAACACAAACAGCAGCTTTTGGTTTATCATTCATCTGCCTGCACCACTCACTCACCAAAACAGCAATAAATTCAGCTCAATGTCAATGCAAGCAAATAATATCATTCTCATAATGGCACTGATCCGCCATGAAGGAACTGACTTTACCACTGCATGATGAAGGTCTGTCCAAAGATGCTGCAGTTAACTACAGAGGAGATAACGTCACGGCGTCCACGGTCGATGCGGAGCGTGAGTCTTTGCAGCTGTGCAGCGCAGCCACAAAATCAATCATCACGTGCAAACTGACCACCTGACCGTAACCAGGAACTGCATTAGAGCAGATGTACAATAACACACACACGTAGAAAGAGGCGCTTTTGTAGCTCCTACTGTGCACAAGATCGGAGAAAGTGTTCCCTCCAGCCTTTGGTCATGACGAGCAGTGACCTCAGGCTGATAGACGGCACATCTGCAGTGACTCACAATAAGGCAGAAACAGCTTCCTTGCCTCTGTTTTGCCCCTTATTTCATGTCCAAAGATCCAGTTTCCCACACAGCTGCATCAGCGGAGTCCAGCGAAACTGTAACTTCATGATTACTATGCTCAAGCTGAATGTGAATAATAAAAATCACAACAGTGACGATGGCAATTTTCACACTGCAAGAGGGTGCAATTATTTCTCAGACAGAAATCAAGCTGCACGCGAGAGGAAATCTTCAATGTTACTGAAACTGAGCACATTTCAAGTATTAACAGCTCCCACTGCCACTTAATTAGGACTTTCATCTGGAGCAGAATTAGTGCGGAAATTGTGCCTTTAAGTGATGCAGTTTTTATTCAATCTCCGCCGCTCGTAAGAAAGTGTTTTCCAGGTTTCTGAATGATTCTTTCTTGACAATCAGCGGCAGCGCTGAATTCACGTTGCTGTTTGTTCTGCGGTGTGCTGCTGAAAGACGTACCGGCTCCTGCGTTCCTCTTTTGTTCCGATGTATGGATTGCGCCTGATGTCGTTCGCCGTGCGTGTCTGAACATGATCAAAGGGAGCATTGACAGAAACGTGGAAATCTTGTAATGAGCACAGCAGGCTCAGGAACTAATCACGTTCGCGCCGCCAATCTCCTTTGAACGGTTTTAGCTGCTCCTGCTTAGATTATTCTCAAAAACAATGACCCCATTGATGAACTCTCCTTCTGGATAATATGACAGCATTTTGTCACCAAATGTACAGATCGAGTGTGTGTGTGTTTGTACATTAGTGTGTTGATAGTGACTCTACATTATTTCCAAAATGACATCTTTAGAGTGGAAATACCATGGATCGAGGGCCTGCATGTCTCAGTAAACGGTCACGGTGCAACAGAAATCCCATCACATGTCTGCCCTCCATGATGCCACACTGCATACCCAATTTTACACAGGCCTCTGTGACAAAACATGTCATTCAAAGACGTCTAATGCGCTCCATGTCTGCTCTCTGCATGCACACTTCAGATCTGAGTCACGAGGTTCATACTCTACCTGATCTGCCCCAAAGGGAGTGATGTTGGACTTCACAGTACCCACGCCTAATGCGATTAAAAAAAGTCCACTGTAGACGACTGCACCGCAGTATGGAGGACGTATGGGGCAGGTGACGTTGCTTGGAGGGGTGCTGTTTGTGCTCAGACACTCTGCGGGCTGCACAGGAAACGCCATCTCCTCTCCGCACAGGTGTATCCTGGTGTCTTCGTTTGAAACGAAAGGGAAAAACAGCATGCCCATAAAATACAGGATCAAACTTGACGCAATTGTCCAGAATTTCCCAAGATAGGCGTCTGCCAGCCAGCCTCCGAAAGGTGAAATCAGGTAAGTGACCCCCATGAACATCAGAGGCGCCTGGCTCGCCTGAGTGCCCTCCCAATAAAAGGGACTACCATTGAGAAAAAGCACAAGATTGGATGTAATGCCGTAGAAAGCGACCCTCTCCAGTGACTCAGCCAGCAGGATGGCTGCACACGCCAGTCTCCTTCCCTGGAAAACTGATGGTGCTGACGGTCTGTTCACAGAATCTGAGTCCAAAAGGGGGGTGCTCTCACTGGCATCCCTGCTGTTAGCCATTCTCTACCAACTTTATGGCTTCTTGATTATGAAGAGTTCAAACCTGCAAAGAAAATACAGAGGAGGTTATTAAAAAGATACTAAAAGTTGTCATCACAGTTCACACAGAGGGAAAAACCACCTGAGCCGAGCTAACAACACCTGAGCAATCCCTGGGGAGCGAGCTTCCTTATCATGTCTAACACAGGCACTTAAACCTGGAGTAAGCTAGCTTTAGCATAACGATAGCTTGAGTTTGGCTTTACATTACCTGTAACTACTGAAACGCGTCCCAGTGGTCTTCAGTTATCTCCATTAACCTGGATAATATTTACCGCTCAAATATTTACGTTGTCTCGTCTTAAATCAACACTTCGTCAAAGGAGAACTGGAAGTCAACAAAACACAGTGTCACAGTACTATCGCGTGACACACAGCTCGTTCGTTAGGCTGCCACACTTGCGCTGCCCGAGACTCGATCTTAAAGTGAAACGTACCCGACGAGCTTTATGAAGACAGGCGCGCACCGGCCTATCCGACTGATTTGGAAGTTAGTTCCGCTTCCGCAGACGTCGTACCACCGAGAGACGGAAGTTGCCGCGCTTTTTTTTATGTATTTATATTTCGCTACCTCAGATTCTGACATTGGAGAACTAAGTAGTGGGTCGTTTTTTTAGTAATATTTTTATTTTATTTTTTGCTGACTCAATCTGCTATGAAACAAAATACTGAAGCGGACCACGGTGCCTGGACAGTTTGTGCCACCGTCATGTGTTTCCAGGGGATCATATAAGGGACGGACCTGTAAACATGTCAAACGTGGGTGCGTTGCTAGATAATGAGCTAGCCATATGGTGCTCACGCCTAGATTTACGTGCAAGTCGCAGGCATGGGTTCAGGAAATGTGAGAAGAGTTCAGGTTAGCGAGCCAACGCAAACAGCGCACAGAGGCTCTGTTTGCTTCACCCCACCCGGTTTTCACTAATGCTTTCATGTCCACTGCTTAGCTCGTCTAATTAGCCTTCAGTGAAGATATGAAATTGCTCTTTCTTGCCTGCCTCAGCCCCAAAACTGGGAACCACACTACCGCTGAGAGAATCAGGTAATCTACGTTGTTGCTAAGTGAAGTTAGCTACAGCAGCTGATGCTAATGTTTGTTTACCGGGTGATGCTTCGTTAGGCAGCAGCGGTGCTAATCATGCTACCTCAGAATAAAGCTGTTATTGTGAAAATGTCTACTGTATGACGGCTTTAGTAAAATCAGCTGTAACGCGACTCAGGAAGGCAGGAAGCAGTTTGTCAACAGAAAGAAACCAGCGAAACATTTCACCACTGTTGAGTAAAACTAAAAGCTCTGGAGAGGAAGTTGATGTTTGCTTATTCCTGTCCTCCCTCAGCCTTTCATAGTCACGTGTCTGCTTTATTTTAGGTCCCACATTGAGTCAGCAGGACACACTTGTGAACTCAGAGACGCTGCAGACTTTCAGTCCCCCGCTGAGGTGGCAAACTTAGTGTCTGGAAACCCTCCATTCGAGGCTGCGCTGGCCATTCATCTGTTCAGAGCAGGCAGGCTCCTCTTAGGTAAACACCCTCCTGCCCTGTGATCTGTTCGCTTATCTCCACACATCATTTGTGTTTGTCAGCATTATAGTAGAGCTACAAGTGCCCTGCTGCCTGCCCCACAAATGTCAGAGCTTTTCTGTTTTATGCCTAACCTTTACACCAGACGTCCACGTACCCTTCGGCGTTATCTTTGGCGGAACAGACATAAATGAAGATGTGAAAGTCGAGCAGAAGCGTGTGGTTATGGAGCAGGTGCTGCTGAAGGCCAGGTGATGTTTCTGCAAACTATTTTAACCCATTCAATACCAGAAAGTTTCAAACTGAGTACACACATTTTACTTCTTCATCCAGCACATGTCAAAATATGCTATGAGCTGCAGCTACTGTATGCATAATAACAAAGTACTGTGTCACATGTTTGTGTGAAAAGCAAAGTGAGTAAAAGATGACCTGATTTCCAAACAGCATAATGTTAAAGATGACGCATTTCTTTATGATGTCGAGCCACGTTACTTTTTTCATTTCTATCTTTTGCAGTTTTAGAATAATAAAAATGGAAAAGGTCCAAAGAAAAAGTTCCTAATCCTAAACACACCTCAAAATCCACAATGGACTGAAGGTCCTTCAGCGGCCCCCACAGTCCCCGGACCTAAACATCATCATTGAAAACCTGTCTCAAAAGAGCAGCTCATGCAAGATGGCCGAAGGATCTCACAGAACTAGGAGCCTTTTAAAAGGAAAATGAGGTGGAAATCCTGCAAAGAAGAGCTTAAAGAGCCCGAGGTGGCCACAAAAAGCCTTTACAAGCTGCCAAAGGGGGCGTTGTTTCGGCCCTTTTTCATTTATGCTATGTTAAAACTGTAAAAGATGGAAATAAAAAAAGCTATTCTGTCTTGAAATATTGAAGAAAATTGTCATCTTTAGCTTCATGCTGTTTGGAAATCAGGTTGCAGTAAAAGACATGTGGTGCCCAAACCTTTGCACGTGACTGTATGTTATCATTCTACGACCTCTGATGAGGAAGAGCACAGGTGCAGCTAATGACATGAAATATGGATGCATTCCACTTAGCTGCACCAGCTCAAGGGCTCTGTTGCTGTGCGTGCTCACTTCCTGCCGTGGCTCTCATGTGACATTTAAGTGGAATAAAGCGGTTGTTATTAGTTTCACCTGTGCCTGTCGTGCAAACAGTCTTGTTGAACAGGTTATGGTCTGTGAGCGCGATTTAAACGTGGCACTGCTGTCGCTTTGACATATCAATAAGAAACACCTTATTGATTGTTAGCACCAGTTACGCTAACAACGTGTCACTCACTTCCTTTTGTAGAGGTTTGATGTGGAGGTCACCGTCCTGAAGTGTGAGCAGGAAGTAAATGTGACCTTTTACCACCTCTTGAAATTGAAATTGTTCATATGAAATCAAGACTCTACGAGCTCTAACGTGTGATGTGATTTTCAGTTTTGGACGCGCTAACATGTTTCGTAGCTTTACGGGCTCAAAACACGTACTCGCATTTGGATCAGCCGTCAGTTAACTATGGGGAAAAAAGGGCTGAATAGACGATCATCCAGTGCGTGGAGTACCAGCATGAAAGGATGAGGAAGAGCACGCACACACACACACACACAGGCCAGCTCCAGCTGTGCAGCGTGTGTGTTTTCTCCTCCCCTACTTTAACCTGGAGAGTCAGCGCTCTCACGTCCATGTTTCGTCCTGCGCCCTGGCGTGACGCCTCTGTTAGGTTACGTTGAAAGAAGGGTAGAGGGGAGGCGGGGGGGGGCAGTTGCCTTCTGGGAGAACGGGGCAGATCCAGGTCAGGTCAAACATCTGAATCCACACACCTCCCGCTGTCGGTGCCATCACACACCGCTCTGAGCCCGTTTAATAATGCACGCTCACACATGCACAAATTAATATCTCCCCACTGTTTTTTGCTCCACTTTCTCTTTTGTTTTCCTCTCTGTGTTCTCCTCTTTAAATTCTTTCCCTTCAGACCTCAAGCACTTCTCCTGCTCTCACGTGTTCGGCCTGCAGACTTTTGTGATTTACCGCTGTTGCTTTTTTCCTCTTTTGTCAAAATTGCTTGTAAAAGGATAAAACGTGCTGTCAGCCATGAATATTCTTGGTATTCAGGTCTGTTTCGCAGCAGTGATAATGAAGTTTTTTTTTGTTTTTTTTTATCAGGTTTGCCATTGCTTTTACTGACAAACTGAAAGAAGAGGCCGAGTTATTTTTGGTACGATTAAACTCTTTTGTGTTTTAATAAACTGCAGCAGCATCTAATTAGCACTGATGAGGACTTGATAGAAACTTTCTGCGTGTGTCTGACCGCCGCTTCGTCAGTATGAAGTATAAAGTTAGCAGTGAAGGAAAATATTGAAAAGAAAATATTGACCGACGTGCAAAACTCTGAAAAAACAAGCAGCGAGAGCAAAAGTTTTCTGTTTGCATTTTATTGCACATCAGCAGACGGCAGCAGCCTGACAGCTCCGATAAATAGAACAGAAGGGCTTTTACAATACAAACACAATATCCTGGCCTGTCCTGTAACAGTTTGGCATTAAAACAATATTACTGCGTTTTATTGTCAGATTAGATGGTAGCCGTCGGCCACAGATCGAGGCGAGTGGCGTGCTTTATCTCTGCCATTTAGTGCTGACAGCAGGCAGAAGGGACAGGCGCCGAGAGGCATCGCCACGCTTTTATTGTGACAGAAAACACACATGGGGATGGATCTCGCGTGATAACA
Organism: Chaetodon trifascialis; assembly: GCF_039877785.1. Taxonomy (NCBI): domain Eukaryota; kingdom Metazoa; phylum Chordata; class Actinopteri; order Chaetodontiformes; family Chaetodontidae; genus Chaetodon; species Chaetodon trifascialis. The sequence continues at coordinate 2,695,827 of NC_092061.1, forward strand.
TCCAGTCAATTTCCTTCCCATCCCCTCCCATTTATTTTGTAGCGCTCCCATTATCTTAGCAACTGCTTTGCTCACTCTTTTTTTGTAGGTTTGGATTTTGGTTAAATGTGTTTGGAGCATTAATTGGCTGCTTCTGCTGTCTCACAGTCAGTAACAATCAGGTGCAATTTTGTATAAACGGACGCCACAAATATTCATCGATTGATTTCAGCACTTGTGTGTTTTTGTTGCTTTAACCCGACTCCAATGTGTTTTGTCTCTGAAGCTGTCCCAGAGCGCTAAAATCTACGTCCAGCCTCAAGGTGAGCTCTGCAGGATGAATCCCTCGCTGCTGCTGTGCGTCCCTGACTCACTGCTGGAGTGTTGCATTAATCAGCTTTGACATTTGTCCCTCCATTATCACGCCGTCCGCGGCACAGAGATGTATTTGCTCTTGCCATTGGCCACCGTGCCATGTAGGACAGCCCAAATCACTCATCCATGTTGTTTCCCACCAATAGCCTTGTTTGGCAAATAGTGTCCCTTCATAGATTAGAGGGGAGCTCTTGGCCGGCTGCTCGGCTGAGCCCAGACCAGTGAAAGCTTGTCTTTTATGTGATAGCGATCACGCTGAAGTGCTTTGTACACGGACCACACAAAACAGTGATGCTGTAATATGAACTCTGTCCAATGTGAATAAATGTTTGAAGTTCAAGATCATTTGTTGCATGGTGGACGTTCGCGTCCATGTCCAGTAAAAGCTTCATTAAGGCCGCTGTGTCTTTTATTTTGAAGGTATCCAGACGGATGTGACTGAGAAATTCTGCTGGCACGACTTCTTGAGGAGCTCAGGTACTTTCACTGCTTTTAATTCCAGCCTGATGCGAACGTGATGATCCACAGGCCGACGCTGTGGTCAGCTCTCAGCTTTGTTTATGTCTCTCTTTCCCTTCAGTTGGAGGTTTTTCAGAGTGAAAGCTGCTCTGAGGGAGGTCTGCAGATCAGCCCGAGTAAACAAACAGGTTTTTTATTATTCTTCTGGTCGGTGTGCTGAGCCTTTCGTGGCAGCACTGAGCTCTGAAACTTGAGAGAAGCGTTGGGCATATGCTGCATTTCACCTCGATATTTTCTGCTCTTTAACAGCTCGTTGTTATTGACAGGAAGCGCTTTGGTCAGTCGGGTCGGTCTAAGCTTTGGAAACTTGTGTCTCATCTTATAATCAAGTCTGAAAGTGTAGCAGGGACGGCTGTGTGCACATCCTCAGAGTGCTGGATGCAGCGTTTATGCAATAAAAAGGAACAGCGCCTGCATGCTGAAACATAAGCTCCCTTATAAAAAGGCTTTATTGGTGTCATTTTGACCAGCTGCACACAGACTGCCTCATATTTGTCACCATTTGCAGTGTTGTACATGCAAGCTGTCCTCCATACTCTGAACTGCAGGCTTCTATCCTCACCTGCCCTGTCAGTGAGCAGCTGCACTGCTGGGAGTCACCACTGGGAGCGCTGCAGGAACCACATTCATGCAGCCAGGAAGCAGGAACCTGCTCTGTGTTGTGTTCGAGGCCTCTGCGTGGTGTCAGGGAGGCCAGGCCCGTCCAGTAAATATGCACTGTTACTCCGAGCGTCCACAAATGTCCGTCCCAGGTAGCTTAGTGCTCACAGAGAGCGCCGCTGAGCACAGAGAGGGGCGATTAATAGCTCTCCCGCCGGAGGCCATTTGTCACCACGCTTCACAACCGCTGCAAGTAATACTAATTGTCCACAGTCACGTCTCCATTTGTTACACTTGAAAAAGGACTCGTGCTCTTCCTCAGATGTGATGAAAGCGCCGCCATCTGACTCATCGCCGTCGTTGGAGCTGCGAACGTCGCACACGCGCTGTCTGATGGTGTTAATTTGCCTGACTCACTCTTTGTGGATGTGGGTCAGACGTGTTTAATGTCTGATGCGTTAATTGTGTGTTTTCCCGTCGCAGTTGTCGCCACAGAGCTTTAACCGAGCCGCACATGCTCTGGATGCTCTTCGCTCGTGTTCGTCTGTAATGAGGCCGAGCGACTGTGACCTCAAGGCACAGAGATGCCTTCAAGTGCGACGGTGACTGATCCCTCAGTCTGCACTTCCATGTTGTAAACGTGCTTCTGTGAGGATGCTCTGAAAGATGAAGACTTTAGTTGTTTGGTTGTGACTGTGCTGTTATGTTGAAGCAAAACTAAAACTCTCCTGCAGGAGCTTAAATGAATTATTACTAAGTAGTGCAATGTGGAGTATATTGTGTTAGTTTAATGATGTTTGGAGTAGATATACTCTGTGTCGCGGTGGCACGCTGTACAAAGACCTCCACCAGTGCACATGAAAGAGCCAAAGCAACCTCCCAGACTGAAGACGCTCGACTGTACCGCGAGGGTCTGCGTCATCCGCTGGCTGCCATCGAGGCTCCAAAGGCACAGATGTCAGCACGGGGATCCAGAAGCTGTCGGTCCATGAAAGGTGCTGGGTGTGTGTTGCTTGTGGCCCCTGCTGCGTTCCTGGTGCAGCCATACAGGAAAGACGGCGCCGTGGAGTGAGCGGCGATGCTTTGAGTCAGTGGAGGATGAGGGGAAGCAGGCAGGGGGTCTGTTATTACCACGTCCAGTCACCTGCTCCCCCGAGAAGGCCGTGATTGTTGAATAGATTACGCACACGCGCACGGTGATAAGAGGTGAGGTGAGGCGTCCAGTGCCACGCCTGTCACGTCTTACAGCGTGGCTCGCCTTGCCTGAGTCATGAGTTTTCAGATTGAGATAAAACATCAAAAACAGATCACTGACGTGGCTTCTGCTCATGAATGCAGTGAGTTTCTCCAGCTGAAGATGTTTCAAATGCATATTTACTTGACTCACCCTACAGCGAGATTCGAACCCAGGGACCACCGTCCCACCGTGCCACCTATTGATTAGCAGACATAATGCTGATTGGCTTCACAAACAACTCAGATTACAATAAGAGAATTTGAGAACTTGCTCATCCTCTTCTGACATGAACTGACCTGAAAACAGCTCAAAGTCAGTATATTTAATGTTTCCTCATCAGCTTCATTGATTTCTGTAAACACCTGCTCCAGAAACACCTGTTTGATCATTGCACAGGTGAACAGGCTCACTGGTGACCGGTGAGAGGATCATGATCGGCTCAGTCGTTCATAGAGGATGGAGCGAGCTTCACCGCTTTGTGAACACGTGACGTGGACTGTTGTGTGTAAACTCAGTTTGTTTGTTAATGATTCGTTTCTGCTCGGTTTTCTCGGCGTTCCGGCTCTTTCTGCAGCTGTCAGCGTGCGATTCGAGCGATGCTGTCGTCGGTCAGTCCGCTCGCCGCAGCGTCTGCTCCCTGTGTCGCCTCTCAATAGCTTGATAGGAGCCGTTCAGATAGACGTGTCCTCCTGCTCACGGCTGATTAAAGCATTAAGGGATTGTTCAGAACGTCCTTCTGAAATCAAAGACAAAACAACAAAAATGATTTTTGCGTAGAACTCCCAGAACCGTAGAGCGAGCGGCAGAAGAAACTGCTGCCGGCGCGACGGATGACTTTTACAATCTGTTCTCCTCCCCAGAGGAAAGATGAAGTGAGCTTTTTTTTTGGCCTTTCTTGATCACTTTGACAGGTGTGTGCTCTGCTGTGAGTCCACACACCCTCCATTATTCTCCAGCATGGCGTTCCGGCGCGCTGATATGTTTGTTCGCCTCTCGTCCTGCGAATCGATGCGTGGAGGCTCCGAACGTCCTGCAGATGAGGAGGTTTTTTTTTGACGATCGGCTCCGAGGATCAGGGTCAATGCCCGGACGCCACGCCGTCATTTTAAGATGCTCTTTAATAGCATTAAAAGAGCTGCCGCAGCCTCCTGATCTGGACTTATCTGGCAGGAGGGGATTTCACTGGGCTGTCGCTGTGCTCTGAGCACATGCTTCAGTCTGTCTGTCTGTCTGTCTGTCTGTCTGTCTGTCTGTCTGTCTGTCTGTCTGTCTGTCTCTGTCTCTTTCTCTCTCTGTCTCTTTCTTTCTCTCTGTCTGTCTGTCTGTCTGTCTGTCTGTCTGTCTGTCTGTCTGTCTGTCTGTCTCTCTCTGTCAGTCTCTCTCTGTCTCTTTCTCTCTGTCTGTCTGTCTCTCTGTCTGTCTCCCTTTCTGTCTCTCTGTCTCTTTCTCTCTCTGTCTCTTTCTCTCTGTCTGTCTGTCTGTCTGTCTGTCTGTCTGTCTGTCTGTCTGTCTGTCTCTCTGTCTGTCTGTCTGTCTGTCTCTCTCTCTCTGTCTGTCTGTCTGTCTGTCTGTCTGTCTCTGTCTCTTTCTCTCTCTCTCTTTCTTTCTCTCTGTCTGTCTGTCTGTCTGTCTCTCTCTGTCAGTCTCTCTCTGTCTCTTTCTCTCTGTCTGTCTGTCTGTCTCTCTGTCTCTCTGTCTGTCTCCCTTTCTGTCTCTCTGTCTCTTTCTCTCTCTGTCTCTTTCTCTCTGTCTGTCTGTCTGTCTGTCTGTCTCTCTCTGTCTCTCTCTCTCTCTCTCTCTCTCTCTCTCTCTCTCTCTCTCTGTCTCTCTCTCTCTCTCTCTGTCTCTCTCTGTCTCTGTCTGCGCTCTTCAGTCTTTCTCTCAGACACTTTGGACGTAGATGTTATTGTGGGCTTATGTCGTCCCTCACTGATTGAAGCATCATGTCAGCGTGTGTGATTTATCCTTCTGGGTCACGCTTTAAGCTTCGAGGTCAAGGATTAAAGACGTATTTTATTGGGTGACCCTCCGATATTAAAATATCTGCTTGTTTTGGTGTCGATTAACGTTCTTATGTTCAGACAGCTGACCTCGACCCCAAAGCGCAGCCTTTCCTTTGAAACCTCGACGGCCCTCTCAGCGCCGTGAAGGACGTGATGTCTTTAAAGCGGACGTCTCCTCACATGAGACTTACACACCAAACTGTTTGATGCATCATCATGAAACTTTGCACAGATGTTCATGGTCCCCAGAGGATCAGAGGATCAGGAGACGCTGCTCCTGTAGCGCCGCCTGCAGGCGGAAATCTTCACTTATCCTGTGAAATATCTCAAAATCTGCTGGACAGACTGACGCAGACATTCACGCCCCCCCTCGTCTAGCGCCATCATCGGGTCAAAATCTTAGTTTGCTCCTTGATTAGGTTATTAATGTAAAGCTTGGAAAAGGAAAACAAAGCATGCTAACGCACCAAATTAAGGAAAACAGGAAGAAACAGCGTGTGCTTCAGGATGAAGGCGCTGACATGTAAAACCAGGTAAACATGAGCCCGATGAAGCGCCGAGCTGTTAATAAAAGATCATTTGTGTGCTGAGTGTGAGCTTCTGATTAATCTTCTGGAAGTGTTTGACGTTAGCATGATTATGCTGCCCTCGCAGCGCGTGCTCTTGTGCGTAGCTAGACAGCTAGTTAACGTCCAAAAAGGGGTCTTCAAATAAACACACAGGGCTTGCTTTTCCCGTATTTTACTTGAGTCTTTACCTCTTTCTTTCATGTAAAACTGAAACATTACAGAGAAAATAAAAAAGGATCAGTATATAAGCACTGACATATTCACATTGACGGTAAGTATACACACGTAACTATGGCAACCGAGCATAAAGTTTTTACTGACATACAAATCTGCAATATACTACATAAAACACAACTTCACTACTTATCAAAACATTGTGTTTATGTACACATTTTACTTACAGACTAATGATCTCCAAGGCAGAAGCGTATCATAAAAACATTAGCAACATCGTGAATTCGGCTCTGACCGACTTGGCTGTCTGCTCGACGTGAGAGATGAAGCTAGCTAGCAAGAAACACGGTAACGTCAAAGATAGGTTGTGAGGTAAGAGCGCTCACTCTGTGGCTAATTCCGAAAACCAAACAACAAAACAGAGCGCTCACTCCGACGCTGTTTTCAAATCCAACTGGCAATAGCTTTTTAACGTTTTAAATCATTTTAACTAACTTATTTAACTTATCAATTTATTTATCTAACTTCAAAGACAGCACACTCCCCGCTTGATATAATAGCATTATATCACCACAAATAAATGTCAATACAGATACAATCAAATTTAAGGGGGAATGTTCTTTGGCAATAACATCAACACAAGTCTTTTTGTTGAGACTCAGAAAGAAGGACTACAATCTCGGACACCGGCCTTAGAAACAACTTGGCTGTCCCATCCTTCACAGTCCGCACCTCCACCTTGCGGACCCTCTCGTCACTGCTTGGCAAGGTCTTAACAACCAGTCCCATTGGCCATTCGTTCCTGTGGGCCTGGCTGTCTTTCAATAAGACAACATCTCCTTCTTTTACATTTGGCTTATCTGTCGTCCACTTCCTGCGGCTCTGTAGAGTAGACAGATACTCTCCTTTCCATCTCTTCCAGAATGTGTCGGCAAGACACTGCACTCGCTTCCACTGCTTTCCATACAACTGCGTCGAGTCAAAGTTTCCAGCTGGGGCTGAAATAGCACTCATCTTCTGAGTAAGAAGCATCGCTGGGGTGAGTATTGCAGGATTGTCTGGGTCAGTGGATATGGGCACAAGGGGTCTTGAGTTCATGATCGCTGTCACCTCCGCCATGAAGGTGCTCAGGACTTCATGTGTGAGTCGTGTTGGTCCTGTTTGAAGCAGCATTGCGTCCAGAATGCGCCTGGCAACCCCAATAAGCCGCTCCCAGGAGCCACCCATGTGGGACGCGTGAGGAGGATTAAACACCCAGGAGCATCCTTTCTCTTGTAGGCAGTTCTTGATTACTGTGCCATCTGTGTTCATACCTAAATCCTTGCAAGCTCCTACAAAGTTTGTCCCTCTGTCGGAACGCAGAAGTTTTGCTGGACCCCGAATTGAGAAGAACCTCCTCAGAGCATTGATAAAACTGTCAGTTGACATGGTTTCAATCAGTTCAATGTGCACTGCTCTGGTTGACATGCACGTAAAGAGCACAGCCCATCGCTTGCTCTCCGCACTTCCTCCTCTTGTGCGGCGTGTCATGATGGTCCATGGCCCGAAGACATCAAGGCCTACCGAAGTGAACGGTGGTTCAGGAGCGAGTCTGTCTGTGGGCAGATCTGCCATTTTTTGGTCCTCCAATCTCCCTCTCAATTTGCGGCAGGTAACACACTTGTGTATGACAGAAGACACCAAGCGCTTACCTCCAATTATCCAGTATCCAGCACCTCGGATAGCTCCTTCAGTAACGTGTCGCCCTTGGTGAGCCACTTGTTCATGGAAATGCCTGATAAGCAACGTAGCAATATGATGGCCGTGTGGAATGATCAATGGGTGCTTTTCCTCTTCTGTCAGCTCGGCAGAGGAGAGACGACCTCCGACACGCAACAGGCCATCTTTATCCACTGCTGGATTGAGCTTCTTGAGTGTGCTTCGCTTCATAATTGTCTGTCTGCCTTCTTTAAGACATTTGAATTCCTCCTTAAAGGCTGTGTGCTGGACAGACTGAATGATTAGCACCTTGGCTCGTGAAAGTTCACATATGCTGGGCATTTCTTTGAAACATTTCCATCCTTTCATTTCTCCGTCATCTGTTTTTCCTTTGAAGGATGCTGCAACGTGAATGAGCCTGGCTAAGGTACGACAGAGTGTGCTCCACCTCGAGCACTGCTCAAGGTGTTGTGAGTTCAATAGGGGCTCTGACACATTGGTTGCCAGAGTAACAACCTCAGGACGAACCTCGTCGTCAGCTTCAGGCTCGATGAGGTCGTAAAGACTTGCTTCAGGTGTCTCTGCTGCTTTGTTGGAAAACAAGAAGGCAGGGCCTGTGAACCAGTTACTGTGTTGGAGTTGAGCTGCTGATGTAAACCTGGTAGCATGGTCTGCCGGGTTCAGGTTTGTAGGCACGTAATACCATTGGTTTGGGTGTGTGGATCCTCTAATCCGTGTTACCCGATTGGAAACATACATATAGAACCTTCTTGTGGAGTTGTGTATGTACCCAAGCACAATTCTACTGTCCGTGAAAAACTTTACAGTACTCACTTTAATGTCCATCTCATCTCTGATCAGCTCAAATACCTCAACAGCAAGAACAGCCGCGCAGAGTTCCAAACGTGGAACGGTGTGGGCAGGACGAGGAGCCAGTTTTGACTTCCCGATGACAAATCCGACATGATACTGTCCTCCAATGTCAGCAGCTCTCAAGTAGGCTACAGCTCCAATAGCTACTGTGGAGGCATCTGAAAAGATGCACAGTTCTTTCTCTTGTGTTAAAGACAGTGAGACTGGAATGTAGCACCGCTGGATCTGCAGATCTTCAAGAGCCTTCAAAGAGTCCTTCCATAGGATCCACTCTGCTTCCTTTTCTGGGGGGAGAGGATCATCCCACTCTCTTTGTTCAGATGACAGTTCGCAGACCAGGGCTTTCCCTTGCATTATTACTGGAGCTACAAAGCCCAAGGGGTCGTACAAACTGTTAACTGTCGACAACACACCTCTTCGTGTGAATGGCTTCTTTTCCTGGGACACCAGGTAAGTAAAGCTGTCAGTCTCTAGGTTCCAGGAAAGCCCCAAGCTCCTCTGAAGAGGGAGAGGATCCATTCCAAGGTCGAGATCCTTTAGATCCTTTGCTCGGTCCTCTGCTGGGAAGGCTTCCATTACCTGGCTGCTGTTTGATGCCACTTTGTGAAGTCGCAGGTTGGATTCTGCTAACATCTGTCTGGTCCGTGTGAGAAGATCTATTGCCTCTTCAGGTGTGGCAACTGACATGAGACCGTCATCAACGTAAAACTGTCTTTCAACAAATTGTCTTGCATCACAACCATGTTCTCGTTCACCCTCTTGAGCTGCTCGTCTCATGCAGTAGATAGCAACGGCAGGTGAGGGGCTATTTCCAAACACATGGACCTTCATCCTGTATTCTACCACTGCTTTGTTGATGTCGTTGTCCTCATACCAGAGGTACCGAAGGAAATCTCTATGGTCTTCTTGGACAACAAAACAATAGAACATTTGCTCGACATCTGTTGTAAAAGCCACAGGTTCTTTCCTGAACCGCAAGAGGACGCCCAACAGAGTGTTGTTCAAATCTGGCCCACTAAGGAGAACATCATTAAGAGACGTCCCATCGCATGCAGCACTCGAGTCGAACACGACCCGTATCTGGTTTGGCTTTTGCGGGTGGTACACACCGAATGTGGGCAAGTACCAATGTTCTTTGTCTTTGTCCAAAGGTGGAGCAGACTCAGCTTGATCACTGTCCAACATCTTCTGCATGAACTTAATGTAATGATCTTTCATCTCTGGGTTTTTCACCAAAGTCCTCCGCAGTGAACAGAGACGTTTTAAAGCTTGCTCCCTGTTGCTCGGAAGCTGTCTCCTTGGACAGCGAAAGGGTAAAGGAGCCACCCAGCTGTTCCCTTCGTTTTGATGGACCTTTGCATCCATGATGGTAAGGAAATGTTTGTCATCCATGGACAGTGCTGGTTTGTTGTCATCTTTAGACCTGTCAAACACTGAACACCCCAGATTGTCTGCACTGAGGGTGGACCTTGTATTCTTGTCACAAGCAGGAAAGACTGAACCATGATATTGTGTTATGCACCCGTAGTCATCTTTCACATGGATGCTGTTTGGACATGGTTTTAGAAAGGATGTACGACCATTGTTCAGCATGTTAGTCTTGTAAACACTGACCTCTGATGGCTTGTGAACTGTTCCCAAGCACACTTCTCCAACGATGACCCAGCCGAGGTCTAGCCGCTGAGCGTAAGGTGCATTATGGGGCCCATTTATTTGCTCACGCACTTTATGCACCCGTAGGATGTCTCTCCCTAAGAGCAGAAGGATCGGAGCATCTAGGTCTACAGGTTGAATCTTATCAGCAACTGAGAGCAGGTGGGGGTGGTGGCGCGCGACCTCTGGAGAGGGAATTTCTGACCTTTCATCCGGCACCATGTCACACTCTATCAAGGGGGGTAAGGGAAGCTGGAGTTTCCCATCCATGGACTCGATAGAGAAATTAACAGCTCTCCTTCCTGAAGTCTCCGTTTTCCCAGAACATGTTTTTAGGGTGTATGGTGTGTGGCTGGCTTTTACTTTGAAAAGGTCAAAGAATTCTGTTTTGGCGAGGGACTTGTTACTTTGTTCATCCAGCACCACATACATTCTAATTGCCTTCTCTTTTTTCCCTGTTGGAAAAGCTCTCACTAAACAGATTTTGGAACACGAGCGTAGACTGTCGGCCTGGCCACAAATCTCTGTACACTTAGAGGTTACTGAAGATGAGCATTCACCGTGCTCCCCGCTGTTGCTTCCTTCAGCTACAGCACTCTGTGTGGGTGTGAGAGGGGGATCTGGATGCAGTGCGGCGATGTGCTTCTCACTGTTGCACTCTAAACACTTGATGGTTACCTTACAGTCTCTTGCCATGTGTTGAACAGAACCACAACATCTATAACAGATGCGATTCTCTTTTAGGTAGGCTTTGCGCTCTTCCAGGGGTTTGCCTCTGAAGAGCTTGCACTTTTTCAATGGGTGCGGTTTTTTGTGTATTGGACACTGACGATCGGGCTCCTCTAATTTCTTCAGAACAGGATCGGTTTGGATGCTTGATTGCTCTGCAGGGATGTCTACTTTGTGTACAGTCACAGAGGTTTTACGATGAGGCTGTACAAGCTTTTCTGGTCTACAAGACACATGACTGCTGGGGGTGGATAGAAAGAAGCTTGGGTCATTTCTTATTTTTGCTTGCCGTTGAATGAAATTGGAGAAGACACAAAAGGGAGGAAAAGCCACTCTGTAATCCTCTTTGTAGTTGCTTCCAACAGCTGTCCACTTTTCTTGGAGGTTAAAGGGGAGTTTTTCTACTATTTGTTTTATCCCACGAGGTGTATCCAGATATGCGAGCCCTGGTAGGGTGCCGTCCTGCTTAGCACACTCCAGTTCGAGGAGGATGTCACCTAGCTCTCTCAGCTTGACATTGTCTTTGTTAGTCAACCTTGGAAAGTGTTCAATCTTTTTTAGCAGTGCGTCCTCGATGACCTCAGGTGTTCCATAACTCTCCTCGAGACGTTGCCACACCATATTGACACCTGCTGCAGGATTGAGGGCATGCACCGCACGAATTCTCTTTGCCTGCTCTGATGAGTCGGTTCCCAACCATCTTATTAACAGGTCTAGCTCCTCCCTGGCAGAGAGATTCAAATCCTTTGTTGCACTTAGAAAAGAGGCCTTCCATGACCAATAATTTTCAGGTTTATCATCAAATTGCAGAAGCCCAGTGCTTATCATTTCTCTCCGAATGAGATATCTTGCAAAGTCCTCATGAGCACCTTTTGGCTCAGGTAAGTATTCTCTTTCTGGATTGGTTGTGTATTTTGGAGTACTGTGAGGCTGAATATTGTCTGTGTTCATTGTAGGCTCTTTCTTTATGTCTTTGTTCACAGCCTGTGTGTTTATTTTACTCTCATCAGACTCCACTGTTACACGTTTTGAGGGCAGTTCTGCAAAATGCTGCTGGATGTACTCACATGTGCGTTGTACAGGACTGATGGGCTTGTCTGTGTCACAGGGTTCTTGTGTGAGCTCCCCGCTTTCCACTTCAGCTTCCTCATAGGCTTCCATTTCAGCTTCAGCTGCAGCAACAGCTCTTTCACACTTCAGAAGATGGAGATTTGCATCCAGTTCTGCTCTCTGTTTCATCATGTTAGCTTCTCTTTCGGCGTAAACTAATTGTGCTCGGGCAGCTTTTGCCTTAGCATAAGCTTTTGTGGCTGTTGATGATGAACGCTGAGAGAGTCTAGTGGATGCTCTGGATGACTGTGACTTAGCATCGAATGACTGAGGAAGCATCTGCTCTTCGGTTGCTTCACCTCCACTAGCTTCATTTTGCTGCACAGTGGTGTGCTCCTTATGGTAACTTTTCCCTGAGCGTAGACTCATGCTTGCTGAATAATGTTTTGTAGTGCTTGAGCCCGCCGAAGATTAGTCTTTTTACTATGCTGCCCTCGCAGCGCGTGCTCTTGTGCGTAGCTAGACAGCTAGTTAACGTCCAAAAAGGGGTCTTCAAATAAACACACAGGGCTTGCTTTTCCCGTATTTTACTTGAGTCTTTACCTCTTTCTTTCATGTAAAACTGAAACATTACAGAGAAAATAAAAAAGGATCAGTATATAAGCACTGACATATTCACATTGACGGTAAGTATACACACGTAACTATGGCAACCGAGCATAAAGTTTTTACTGACATACAAATCTGCAATATACTACATAAAACACAACTTCACTACTTATCAAAACATTGTGTTTATGTACACATTTTACTTACAGACTAATGATCTCCAAGGCAGAAGCGTATCATAAAAACATTAGCAACATCGTGAATTCGGCTCTGACCGACTTGGCTGTCTGCTCGACGTGAGAGATGAAGCTAGCTAGCAAGAAACACGGTAACGTCAAAGATAGGTTGTGAGGTAAGAGCGCTCACTCTGTGGCTAATTCCGAAAACCAAACAACAAAACAGAGCGCTCACTCCGACGCTGTTTTCAAATCCAACTGGCAATAGCTTTTTAACGTTTTAAATCATTTTAACTAACTTATTTAACTTATCAATTTATTTATCTAACTTCAAAGACAGCACAATGATGTTTGGGTGGCTCACTTTAATCTCCGGCTCTTCGCTGGGTACCTTGTCAGCCTCTGTGCTCTTGGTGCTGTTTTCCACACTGATTAGGCTGCAACCTTCCAGTGTTTCCAGCAGACTGTTTCCCCGCTGAGCGTTACGACTGTGATCAGAGAATTGTGCGAGCACATTAGTCACTCCTGTCTTATTTTCCTCGTGACCTTGGGTGATGTATTGCTTTCATTATCTGCCGATGTACTCGGGATGTTCATTATGCAGTGTTTTGATATTGTCGCGCTGTCTGTCTTTCTGTGTGTCTGGCTTCTCTCCAGGTGTGAGCAGCGAGCGCCTGGACGAGCTGCGAGTCTTCCTGTTGGTCTGCGGCCTCAGACGAGTCAAGGACCCTCTTTATCTGGTCCAGGTTTTTTCAGGTCCGGTGTCTGAACATTATGATTATCATCTGTTTCTGTATGTGCAGGCATAGAAGCGCTCAGTCGAGTCGTAGCCGCCGTGCCGGGTAAAACAGGTGTTTCCTGCTGGCGTGTTTTCCTCTGACTGTGTTCCTGCGGTCGAGGCAAACTCCTCATCAATTAACAATGAAGTTAGAACTCTGCGGTTGAGTTTCAGCTAATTGAAAATTTATGTGAAAGTGCAAAGAGATTCTTCTGACAGCTCGCGTTGGCCCTGCGAACACATTCGTCTGCTCCAGCCTCGCCTCCATGGCGTTTGTTTTTATGGGGTTCCCGTCTTAAAGACCCTCCGTGAGTCCGTCTGAGGGCTGCGTGGCATCACATCAGCGGCGGCTGCTCGTGTAATTGCACAAGATTTATTTTATGTGACGTTCATGGCACAGTTATGGTAATGAGACGGCACTAGAGGGCGTCAAATTGTACATTAATGTTGCATCCGGACAGGAGAGTGAGATGTGTGTGTTTTCATAATTATCTACACACACTTAAAAAGTAAAACATGTGGCACTAAGAGAGTATCACACCAACAACAACTGCTTTTAAGGAAGCTGCTGTGCATTTTCCCTGAGCTGTTTTTCTTCACATCTCCGCTTTCATGTCTTCCAGAGTGGCACCGCCAGGATCCGCTGAATGTGTTTGTCATTATTGGGCCAAAGGTGAGTTCGCAGTCATTTTTCTGCGCCGTGAATCTCAGCGCCGCTGAAATTACCTGGAAACCTGCCGTTGGAATTGAAGCTGCCTCTAATTGGATGTAGCGGAGATACTGGCTTTAGCTGTTTAGCTGGAATTAAGGCTGGGAGGAGATGCAGTCCTCTGCGGACGAGGCGAGGGTCAGCGGCGGTCCTGTTTCCTTCTGTCTGATTGGCCGGCTGCTCGGCACACCTGCGGCCTGTGTGGAGCTGACTCACATTAATGCACATCGCTGGACGTGTGTGTGTGGTGTGTGTGTAGAGATCACACGCCATCATGCTTCTGTCCTGTGGATCACTCATGAAGACGTTAACCTCACGTGGTTTCATGTCGAGCATTCAGATGATTAAAATGATTCCACCTGCTGTGATTTGGGAAATTCATTAGCAGCCAATCAAATCAGAGGAGGGCTTTTTTTCTACATTATTTTAATGGCTTGCACTTCATGTTAGTGTTTCTGTCTGCTCAGTCCTGCAGACATCAGTCACATCCCAGCAGCAGCAGCAGCCTCAGTGCTCTTACAGCTCTTCTCCTTTTCCAATCTGTCACTCATTGATTTCTCCGTGTTTTTCTTCATCTTTTCTTCCCCCTGACTTGCTTGGATGTGACGTGAGCGCACAGTATTTTAGTGTCTCTTCTCTTTCAAACAGTGGTGTCAGGCACAAGGTATGTTCTGCTTTAGCTTCGCTCAGAAACAGCTCAATTAGACGTGGCCGGGGGCTTCCACGCCGGCTCACTGCTGCTTCTTGCTCTGCTGTACTTTGCTGTCATTTGATGAGGCGGTTCGGTGGAAGCGGAGACGTGTGATTCGTCACGACGCCGCTGAATCACAGCGGTTTGTTTGTCTGAGGAGTGAAAAGTGTAGTATTAGTATAATAAACCTGTATTTCCGCTTCATATTTATAAGACTCCACATTTGGTTAAACATGCGGATTGACAGTAAAATTTGCTCCGACCGTCGTGACATGCTGCGGATGCACAGCTCCTTCATTCAAGTAGTGAGCGCTGTGGCTGCACAGCATCTGTCATTAAGAGGAAAATTCAGGTCAGTTTGTCAGCGATGACACATCTCACTCCTCTGCTGTCACTGGGCTTTATCAAGCATCGCAGTGTGCAGCATGTTCTGCGTTATTACTGAGGGTGTTCTGAAAATGGAAATCTCAGGACGTTCCACCAATTATTTACTGCTGAGGAAAATGTGTGGAAAAGGACAAAACAGCAGTGTCGTTATCACAAATCCAGAAATACATGACAAACGCTGACGCCTCCTCCTCCTGAGTGGTCACGTCTGTCCTGTAGATTTCCTGTGGACTCGCCACAGACCCAGCGTCGCGTTTAAATGGTTCGTCTTTGTCAGTACAGTTTTTATGGTGATCTGTCCCCCCGCTGATTTTTCAGTCTGCTAAATCCCAGATTACACCAGGATACAAAATGTTCTCCGTTAGCTTCTTTGATTTTAATGCACGTGTGCTTTACAGCCTTTAGAAATTCCATGAGCTATAGAATAAAAGAGGAAAGTAGCAGCTTGCTTGGCGGCATCTTTGACCTAAATTGCTATGCTTTGACTTTTACTGTGGGCAGGCTAATGCATGCAAATCCCACGTTGCAATTAATCAGATTGGCCACCCACCCCACCCTGACCCCAATCTCTGAAAACACAGGATTTTCAGAGAATGATTTTCTCTTGATAGAAATTATTAATTGTGTATGTTGCCGTCTGGATTAAGTCAACGCCGGCATCCTTGGTGAAAACAGAGCTTTTAGCTGTCAGTTGTTGACGCTCTTTGTCGTGTGCTGGCCTCTCTTAGATTGATCCTGCGCTCACTGTTGAAGTAGAAGCTGCCGTTCAGAGGTAAGCTTTCTTTTTTCCTTCCTTCAAACTTACACATTTCATATCTGCTAAGAGAAAACTTGACATCTGACAGTCTCATTGCCAGCGCTTTGATCCTCTGGGAAACCTGCAGATTGCTTTTCCTTCTATTCATCCCATGTGGCACAAGAAAATATCTAAAAGTGGCTTTAACTTGATATAATGTGAACAGAGTGAAAATCTGAGCAGAGCACCGAGATCCTCTGTTTTTTTATCTGTCCTCCCACTCTCAAGTCTTGGCTGATCTTTCAGTTTTTCGCCAAGGGCCTCCACCACAGCAGAGGTCTGTGGGGCAGGAAGCTGCCCTCTCTGGTTAGGACTTTTACCTGGACTCTCTGTGCATGTCACACGTAGCGCAGCCGTGTTTGCTGCCCTGAGCCTGTCACTGCCCTTTAGCATCATTCACGCCTCTGTGAGCCCTGAGTCACGCAGAACTGAGCTCTGCCACTGCTTCTGCAGAACAGCAGGGGTCTTCTTGGCCCAGGAGAGGAGCCAACAGGAGCTTCATGCAGCGATGAAAAGGTGCTTCGCTGTGGTCAACAGCTCCATCTCAGAGGGCATGTCAGCAGCCATCTTGGAGGTAAACATCTTCAGGACTCGTGGGTAACTGGGTAACAATTCCTCTGCCAAACACGGTGTCTTTTTATAGCTCAGGCTTTGTGATGCAGGATAATGTTTGGGAATGAGATTGTGATTTATATCAAAGTGTATCCTGAGCATTCGCTATCCGAAGCCCTTGAAAAATGTAAACCATGTGAATATTTACAGGAGTCCTTATCTCACTGTTTCTGCTCAGCTTCAATGTTATCTGACCACTTCAGGGACAATTACCCAAATTAATTGCTTGACTCCAATCTTCCCATTCCTGAGTGAGCAAAACCTGCAAATCCACTTAATCTCTTTTAAACAGTCGATTAAGACAATCCACAGTAGGCTTAAGGTCTGATTAGTGTGTTAGCATGTTTCACTCAGCAACCTGCTGAAGGTATTAGCTGATACAGATTGTTAATTCTGTAAGTGAACTAAGGAAGTGAAGAGCAGAACAGCCGAGCTGTTCGATTTCCAAGGTGCTTTTTACGGTCTGGGTGAGCGACTTTGACTTCTTTGACATTTTACATGTCAGCAGCTTCTGATGGTTTAACCTCTCGCCTCCTACAGGCCATGGATCTCGGGGTACCCGTGTTAGCCAGGGACATTCCAGGAAATGCGGCCGTCGTGCAGCACGAGTCCACGGGGCTCCTGTACTCGTCTCCTCAGGTATATGTGACAAACACTGACCAGGTGTGGGTGACTTTAACACTGACTGCGCTGATGGACTGCAGAGGGGACACACTGCAGACACACAGCACCCAGAGCATTGATAAGTAGCGTTGCAGTGCTGTCTCAGGATGACTGAAGGTTGTCTTATGATTTTAAAGGTATGCTGTGCAGCATATTCCTGCAAAACAATGCATAGACTCCTTCAGAAGTAATCCCTCTGCATCATCACTTATGACCCTCCTGAAGTGCGTGGAGGCGCATTTATCTGCAGTGCCACCGCCCTCCGCCTCTGTTTCCTTATTTTGCTGTGTGCTCTGCAGCCTTTGGGCAGTGGGTGTGTAGCCCCTTGTCAATGACAGCATGCAGGTGAGGTCACGAAAGGTAGCGACCAGGTGCCAGAAAGGAAGCAGCGCTGAAAAAAAGAGCAAATGCAGTGAGACAAAAAGAGACGAGAGTCAGTCTGAGTGTTTTCTGTAGGGCAGGTAGCTGCCTGCCGTTAGTTTAGCTAGCTTACCGAAGTATCGGCTCCTCTGTTACGACAAATGCAACGTTCCTACAAGCTTTCAGTTCCTTCAAGTAAGAAAAGTTTACATCATTTTGTAAAACTTTGTACTTGAAATTCTCATCATTAGTCCAGTCTCAGCAGATAACATATAACAAAAGGAGCTGATGTTTCCGCAGGTACTTAGATTAGAATCAGAAAGTGCAGCCTTCAGGGAGAGAGCAGAGATAGCACATTACCATGCAGTGATGCAACACATCGCAGGATGCAGGAAAGTGCAAAGTGGGGAGCTCCCATGAGGACGATCCAGTTTGATATTTAATGAGGTTTGATGCAAAAGGAGAATAGCATAGGTTAAGGCAGGGGCTGTCAAACTGGAGAGCAGGCCCCCCTCGGGGGGCAGAGAGGCACTGCAGGGGGGGCGTGCACAGAGGGGAGAATATGGATTCAAAGTAAGCTGAATGAAAATGATTTATGGAGGAAAGTAAACAACAGTTTGCTGATGGTATCACGCTGACCTTCATTCCACTAAAATACAGCTCGGATCTGTTTTGTTGCCTCATTTCTTACCCCCTCCTCGTTAATGATCATTGAAAATTTGGGGGGGGGGCAGGAAAAGTTTGACGAGTTCTGGGTGGAGGCCAGCTGACAGAGGCCTTGCTGCTGTCAGGACACCATGCTGTAGCGTGATGTTGTTGTAGCGGCAGAGATAAGTCCTCTCTGAGGAGGTGGGGGTGGGGGTGGGGGGTGCAGTCACGTGTGCTTGCTGAGCTGCCAGGAGGAAGCTCTCACAGATGGTTGCAGCAACTTGGGCTGGATAAAGCACGACCTCAGCCAGGACTGCTGGGCAGCGAGGGCCGGCCTCTCAGCCAAAACTTTTCCTGCAGTGGATCAGGCTCAAAACTGTTTCTGCATCTTTAAAAATGGTGTCTTATTTTTGATTGGCGGCGTTTCCGGCTCTTTAAGCTTTTAAAGTAATTACACGGGGTGTATAGGTATCAAGAGACGTGTCAAACGAAACAAACACACGCGTGCACTCGACGGAGAAAAATGGCGCTCTCTGGCTGGCTCTATAATTTGCACTAACAGAGAAATGATTATAAGCGTGCTGCTCATAAGATGAGCTTTAATCCTGTTGCTGGGGATTTGTAGCTCTCATATAGCCACACAGAAGAGCCGTTCCTACCAAAGAGCTTCTCCAGAAGTAATCACATCACTTGAGTGAAGTGAAGTATAGTGAATTGGCCTGCTGACTGGCAGTGGCTAAAACTTTGCGTGCCCGTTGGCGCCCTGCTGCAGTAAACGCTGGCTGCCGTGTTTCAGGAGCACTTTAAGGCACTTTCACTTCATTTTGCTGGAGGCTTCCCTCCGTCTGTTGGCCCAGCAGATGAGCGTCAGGATGCTGTGTGGGTACAGCACGTTTCAGTCGACGCTCGGCGGCGGCACCATCATTTATATCCTCGTCTTCTCCTCCCCGTGTCCCTGTGACAGCTGTTGTGGTGGCATCATTTAAGTGTAGCTGCCACTTTGTTTGTTTTTCCCTTTCTTCATAAGCAAGTGAGAGGTGGCAGCTATTAAGATAGACTGAAAAGGTCTATTGGACAGCCATATTTGGATCTGGAGCCACAAATATCTCCCTCCTTTGGCAACGTGCACACATTTTAGATGCATTTGCTAATCAGTGCACAGGCTTTTATCTGAGTTCTGTTCTCATGCCTTGGATTATCTTCTATACTTTAAAAACACATATCTTCAGGCAACTTCAATGGCAGGCTTTAAGTGGCATTTGGCAGTAAATGAGACACGTTTTGCCTTTATCCTCGCCAGGAATTTGTGCATCAGTCTCAGAGGCTGGTGTCAGATCATGAGCTGAGAGGGAGGGTGGTGAGGAACGGAAAAGTCTACGTGGAAGAGCATCACAGCCTGAAACAGGAGAGAGAAACCTACCAGCGGCTGGTAGACGCTCTGCTCTGAATGCGAGGTGACAGCGTTCAGCCCGGGTACTTTCTCAGGAACTTCAGCAACAGAGAACAAAGCCTTTCGTTTATTTAACCACATATTACAGGTATTTTTACTCCCATCCTTTCAAGAAATCAGCCTGCACGGGTTTCTGTACAGAATAATCCTCTTTTATCTGCACTGCCTGATTGAAATTATGCTGCAGAGCACTTTGAACTTACGATCTAGAGTAGAAAAGGTCGTCCTGTTAATATATTTTATGTATTTGAAATTGATGTTGTCCTGTTATATATGGTTTAGATTGAATATGGAAAGATGCATTCTGTGTTTATTCATTCTAATTAATAAAAGAGGAAAATAACACTGGTTGTTTTTGACTGGTTGGTGATCTGAAAACACTCACTTGTCCTTTTGGATGCCTTCATGGTAGATAAAACATGGAAAGTGCCCTCTGAGGTGGAGAAAGTACTAGAAAATTAGTATTAGTTCAGTTTAACTCTGAGTCCTAATAAAGCAGTTTAATTCTCGATCAGGGTTTAAATGCATCATGTCTTTCTGCAGACTGTCTGGAAATGCATGATTTTAAAATTATCATTCCCTCTATCGAGACAAAAATAGCTGTTATCTGTCGTGCTTTCCCAAAGTGCCATTAAATCTCGGTTGTGCAGTGCAGGTTCAGCTAATCTGCTCTTGCTAAAACAGTTCCAATATTTCTCTTGCTTCCAGTCTGTATGCCACCACATTCATTTTTAATAAAGTGCAACGGTTGGGTTGCACACAAGTTTCCAGCAAAAACTCAATTTGTTTAAAGGGCAAAGGGGCACAAAAGGTTCTTATAATTTGCTGTTACAGAGGCTGATTTTGGCAACACGCTGGGGGCAGTGGACGGTTCGAAAGCTGCAGTTCTCTCCAAAGTTTTGCACTACGCCACCTTTTTGATGCAACTGTAAAATAAAGTAAGTAAAAGGCGATATTCAAGATCATAAAGATCATAGTGTTTTAATGAAAAAAACAATGAAAAGTATATCAACTTAAATTTACAAGAAAAAGGTCGTGGATATTACATAATAGAAAACACCCATTTCAGCTGGAATTCTGTTAAATCAAAGCCACGTTTTTGGTGAAACTCATATCTTTCACTTCTGTAAAATAACTGCTCATCAATATTTTGTATTTGTTGTTCAGGATACTATTTCAGTGTGTCTTTGTACTGTATATACCAGCATGTGAGTGCAAAAGTTTAGAGAAGTAGATATCCACATGCAGCATTAACATTTGGTGGCTTTAAACATTGTGTAAATAAGAGTCCATCTGGTCAACCATCTGAAACATCACCACACGCATCCACGCTGATATTAACAATAATATACAGTACATGTACATGTCAAAGGCCTTGAAAGGTAATGAAATGTAGAGGAGGGCAATTCCAAAATCACAGAGTCTAGACAGTTGTTGGAGTTAACAAAGGCATTGAGGTGATCAAAGCCACATCTACTGTACATGTGAGGTCTGCTCAGGTTCTGGATTATAACTGTTCCCCAGGCTCTGTAATGGGCACTTGGGGTTCCTCCTCACAGCTGTCCTCTTTCCCGACCCAGTGGATGCCGTGGCCGTTCTCCCTGGGCAGGATGTGTGGCGAGTGCTGGCGCTCCAGAGTGGAGAAGGTGGTGAACTGGACCCTCTTCCTCTTGCTGGTGGGCGAGTGGAGGGACTCGGTGTGCATAGGTTTGCTCCTGAGGGTGCCCACGCAGCTGAGGGGAGAGTCCGTGACCGAGGTCAGGCAGCTGGGCCTTCTGGACAGAGAGGCAGTCTTATCGGGGCCAATGTCTATGACGGTGGTTGTAGTCTGGGAGTCTTGCTGGACAGGACTGCCTGGAACGCTCATCACCAGCTCAGCGTCTGTGCCGAGCCACACCCAGTCGTGCCTGTGCCCGGTGGGCTCCTGGCCGTTAGAGGGAGGCTTCTTGTGCCTGAACTTAACGACGTATGAGATGCAGTTAACCAGAAAAACCAGAATCGCCAGGCAGAAGACGCCCAACAGAGCGTACATGCCAATCTCCAAGTCTGTGAGCGGCCTGTTGGCCAGCAGTTCTTCACCACCGATTTCTACCTCCGTCTCCTGCCCAGGTACCTCCACCTTGGTGGGGAAGTTGTTGTAGTTGACCAGGTTCCCAGGGGCCTTCACAGTGCTAGTAAAGCTAACGCTCCTCATATCCTCCACTATCATGTTGTCTGAGCCGTACGCTTTGCTGCTGTCACTGGGGCTGCTCATCATGCTGATATTCATCATGCTGGTGGGGCTGCTGGGGTTTCCTGAGCTGCTCGTCTTGCCCACTCCTCCGAGGCTGCCGCTGGTCATGAAGGTCCCTTCTGTAGACTTGATCGTGGTTGTGGTCTTCTGCATTGCATCCTGGGACGGCCTCCTCTGCTTCCTCTCGCTGTTCGCTTCTTCGCCATCACTCCCATAGTCACTGCCGTTGTCCTTGCTGCTGTCGGAGCTGCTGGTGTTGCCGCCTGGGTGCCGACTGTTCAGCTGAAACTTGACCTTGAGGCTGCCGTTGCCCACAGCCACAGTGCTTTTGCGTTTGGACTTCTGGCAGGTCTCGCAGATGGACATCTCCACTCTGACCAGCACTCCCTCGCCTTC
Source organism: Chaetodon trifascialis (assembly GCF_039877785.1). Taxonomy (NCBI): domain Eukaryota; kingdom Metazoa; phylum Chordata; class Actinopteri; order Chaetodontiformes; family Chaetodontidae; genus Chaetodon; species Chaetodon trifascialis. The sequence goes on from NC_092061.1 coordinate 2,717,794, forward strand.
GCCCTCCGCCACCACAACAGGAGGCGTGCCCTGCACCGACACCACCCCCTCATCTAGAGATGACACCGTCACTCGGTAGTAAGCGGGGTCGTAAATGTCAAGAGGCGTCTGGTTGCCGTCACTGAACTGCACCCAGGCACTGACCAAAGCTTCCTGAAAGAGTAGAATAATTAGAGAAATTGTGATTTTGCACTTAATCTCCATTTCATCTCTGAGACATTAGACAGATTAAGGCTGTTACCTGTTTGGGGCTCTGTAGAACCTCCTGTGTGGTTGTGGTAGCCAGGATGGCCCTGTTGCTTCCAGGACTGAGCTGTAAGGTCATGTAGAGGCCTGTAACCAGTTGGATCCCCAAGTCTGTGATGGTCACTTTGTCATCTACGACTTTGATAGTTGTCTTCGCCAAGATGGCGTCAGACAGTGGCGAAAACACCTGCCAGAGAAAACAATCAGGTACAGTAAATTAACTGGGGGTCCTCAGGCTGTAACTCTGAGCCAGGACCAGTTCAGTCCAGGTTCAAACTAAGACCTGCTCGCTTTTAAAACTTAAATCCAACTAAAACACAAAAATTGTAAATTGTAAGTGCCCCCATCCAATCCAGGGGCTGACCAGCTGCTTCTGTGATGGTGGTCAAAGCCAAAGTCAATCCAAGCAATAGATCAGTTTAATACCTGGATGGTGGTGGTCCCAAGGTCTCGCCCTGACAGCACCCTTCCTGCCTGCAGCCTCGCCACTCGAGGATCCTCCACCTTCATGAAGTATCGAACCAGCCTCGTGACATCCACCTGCCAATCCGAGCCCAGGAAATAGGCCTTGGGATCCCGGGGGTCCGCCTGCTCTGCCACAAAGTGAGCTAGCACCCGTACCAGGGCGTGCTGAAACTGCAGCATGCAGCCCTTCCCCTTCCTGTCGTCTTCTTCGCTGCTCCAGCCGCCTCTGGAACACGAGCACAAAAACACATGCACAGGTCACACCTGTCACACGGTAAATGCTCTGACCTGATGTACTCCAATCACTCAGCCCTGTCTCTTTGCTTGATTGGATCACATTGAGATATTGCAATACATTATGTAATGGGATCAAAACCCTAAACCCTTGGAAAGATATGATTTGGATTTGTATGGGCTAAAGGATGCTTCTAGAAATCCGATCTAGAAACCAAATAAGGGGCGCTTTAAGCACAGGGTGTGTTTGTGTGTCCCACCTTTTTGAGGTCAGTATGGGCACCCTCCAGCTTTTGATCTGGCTCAGCTCTGAGTCTGACACCTCAATCTGGAGGGGCAGCTGGGGCATCCACACGCTCAGTTCCAGCTGAGCGCTCAGGTAGCTGTAGGTGAAGTTCACCATCATCTTCACCTTGCCCTTTGTCTCTTTGCCATTTACAAAGACGTAGTCGCACCTGTCCGACACCTGGATCAGAGGGAATGATATAGAAAGGGGTCAATCGATCAGGACGTGAACATTTTAGCATTTTAATTTCCCTGATAATACCAAAGAGTTTGAGTTGGGACGCTTGTGTAAACAATCTATATCAAAGCCAGAATGAGACTGTTGTCAATGAAGCAATGACAAAAAATAATCAAATATTCTCATAAAAGTCACTATTTTAACAAATAGGCCATTCTTACAACAAGGAATGGCCTTGCAGCAGTTCTGCACTGCATGTGTTACTACAGTAATGTCAGCTGGCTGTAATAAACTACTGCGATGATCACCGGTCCGAAGCGTTGGGAAGAGGCAGCACAGCAATTTTATGTTAATCAAAATATCATGTGGTGCAGCGCTGAACATCAGTCCTTCACAGCCAAGTGCATTCATTACGTCGTAATTTCAAAGGTGACCTTGGCAAGTTTGGGCAACTGCTCGAAGATCCCATGGACATTTGAGACAAGAGTCGGGAGGTTACTCGGTCCTCTCAACAGCCATGGCTTTAAACAAATTGGATAATTAATGCAGCATTGAAATTCAGTCACCAGCCCCTGAAAGTGTGCAGGGGAGTGAAGGGAAAAACAGTGACTTTGACAGATAGCCTGAGGAGGAATACAAATAACACACGTTTCATTCGTGTGAACAGGAAGCGAGAGGATGTGCTGTCAGAGGAACATGCTATTTTTGAGAGGATCCTGTGTCATCGGCGCATCTGAGCGTCAGTCATCCTGCACCCATGACCAGAGCTCCAGCTTCAGAATGACCACATCACCGTGTGTCATCCCTGCTAACTAAGGCGCCCTGACCTCTCCTCTGCCAATAACGCTCCATTTACATCCACAGCAGATTCACAATATGTGGCGCTGAAGCGCTCGAGCAGTCGTTACGGCAGATTTCTAATGCGAGCACGGAACAATAGAGAGGACTGATTTAGTTCCAGCAAAGTCGTCTCGAGTTCTCGTGTTTTAATTCGGCGTGGAGGCGGTCGACCAGTCATCCGTGATGTAAGACACTTTGCTCATTTCTCCTCTTCTTCCAAGAGCTCTGCTCAACGTCCATGAGCCATGTTCAAATGATATTTTGAAGCATCAGTTAAAAGGGAATGCCATTTTAATGTGTCAGCCGCCCACTCATCCTGCTCACAATCTCATCCTGCAGCCAAGAATATCCCTCAGTGTTTTTGGTGTCAAAACAGATATTTATTTAAAATGGGATTTGACTTTCATCAGCGGGTACAGTATTAAAGACGGGCAGAAATAAATAAATAAAAGGGCTGAAGAGCAGGCTTCACTGACACAACTGTGACTGCAGTTTCCTGTGGTAAATAAAACAAGTTAAATAAGTTTTAATGCGTCTGCAGGATCATTATGTCTATTACAGAGGGGCAAATGGAGTTCAAGCGTTACTCTGAGTTCAGGCTTGATGTAAATCATTTAGTCAAATTGCTTTGCCACCCCATAAAAAGACCTGATTAATCAACTAAGTAGACATCTATGCACAATATGTCTCCGCTTAAAATGTTCAAGTGTCAATCCTTCAACCCTGAGCTGACAACGAGAACGCCCGTGCACATTTTAAGTCTCTCCATCATTCATGCACGTTTGAAAAACGCTTCCATCACAGCAGATTACACTTTGTTTTGCCTTTGTTTCGTCACATGAGCTATCCATTCTGGATAAATCCGTCCCCATCTATCACTAGCAGATTTGATACTCTTCAGGCACACCAGAAGAGAAAAGATATCTGAGTCAAGCTGTTAGACTAAGAAGATTAAAGGGAATATTTGTGACTGGAGCTGCTCTCTGGTCAGCAAATACACTGAGAGCTACAGTAAGCTGAGAACAACAGCAAAGACGGCTGCATTACGAGGTTGAACAGAATGATTAAGGCCACGTCAAGCCTCTTGACATCCTCATGTAATACCGCTTTTCTTATAGCTGACACCCATCTGCACTTAATACATGTGTACTGACTGTATATACTGTATTGTGACAGGAGAGCAACAGGATACTACATTTATTTCTTAGCTGAGCCGTGTTGTTTGCTGAGCCTGCTTTGGGACATATTCGACCAGCGAGAAACGTATTAGATATCTGGAATCCACTGCATGTGTTTACTCTTTGTTTACAATCCCACTTTACCCTTGAGTAAATACAGTCACAGCCTCTGACCTCAGGGACCAGAGGCCCGACTTTCAATTTCAGCAGTAAACAAAGCCGGCTTTTGGCAGTCGGCCGTGCTCAGGTTCACGGGATAAAAGGGACAAGTCACGGGATGGGAGCACAGAGGCAGAATGGGAGGTCATTTGTGGGGAGCGATTTAGCTCAGTGGCTCTTCATTGTTGGGGTGATTGATGGCTGATGTTGTCGGAGCCTGGCTAATAGTTTGTTTTACCATGTGGAGAGCAGAGGTGACTTTGGTGCGCTTTATTTGTCTGCTTTTGTCTTAAGCGTCACACATGAAGCCCACTTTTGCACCTCTGTAGCTGTTTTTTAACAGCCGCTCCAAAACTGCACCCCTGCCTCTTAGCGTCAGCAAGACAAAACACAAGCAGCTCATATTCTTCCTTTCAGTGCTGCTAAACCTGCTCTTAGGTAACTATTTACCTGTAATGATTGAAGGTGTTCTGCAGCAAAAGTGATCAAGGTTGAATAAAGTTAGAAAAAATCAGACCAATTTCCCCTCCTACCTTTTCAGTGTGAGTGAATCCCTGTTATGAAATAGCTCTAAGAAGCAGTAAACACTCAGAGCCAGGGAAACTAAAAATGATGCATTAAGGGTCCATGTAACCAGGAGCAGGAGGAGTAACCCTACCTTGAGTACATCTTCATCAGTGGAGCTACAGTCTGTGTAGTCAGACACATCAGTGACTACTCCATCCTCCTCCACAGCTACTGTCCTCACAGGCATCGCCACCTTCTTTCCAGTCAGGACGGCTGTATTCAGGATGTCTGTGTCCTGCAGAGAGGAAAACCGGCATCAGTCACTACACGCTGCTCACATCCAAAGAGCAGAAAACCATGGAGTTTCCATGTTGTGCAAAAGATTTTTGGATAAAGCCACTGTGGGAGGAAAGTGGAGGAAGGTAGGAGAGATGGGGGCAATAAAGAGTGAGTCAGCAGTCCTGATGAGGTAAGAAGGCCGGTCCCCCTTTGGGAGGCCAGCGGGGGGGAGCAGAGTTGAGTCGGGGTGATGTTCAGGTCACCACATGGAAGTAAGAGCTAATCTTGGACTTTCCTGCACAGGCTTGTCCCTCTGAGCGATGTCCTATCAGTTCGTGATCATATAACTGGAGCCGTGGACGTGGACTAAGAATAATCCCTACATGTAGAGCATACAGTACAGCCTGTGCTTTAATGCGTAATGCATTATTAAATAGGGCAGCTGTGGCAGGTAAAGCAGAGTCGTGCACTAATCGCAGGGTTGGCTGTTCAATCCCTGGCTCCTCTGTCCGCAAGTCGAAGCGTCCTCGGGTACGACGCCGAGCTCCAGTAGCTCAGGGCAATTAGGCCAGCGACTTGCATGGCAGGTCAGCATCAGCCTATGAGTGTGTGTGTGTGTTCGAGTGTGCTTTATAAATACAGAGTGTGTGTTTGGACATGCATTTGCACGCATGTTTGGATAATCAAAGCCTGAAAATGAAGCAGATGGATACGTGTCCTCCCCTGTGAAAACACACGGTTTTAAATGAAGTTGAAATAATTCAATACTCTGTGTGTGTGTGTGTGTGTGTGTGTGTGTGTGTGTGTGTGTGTGTGTGTGTGTGTGTGTGTGTGTGTGTGTGTGTGTGTGTGTGTGTGTGTGTGTGTGAAAGCAGTGGAGCGCTGCACAGTCAAGTTCTCTGAATGATCACTTGAATCAAATTTAAAGAGACACTCGGCCACTCACAAACTGAAGCAGATGGATCGGAGTCCCCCGACTGTAAAAACGGGTTTAAATGTGGCTGAAATAACTTTTTTTAACTGTCATTACCATCCAGTTAAAAAATACAGCTCTGAAGCCTGTGTCAGTGAGGATTTCACCATTATGTAGAAGAACTGAGCAGCAGCACTAGCTGGAGTTCATAGAGCAAGACTAAGAGTGATCCGTCAGTGCTAATGTCCCCTCGAGCCAACCATCAAATCTCCTCATGTTTGGCCCTCTGCCTGAGGTCGGCTTCTAATCCACACGAGAGATGAACCATGTCAAATTCACAAATCGGGACACTGTGGCACATCCTCATAACTTCAAGCACTTCTGCACCATTATGATGGAAATGCAGCAGAGAGAACTCGGAAAAATAAGCAAGACGATGCCCAAAAGCACGCCATAAAGTAGAGTCGTTCTTAACTTTTAATCCTGTAAATTGCGCATGTCATTAATAATATGTTGAACAAATGGTAAGAAACAGAAAAATGGCGGTCTGAGTTTATTGTAATTGCCTTTGTTATGTATTGTTCCTGCAGACAGCGACATGCTAAGAAGTCATCGACCCTGTTGGCACGTAACTCAGACTGGATATTGTAATTCAAAGTGGTGTAAAGTCTTGTGTAATGTTCCGTATTTAGTAGTGGGTATTATATCACAAATTAATTATAGAGGTAACGTGATAAAGAGGCCTGCGGCACCAAAATAGCAGCACATGAAGCAGCTGCTGGAGGAGAGGATGACCACATATCGCACGCCAGAACTGAGCAGAACAACACAGAGGAGAGACATCAGCTAGCTGACAGTCAACAACACAAGGTCACTCTGCTCAAAATAGAAGCCATTTACTAAACAATCCAAAGCATATCCAGCCGTCTGTGTATGCAAACCAGACAGGAATGGATCAGAGCAAAGTGCATTTTATGATATTTTCACGCACCGACGCTCAAAGGATGCAGTACGAGAAGCGTTGGCGTTATTGGAAACTGCTGTCAGTAACGTCGACGGCGGCTTCACTAATGATTAGGTGTGACGTGGAAGCTGTCTCACCATGACAAGAGGGGCCAGGCCGACAAAGTCCCTCTGGGTGGTGTAGATCCTCATGGCTCCTTCGGTCTTGGCCACGTTTTTGGATGTGGATGGTAGCTCCAGCTTCCATATGATCACCTGACTGTCGAGGGGGCTGCTCAGCTCCTCCACCTCAAAATCCATCTGAAGCACCTCCAGCAGACTGCTGTCGAGCCTGAAGGGGACGCAGAGTTGGTTATGTTTGTCAATAACTGCAGAACAACACCTTTTGATGTGGAAAAGCAAATCGGCAGAATAATACAAAATCTAATCTAAAAGTTACTGCAGCTTTCCGTTGTCGTATTGTGTTAGCATCTGGTGCAAGAAGCGCTACACGTGTGCTTTGATTGTATCTGCGAGGGATCGAATTCTTTCAGCTTCTTCATAATGCAGATTAGTACCAGACAGACAGAATCTTTCCATCAGTCACTGATACTTAATATGATTATTTCACCATTGGGGTCTGTAATTCTCTCTCCACATATTGAATTGCTGTAGAGATAATCACGTCTGAATAGGGGTGCAGCGCTCATACCGCAGTGTGTCCCGCGCCTCAGCCTGTGGCTCATTGTTCTCAGTGCAGGACGAGTCAGTGCAGATCCAAATCTATGGGAAGTTGAGCCCAAAGGAAAGTACAGCAAATGGGCTTATGTTTTATTGTGTCTTTTGTCTGATGAAGACACACTTTGCATTAGAATGTCAGAAATGTCATTTGATAAATAGCATGAAACAAGACTAAGCGTCTGCAGGCACGCCGGCGGCCCTGTCACGCCGTACTGCACCGCAGTGCTGCAGCTGAATGCTAACATCAGCAAGCTAACATGCCTCCAGCACAGAGAGCCCTGCGCTCCTCTAGATTCATCATGTCTTTGATGTACACAAAACGCATCACCGGATAAAAATACCCAAATGTTTTTCATCATATGCGACAGAATAGAAAAGTGAGTGGACGGCTTGTATGACCAGACCCAGACTGGATGATCATAGTCACAAATTGTCAAGCTGAATCACTTTAACCACGAAGCAGACGTATATAAGACCTCATTAACTGTGTGATGCAAAGACAATATGTGTTATATAGGCTGCAACTACATCTCTAATATATAGTATAAATGTATTTTAATGTCCACTCAAAATTGGTAGTGAGATGTTATGAATTCGGTCGCATGGATAGAAAGTGGAGAGATTTTTAGGAGAGTCCCACCCAATCACCTTTGTTTAACTTTGTGGAGGCCTTTACATCTCCAGGCATTTTCACAAGCTAAAACAAAAAAGAGCAGAGCTGAGTTTCTCTGTGCCGGCCCAACCCTTGAGTTGCCGGCACTGCTAAATGTGAAGTGAATAAAAGGTGGTCCAAGGACAGCATCATCCTGCACACACAACAAAGCATAAGCCGGTGCAACTTATAATGGCCTCTCTGTGATGCCAGCTAGAACAGAGTGTCTTAGCCACGGATTCAATTTTCTCCCATGGCCCAAGTTAGTATTCTGGGTTTTTATTTCTTGGCACTGAATCGAACTATAGAAAAGATGTATTGGTGGCCAAAAACACAATAAGCATGCACAGACCCACATGGACATTATCAGAGTCAGTTTATCTGTGTGTGCATGTTATAAATAATCTGTGTCAGGGCCGTGCAGACACACAGTAAGTCCTGTTTACTGCATGGAAATGACCTCTAAAGGGCTGCATACCAGCCGCCTCTCTGTATTAAAGCTACAACAATTGGAGAAACTGCAAATCATATTTGGTTAATCCTCCATTAAGTTCCAAACTCAACAACAAAGCACACAAAAGTCCTTCTCTGTATCCCCCTCTCACGCAGTGCTGCATTATTTCTGCCCTTATTAAGGGCAAGACAGAGATTTAGTCTAATTGAATAATCTTAGCATATTGCTCAGAGACCTGAGATTAAAAGATAATAAAGGTATTCTGGTCAAATATCAAAACAAGATATGCTTGACTCACATAAGCGTGCCTATATCCCCTTAAGTATGCATTAACACAGATATCCAGATAAAATAGAGGATGCTGCTGTGCTATTTGCGCCCTCAGTCATTCTTGTGAGGCTTGCAGGGGAATAATGCTTCAGCAACTTGTTTACGGCCGGCAGTCTGTCCGAGAGCATCAGTGCTTTAATATTAAGATCCAACCCAAGCTGCTGCAACAGAGGATAAAAAAGCTTTAATGTACAGATACAGCAAATACTTTTAGTGCTCGCTAAAGCCAATAAGACAAAAAGGCAGAGAAATCCCCACAGTGGTGTGACAGTGGACACCCTCTGCAGGGGTTCTGCTGGTTTCATGACATTTCAGAGAGGATTAGCCGAAATGACTGAGTGAAAGAATATGTTCACCCGTAAAGAAGTTGTGATAAACAATGTCATAATCCACGCCAAATGGGGAAAACAACTTAATGAGGTCAAACCAATAATGACGAGCACAGATAAGGTCAGCGTTCTGGCTGCGTTTAGAGCGAGCTGAGTCTATTGTTGTGTGACCTCTGACGAGTCAGTGCCAGCAGAGCCACATGTGTAGCTTCAGGAAGGCTGCGCTTACGCCTGCGGTAAAACTTTTTTATATTGTACAGCAGAAAAGTTCACTGAGAAATGTTGTTCTGTGTCTACTTTTATTAGTTTTTTTCATCCTGGGAAAGTTGGCTGCATACGCTTGCTCTTCTCCAGCTATGCCAACCATTCACACACAGATTACAGCTTTAGTTTTACAAGCATTACTTGGAGCTGCTCTAGAGGCAGAAATAATATTACTGTTTGAGTTAAATCTCAGCGGAGCGGTTTTTGGGAGCGCTGGCAAGCTTGAAAGGCAAAAAAAGGAATTAAAATTAAGTGCACAACAACAACATAAATAATATTCTCCTGAAAGTGTGTTACATTCAAGACGGCTGGATGGTCTGCTGGAAAAATTAGCTCGCTTAGATGACTTAGTCCAGCCAGTCTATCGGTCCCCAACGAGCGTCCGGAGTGAAATATCTGCATAAATACGTGCAAAATTAGATACATTAACAGCCTCAGCTGTATGTCTGCTCTGTGTTTAGGGTTCATTAGCAAATGTTAGCATGCTAACACACTAAACCTGCATGCAGAGTTTCCACCACACTCAGAAAAGGTTCCTTATTATGACAGAGGGCTGCACTCAATGACAAGACGTCACCTCTGTGACTGAAGTCTTCGTCGTCTGTCAATAAACTGACATCCTGTCATTCAGCGCGACCGTCCTCTGTCATCATTAGCATGCAAACAGGCAAAATAAAATGATCCACATGGTAAATATTATACATGCCTAACATCAGCATGTTAGCATTTAGCTCAAAGTACAGCTGTGTCTTGTTTTGCTTGTGCTACATTTCCCAGTAAGCCGTTAGAGGGTTACAGCCAATGTGACATAAAGAACAAAGGTTTAACTTGGGGCTATTGTTGTGGCAGAAAGCTAACAAGCCATCATGCGAGACCGAGAGGCCTCGAAAGTCGTGCTGGGTGCCCTTTTAAAAAAAGGTGTGCTGTGATCTCCGGAGTCATGGGCCTTGGTTCAATGACAGAAAACTGCTCTCAGATGAACCTGAAAGGACATCTAAGATAAGCTGCTTGTTGGGGAAAGGGTGTAGCCCCGTTTAATGAGGTGATAGGGCAGGTTAAGTACTTCTTAGAGCTGAGTTTGATCAGACCGGCCTGCAGATGTCTAATAAATAGTTTTAGTGTCATGTTTGAAAATGGCCCATCACACTTTAGCTATAACTGTCGTCCCTACCTGCAGCTTTTAAGTCATAGGTTAAAATATGTTTTACTGCATACCGGGAATGCATGGACGTGCACGGCTGGTAAATGTTTAAAAATGATTCAAGCACAGCACAGAAGTGGGCAATGAAGGGGGGAAAGCAATAGCTGTTTACAAGGGGCAGCTTTACAGGAGCACCTGCAGCCAACCTGTGCTTAGAGAGTATAAGAGAAGTCCTCCCAGGACAGCACAGTGTGCGGCTGCAGTAAGCCGCTGTCAGGCTTGCACTGCACAGATGGTTTGTCTTTCACTCCACAGGTGAGACAAACGCTGATATGCTTTGCGGGATGTACATTACAATAGTGCCACTTTTAACAGCTAGAGACACTGGCAAGCAACAATCCATGACAAAGTGCCTTTGGACCTTTGCAGTGTTATTTATCCATTCAAACAGCAGTAATTTAAACCCATAAATGTGTGATAAATTTCCCAGCGATAACAAAAGAGAGCACAGAGTAATGTGAGCAGACTTGCCTTTTCCCAGGTATGGGAGCCTTCCTCTGACAAACAACAGCGATGGCTCCGTCTGCACCCATATCCAGAGTGATGTCCCACAGTAAAGAGTTACTGGGCGTCGCCGTTCGAAAGGTCACACCTTTCTTTACTGTCGCTCTGTGAAAAGTCAAAAACGAAAAGGTCAAGATTGTGCTAAATGGGAAATGCCCCATATCATCAACCGGTGCACTTCTGGGCAATGATTGGTTATTTTCCCAGAGCTGAGGTGGTGTATAAGGTTAAACCAAACACATTCACAGCACCTCTCTGCTCTTCATTTTTTTATTTTCTTGTGACAGTTTCCTTTAATAGAATATATCTAACTGTCCAATAAATCAGGGAATCCAAAACACCCTCATACATTTGATGTTGCACACAGAACAGTGATGAAGCTGAATATTTATTAGACCTGTAGGAGCAATCAATCAAATACAACATTTCAAAGAGCGAAGAGAACGCAGGTCTTTCTGCTCATCCTCGCGTGCGCTCATTATTCAAACTGAACAAATGGATCATTAGTTTTTCTGGTCTCTAATTTGTAGATGGAAAGTATTATGCTGCTAAACATGTTGACCCTCCCGGTGGGCTACCCCAGCGTAAGCAGCTTGCAGTAGGTCAAATGTTAATTCTTCAACAAGAATTGCGATCAAGTGAGGACAAGCGAGGCACGCAAGGAAAAATGCAAAAAGAGTCTCTGCAGCAACAAAACTAAGAAATCATACGTTCACCGAGTGCTCCTGCTTCCTCTGAGAAGACTCCCCGAATACTCAGTAACAGCTCAGACAAGTTGTCTCAAATAGTTCTGAACAACATCCTCATGTAATGCTTTGGTTTTCATCTGCATGCAAAGCTGCGTGGTTTATCTCTGAATCATTGAGATAAACACAAAGTGTTGAGCGCATTATGAGTCTCTGAGGAGGTGTAATCTACAGCAGGAGCAACAGCAATCTGAGCACTTCTCCTGCGTGGGGTTGGGGGTTTTGGCTCAGAGGACCATGCAAAAGACGAGATGCTGCTCCGTGTTGAGCACAGTGAAACAGAGCAGTCCAGCGTCATGCATCATCGCCTCATTGAAATATGGAAGAGGGCTTTTTAATGGATTTGTGGCGAGTTTTCTCGTTCAGACGGACAAACACCTCGCAGGTTAAAGATCACAGTTAAAGAGGGATGACTGAGCACTGTTTTTTTTTTTTTTTTCTTTCAACAGTGCTTTTAATCTTGTGTCATCATGACCCAGGAGACAGTTTCCACTCCAGCTGCACACAACGGCAGCAGATTTGTCTGAATGACACATGTTCAACCAGGGCGCAGAGGGCTGAAAGGTGAAATCATCGGCTGCCGCGACCGGCCGCTAAACAAGAACCTGCAAATCTTTCGGTCACAGCCGAATGCCACAGTTTCAGAGTCAGTGGAAACTGTTTAACAGGCGTGTCTCAGGAAACACACTGAACTTATAAAGTCCAACTTTTTAAATCACTTCTGGCTCAGAGCTTTCTCATCAAATAAAGCACAAAAAGAGGCCAAATACTGTCGCCTCTGCTCGGCCGCTGTGTTAGTATGGTAAATGAAACTAGCCTCTCTGTGTGCTGTGCATTAGAGTGAATGAGCAGGGAGGGTCAGCCGGTCCACTGTTATCAGTCAGAGGGCTCCCAGGAGGCAGCAGCACCAAAAGGGGACAAACACTCAGCCCGGGCTGAATAAGCAAAGGGAAAATACATGCAGGTTTGATGGAAGGCTTCAACTTCCCAGTTAGGAAACAAAAAGAAGAAGGTGGCTGCACCCTGTTGCCAATGTTAATGACTAATTACTCTGAATTTAAGTCACTGGAGCCTCACATGAAACATTCAGCTTATGATTGTGACTATTACAATCTGCAAATTGTAGGCAAGTGCATTTTTTTTTCATGTAAGGGGAAAAAATTTAGACCTACCTATTTTGTACTGTGCAGTATCTGCGGCATGCACGTGCTGTAAGGGAACGCATTTCACCACATTTTCCCAATGCATAGACTTTCCTTTTCTCCACCTTCCCACGTTTTGTTTAAACTAGTCATTTGCTAACCAGCACAGCTGAGGCTGACGGGATCACCAAAGTTATCAAAGCTCATCCAGAGGGGGTGACGAACCACATTTTGTGCCAACCCGTCCAATAGTTGTTGAGACATTTCACTCAAAACCAAAACTTCATGGTGTCGCTGGAGGAAAAGTCACTAAATTAATTTCCCCCAAACTTCCAGATCTGTTCATTGCAATTGCTAAGTGGCAACCCAGGCCACCAAACACCTGATACTGCCATACAGCGACACCGCTAGCACGCTTCACGGCTCATGTAATATGTTACAGATTGCAAGTTCATCACGGCCCCCCGTATCATTTGCATTCAGTGGGGAAAAACTTTAATCTGGCATAATCAATGAGGTAAGCAGGATGACAGTGTATTAATGAGAAACCCTAGGAGGACGGTTAATCTACTGATGACTCCTGAATAACATGGCCTGCTGTGATGAAACACCTCTTTGTATTGAGCCGAGCGGAGGAGAGTTTAACTAACGAAAGCTGACAGTAACAAGAAGACTTATCTGAAGCTTTTTTTCCTCTCAGCCCCTCTTGTGTAAAAAAAAAGAAGGAGAAGAGGAAGAAGAACATCCCCGGAGACTGGAAGAGGCGTTTTTCCTCTGAGTGGCTGGGACTAGGAACCAGTGCCCACGGCTGTGGATCGCAGGCCCTGAGGAGGCAGTGGGCAGGGGGAGGCACCAGGGCAGAGAAGATGGATGGCTGCGGAGACTGAAGCTGACAGTGTGTGAGAAAAGCAGCTCTCAGGTGCTGCACCTGCCATCCATCTCACTTCTGACCAGGCAAGGCATGAGTGGCACCGTTGTTTCACCTTTTACATACTCTTCACACACACACACACACACACACACACACATGCACGGACAACTGCTACCAAACGCACACAAACTATTACACAAGACGGTACACACCCTGTCAAATACACTCAGAGCAGACTGCTTGGCCCTTTTGAGTCAGTTGCCTTTTATTTATTTGTGGGATGCTGTTTTCTTTAAACCTATTTGAAAGATCACAGAGCCACGGCCAACTGATGAAAGTAAAACAACGGGGCGATTCAGAAGAGGGAGCACATAACACAATGAAACAGAGTCCGAATGTGATCAAAGACCTACAAGATAGATTTATCGTCTGCCTGAGCCGCACAGCCTGGCCCAGATGCATTTCATCACCGGGCTGCTAGCGAGATGCTACATAGGGTTTGTAATTACTTCCCTGATATAATTTGTGTTTCCATCTTTGGCTTTGCGAACACATCAGTGCGGGGCCAGTAACATCGGTGAACCCCCGCGCAATCGGAAACAGATGCAGTCGTTAATTATGCAGGCAAATGTCCACCGTTTGGCCAGTCTGATGGCCAGCCATCGGCAACGTGCTTATCGTACTTATGGAGCAGTTTAGGGAGTTGGGAGACGCTCGTGCCAACGCTCCTGCCAGATGGCAGACACCACAGCACTAAAAATGGATGTAAAAGTCCTATTTGTCACACAGATGAATGATTAGGCTCTGCAGCTGAAGAGCTCGCTGACACGGTGTCCTGTTGATACAGAGGCTCGAGTTTATTTATTGCCACAGCGCTGCCTTTAAATAAAACCCACAGAGCAAGACAAACTATTGTGCTTCACCGCTGACTTCTAATAGCAGTTAAAAGGAAAACAAAAGAAAAATTGCAAGCTCATACGTCATGCCAGTCAACTTCCTGAGCGTACGCTAAAGGGAACACCTAATTACCCTTCACATGTGTGTGTGTGCATGTGTGTGTGTAATGAAGGCACTTTATCTATGACCTTTATCAAACTCTGAGAATGACAGATTCACTTTACCGGAACGGACAGGTGTGGCTTGCCTTTTTCTCAATCGACCTCAAATTTGTATGTCCCTTGACTCCGGCTATAGACATCAATAACAGGTTTATCATGGTGATGAGAGAGTATTAAGCAAAGCTTAATGGGACATTCAGACAGTGATAAAGCACACAGACAGCTGTTGAGGACTGGATGCACAGGGCTTGTTAATGTGTTGATAAGCTGGGGGAGGGCTGCACTCTGTTACCGACTGTGAGTTAGAAGAACAGTTAGTGTGTTATATCATGTTAACGGGAGCAAAAAATGTAATTTCAGAGTTTAATCACCAAAAAAATTTATGTATCAAATGGACAGAAGTGCTCACTGCGAGCCAATCACCCAACCAAGCTGTGAGGAGAGAGAAGGAAAGGAAAGGAAAGGAAAGGAAAGGAAAAGAAAGGAAAGGAAAGGAAAGGAAAGGAAAGGAAAGGAAAGGAAAGGAAAGGAAAGGAAAGGAAAGGAAAGGAAAGGAAAGGAAAGGAAAGGAAACATTTCTATCTGCTTTTAAAAGCGGTGATGATTGAAAATGACAGAACGAACAGTGAAAATCAGGATTTCTGTTTTGGCTTCATTGCCTCAGCAATAATCCAGACAGAGCAGCAAAGCAAACCAGCTGATTTATTCAAACATCCCATCTAAGCTTTTAAAATACATGAATGCATAAACAGGTGTGTTAATGCAATTTAACCATCAGACGCTCCTGGAAATCCAGACAGCCCATGAAAAGTGGGATGAAGACGCTGAGACACTTCTGAAGACTCAACTTTGAAACCCGACGAAGAGGACGAGTGCACTGATGCACAGCTGTCCGCTCAATCGATATTTACCTTTTCCTGCATTCACCATTGATCTGAGTAAGTGACTGTCTAAGTGAAGGAACGGCGGAGCAGGTGAAAACGGGATTAATAATCCATGACTCTCTCCTCACCTGCTCACCTCCACTGAAGCATGTATGGACAAGTCAAGGTGGAAGTAACTCGAAACGATCTATTTTTCAGCAGGTATTGATTGTGTGCCGCAGCGTTCTCCAATCTAAGAGTGTAACTACTGTCCAGCCGCTCACGCACTTTGGGGTCAGCTGTGAAGCCAGGACACCTCACCGGACAACGAAGCTGCAAACCGCACCGCAAACGAAGGAAGGATTTATGACGGACATTACTCATGATCCAAATCTACACCCAAACCCAACAAATAGCTGAGACATGCCAGGAAAATGCATTACAAGCCTCCTGGCGGTCCATTATTCATTGGCTTGGAGTAAAGCAGATAATGTCTAGAATAATAATGAAAAAAATCAGCCTCTAATCAAGTTAGCGTAAATCTCTCCTCGTCTGCTCTGACAGCTAACCTCCACAAATCTAGCCACGCTGCAGCGCGCTTCTCTTTGATCTCCATCTGGATGACGATAATAAATAGGTATTAGGCTGAGAATGACCACGAAAACCGTTGACGAGTCGGTGAGAGCGAGAAGGAGGCGTTTAATTCACATCCAGTTTTCAGGTGCTGATCTCCCACTGTTGCATCACTTCACCTCGAGGAGGGGAGCAACAAACCGACACCCTGAGAGAGCCATGAGAGCACATTAAGTCTTGTTTTTCTTTCTTCTGCTCGTTTGTGTTTTACTTTTCCTCCAGAGGATAGGAAGTCAAGTGGTTGAGTTCATTCCTGGGAAATATATGAGTACATTTCCTTAGATATATCTGCTGAAAATACACCTAGGGTGCCACAGAGAGCTCCAGAGGAGGTGATATACCTTTAAGGTGTATTTCAAAAACAGTAACACCACGAGAACAGAGCCATGAATTAAACTGAACTACGCTGGTGATCACATGATCTTCGCACAGTGCGTTCAACAGCTATCAGTCGCATCAGTCGGATGTGTTTTATAGAAAACCACAGACCCCTTTAAAGGAGAGCAGCGATGAGTCACGAGCTGCACGTGATTCTGTCTGATCCACGTCCACCTCGATGACTACCGCTCTTCAAACAGCCTTTAATGTCATCAGGCTGTGCTCACTCAAACATCTACTTTTCAAATTTAACTCAAATAATCTCGCACAGTTCCAGGAAAGACAGTTAACCTCTATCACATTTTCAGAGAAACGGCGTAATCCACGCTAAATCTCATTTCCCTCAATATTCCCAAAATTTGTGATGCACAGGATTTGTGCATGAATCAGAGAGGAGGACTAAAAGTGCCAGTGGTCGGTCCCCCGCGCTGCCTTCTTGTTGACTAATTAATTTGGATTTTGCTGAAGCTGCAGAGCCCTCTGAAGTGGTGGCGCTTTGCCACCTCGCTGTGTGGGAACGCATCTTTACAGTAACGTCAGTCTGACCTCCACAAAGCGCGAGGCAGCAGGAAACGCATCTTACCTGAGAGTGAAGTTCGTCAGCTGAGCCGAGCTGGCCATGAGGATGTAGAATGTGGCGATATCAGTCTTCTTCAGTGGTTTGGAGGACGTCCGTATCACTATGGCGTTGCCAAGCTTGAGCCGAGAGAGCGTTGCCATTCCTTTAGGCACCTGCAGAAGACGTACGCTGCCAATCCTCTGCATGGGGGTGATGGGCACATACTCTGCCTGCTGCTGGGAGCCTCCCCAGCGGCTTCCATCCGCAGAATTACACTTCCCGTTGACTTTGGGCTGCGCCTGATAGTACAGCTCCACGGGGTTCCCAGCAGATGGGTCCTGCCTCTCCCTGCTGGTGCCTTCTAACCCCGGAGCAAACCAGCCAGGCGCGGGAGCCAGCTCAGCCATGCAGGTTCCCCTCTCGCCTCCCATGGCACAGGAACCCCTCACCTCCTGCGTCTGCCAGAAAGCGTACACTGTCACACACGGTAGCTCATCCACACTTCCTTCTCCCCTGCCCCAGTCCCTCCCCGCAACATAGAAGAGCACCCGCACTTTGGGCTTGGAGGAGAAAACCCGAGGCGTCAGCATGAAGGCCTGGATTTTCCAGTTAAAGGTAAAGACCTCTGGAGCGTTGAAGAGCCGCACAGACTGGACCAGATCTAGAGGCACAAGCTGCTCTGTGGACATAGTGCCGTAGCTGGCGTTGACAGCTGGCTGGCGACTGGCTCTTAAGATAACAAAGGGCTGCGTGTGGCTCTGCATGCTGGAGTTCCTCATGAAGTCCTGCCCAGCCTCCTTTAGGAAGAGGTAGTCAGCATCTCGCACCTCGTAGCTGACCGGCAAGAAGGCACTGGGCACGGGGCTCTTACTGTCCATCAGCTCTTTACTGCTCAGATCTGTGAAGTAAAAGTGACAAATGACACTTAATAAAAAGCCATGAGATGATACGATAGCACCACACTTCTAAGCAACTAGAGCCCTACTTGAAAGAAGAACAGAAGCAATGACTTCAGCTCTGCTCTGCGTTTGAGAGTCAAATGCTATTAAAAATACCAGTTTTAGTTCCAGGAATTAACACTTGAGCACAAAGGTCAGCAAAGGCCAACTGATCAGCTGAGTGGGACATTACACTAAAAGGCCCCCGAGCTTAACCTTAAAATTCATGTACCAGAGCGCACAGGTGAAGTAATGCAAATTACATCGAGGGAGACTTTCTGAGGTTGAACTGTGGTTTGACAAGGGACTGTACGACAATTATTTGTGCTGAACTTTGCATTTCTTTGCAGGGTTGTTCATATTTTCTGTCTACCTTCCTCTCACAACAAGATCAAATAATATTCTGCTCTCCCAAAAATGTCAACAGCTCTACCTTCAAAATGACAGCATCCTGCTCTCTCTGCCTCTAATCACTTTCTCACAGTCCCTAAATAATATCCAGGTACATAATCACGTCACAGTCACCCAATACCTGAAAAATACTACAGGATTTACTTCGTCGTCACGTGTTTTAATGTGTTCTGTAAAAATATTGGCTGTCATGCATTGCCGTTATGTTGCCTCCGCTGCCCCAGTTTCACCTCTCATGGATGACCTGCTTTCTCCATACGGGCAGCAAAGGTGGGATCTGATCGTGAGGTGGAAATCAGCCATCAAAAACTGGGATTAAAATGGCTTTTCAGATTGTCAGCAGGCTGCGAATACCCAGCAGATCCTCCATGAAAAAAACAAGAATGGTGGCGCGTCACCATGTGAAGTAAAAGGCCGTGAGAGCAGAGTCTCACAGTGAGCTAACGAAAGCAGAAATACGTCTGAAGAAGTGTGTATCATTCACTACGATGTGGATTCATGCATCAGTGTTTCTGCGGTACACCAGTACAATGATTTCAACGATTACTGACTGACTGTTAAATACTGATCACAAGTGCATAGAATGACCTTTTTATATGAGGGAGTGTAAACAAACCAACAGCATAAATATTCTCTGATCTGGTTTAAAAGCTTACTGGTGAGTGTTTGCCTCGGTGGAAATG
This sequence comes from Chaetodon trifascialis, assembly GCF_039877785.1. Classification (NCBI taxonomy): domain Eukaryota; kingdom Metazoa; phylum Chordata; class Actinopteri; order Chaetodontiformes; family Chaetodontidae; genus Chaetodon; species Chaetodon trifascialis. The sequence continues at coordinate 2,736,777 of NC_092061.1, forward strand.
AGCAGAGGCAGGGGTCACCCGGCCATCGTGCGTCCGCATTAAGCGTCCATTTTGATAGAATTATGAAGATTATAGCAGCTGACCTGAGTGTGCACTGTTTATCTGGTGGCTAATTGCCCTACTTGGTGAATTAAGGACAAAAACACTGGTGTTTACATTGCAGATTATGACTAAATGGAAGAAGATGCATTAGCATGTTATTGCATAGTGGAAAACAGCTTTGGCAGCATCTCAGATGTAAAAGAATCATCATCCCACACGTCTTACAAAAGAGATCATACACACTTCGTTTGTCAGATGATGACAAAAACTACCAAATTAGAGCGCCGCGTGTCACTGAATCATTAATTGTTATTTATCCACTGAGGAAGACTTGAAGCTTTTCTATGTCGATATCAGTCCCTCATGGTTGCTGGTGTTTGACAGGTCCGTCTATCAGGGTCTCTTCTGCCTTTCATACACACTCACACACAGCGGCAAAGAGCCTGTCATGATGGTCTGACAGTTCACACGGCAGTAACTATACTGCATGTGTCACAATCATGTCAGCCCGGCAGCCCTCGGAGGAAGACAACAGCATCTTTCTCTCTCTCTTTTCCAGACAGACAAAGAGCGTCAGTCATGTTCTCAGAGTGGGTGACACTGTGTGAGAGACCCGGCCCTCGGTCCTCAGATCATTTCTGACGGCGCGCTTGAGTTCGATTCGTGGAACATGGCCGACATAACAAACCTTGTTTCAGCAGCTTCTAAGAATCTCATTTGTGACTGGCACACCAGTGATCTATGAATCTGAAATCAACATAAACTGTGATTTCTACTTATATAATGGCAGCTCCAGTCAGGAACAGCCAGGGACCAAAAGAGAAAAGCAAACAACAGTCAGGCATCGTGTACTGTGCTACACCTCGGGGTGACAAACAAACATGCAGCTTGGGAGTGCGTCGCCGCTGCAGAGCACGGGGTGAGGCAGAAAGACAGAGCTGTGGCTGATATTAAAGAGAAACGGTCCAACCTTAAACCGCGAGGGATAAGGGAACAGGCAGGCATAACTGCAGCAGGAGGCAGCAGGAGGGAGCCTGGCTCGGCTAATTGTTCACATGCAAACTTCAGCACAGGCTTGCATGCACGTGCGTCTCAACCTGCCGTACTCTGCACAACCAGCAGAGTCAATTTTAGAGTTAGAGAAAAGGTCATTTCCATGTCAAAGTCAGGCTTTATATCAACTATTTAAATCTGTTTTTCGCTTAAGTCATACTTAAAATCAGTATTGATCTTAAGTCCATTTTATAAATGAGGCCCCTGGGCCGGGAACGGGGCTGTCCTGGCTTAGCCAACCAGTGGCCGCAGTGACAGATGTGCTGTTTAATACCAGAGCTGGCAGCAGCTCCGGCTGGAGAGAACATAAACTGGCTCACTGTCTCCAGGAGGGAGAAAGCACCGCCAATGTAGCAACAAATGTACTTCACATGCAAGCTCATCCTTTTACAGTTGGCTTTGATGGGTCATCTGTGCTCTTCTTGTTATTTCACATGCTTTTCCTTTCATAAACCCCAGAGGAGACCGTTTAGATGAAGCAAACATAGCACACAATCTATTCATGAGTGTGGTTTGTTTATGATTCATGGCAGGCAAAGAGACGCAGCCGTCTCCTGTGCCAATATTTCTGATATTTAACAAGTAGCCAGTGTGAGCAAAACTCTCATCGTGATGAGCGTCCTGCCCTCAACTGATAAACATGAGAGAAAATCCGCTGCACCAGCTGTTCAGGCCTCTCAAATCACTCATTTTGAAGACCCTGAGCTTCTCTCCTTCCTTGGCTGAGTCAAAAAGCATCAGTGTTGCCATGCAGCTGCTACAGCCTCCTCTAAAAGCCACCTCTCCAGGACTGCTTTCCTGCAGTCTGCACATGTTCTCTGCCGTGTTGCTTCATTTTATTTTTCTCTGCAGTATGTAGGTTAAGTGCTTTGTATGGGGGGAACAAACAGAAGATTCCCTTTATGCTGGGGTTTAAATCATATTTTGTTGAGCTTTATTCATGCCTCTCTGTGTCCAAATGAAAATGCTGCCTGTGTGAAATTAGATTCAGGAGCTGTTTTTTAGCACGTCATTTGAAACCAACACTAGTGGACCTTTGACTGATAGCAGAAAATGAACTTCAGGTTGGGGTTTATGGACGGATGTGTGGCTTTTTCAAATGGAGCTTTTCATGTGGGCACAGTATCCCCCAGCTGTGCTCTGGCTTTAGTTTGGCCACTTGTGTGAAGCAAACACAGTCCAATAAGAGCTTTACTGTCATGCTTTAAACTGGAAATGCAAGTAATCCTTGTACTTAACTTTGAAAAGTACAGTACAGTAACTGAGATTTATTATGTGGTCCCTGTAAGTAACTGCAGAGTTTAGTTGGGAATTTATTTCAAAATAATGTTCCTCATCACCAGTTTTAATAAAAACACTGTGGCATCTAATGAGCCACATTCACCCTGCGCTTTGTCTTAAGGCTCTACAGTATATTAAAATCCTTTCATGGACATGTCAGCTCACTTATTTTCCATATGCTTGTCTTTTAGCACCATTTCTGTAGTTGTAATCAATCTTTGCATTATTCTATTAAAATGCACAAAGCCCAAGCAACCACTTTGAATTCTAATGCGCAGTAATGACTTTTACCATATGTGCGAAACAGCTTGCAGAAGTGAGCCGACTCCCAATGGCATCGCAGAGGAGAACAATGGATGTCTGCATTTTAATCACTAATTGAGAGATTTAAAGAGCTGTTTGTGTCTCAAAGTTTCTCTTTCATGAAAAGGCTTTTGAGCTATTTTAATGTCACATATCAAGAGATATATTGATTATAAATACTTTAAAATGTTGGCAATGGTCCAGATGCTACTAGCACTAACTAAGCACCTGCAGCAGACACCATGTTAGCGCTATGTGTCTTTGTCCTTTGACTGGCTGACCTTTCCAATACATCTACCCTGAATAAAGCACCAAAAGTCTCATTAGGATCTGCTGATAAGTCCTTCAATGAGAAGATTTGGGGCACACATGTTGGGAGTGATTTAGACAAGCTCTCAACAAACAAAAAGTTCTTTTCAGCATTGTTTAGTTATCAAAAGTCATCCAGAAATTGGGAAAAGTCTGGAAGGCATATTGTGTTTTAGTTAAATAAGCAGCGCTGCAATGTGGCGTCCGCTATTGGTGCCTAATTGGGGTGTTGAGGTCCCAATTAAATGAAAAGTCACAAAGATTTCGAGGTCACTAGCTGAACGTATGCTCTCAAGTTTCAGGGTCGTTGCACTAAGCACAATGCATTAACCAAAAATGATCAGGTGTAGAGCGTTAAAAGTTTCCAGAGGTGGTTTGTTTATGTGCTGCGGTCAAAACTCTTGCTGGTTTGCTGCTGTGCATTTCCTTCATGTCATGACGGCGAACGATAGCAGCAGAGCTCTAAAACGGGCCCGGTGTGTGCAGGGTGAACGTTAGACTGCACACGGAGTAGTCAAAGCGCTCTTGACAGCACATTCTCATCATACATGCTTCACGAAGTGCTTTACACAAACATACACAGATAATGCACTGATCATAAAGCATGTAATGCTCTGAAGGCCTGGGAGGGTGGAGAGGATAAGGAGACAGAGGGGGAGAGAGAGAGAGAGAGAGAGAGAGAGAGAGAGAGAGAGAGAGGCTTAAGCTTGTGCAGTGATTGTTAGGGATTGCTATGTCCAATGAGACTCTTAAAGCTGCTTTAAAAAAAATCAGTTTTATCACGATTTCTCCGTTTTTGTCATCTTTTTATCCACATAAATCAGCCAGCCTGCATCTCCTGGAAATAGCCATATGAGGCAGTTATAGGCTTTACAGTAAATGCCTTTGTGATGTGCTTTTCCCCCCTCCTTTTTCATTACCAGAGCTGGGAATTTAGATTGTCTGCCTCTTGTTTGCCTTACTGTGTGTGAAAATTGAGTACTCCAGTTTTCAAGCAGACATCCATAAGGGAAAGTAATACTACCCAAAGAGAAGCAAAGTACAAAGCATTAAGGCATGGCTCCAGTTGTAATATAACCATCAAGTCTCTTACTCCTCACCAATTTCATCCTAAATGTTTTATATCCCACTCACTGCCTGACACCCCTTCACCACAAGTAAGACACATATGCTCATGTTCGGCTCTCTGGAACGCTGTATCACTGTGGAGTAAGATGTAAGTTTGTGGCACAAATGAAGACGTTTATATATTATTTAGACTTGTAGAGAAGGCTGTTTTACTGCTTGCATGGCATTGCTGAGTGAGGGCCCACCTCCCATCAGTAATATGTGTACAAGATGGGCAGTCACATCCAATAGCAAATTGGTTTTCAGCTGTTATCATTAAACACGGAGCAGACACGGTATTAATGCTGTGACGCCCCGAGAGGCTTCAGGTTGATTCATTGCGCTTTGGCCTGAGCTGGTTTTACATTCACCCCTGATGGACAGTTCAGATTTAAATATTACACAACACGCAACCAATTAGTCCCGGCACACTTACCTTGCGTGAGAACTGCTGTAATTGTTGCAAAGAGTATTTGTAGGATCCTGCAGCTCTGGTGGTAAAGGCTCATTTTGGCATCCGGCGCGGCTCGCTGTTCCAGCCAAGTTCCCAGTGTCCGCGGTTTGGTCTTGTTTCAGCACAGCACGGAGCGGATCGTTTCATCCATCCCTGCAGTTCGCACGCTTGACATAATCACACCTGTGGAAGTATGAATAGTGGTAATCCGTGCTGCAGGTAACATGGACAGCGCATTGGGATCTGTTCATCGGCAGGTTGTGCGTAAAAGTTGTGCGTAACGATCCTGGAGATGTCTCGCCGGCGGACTTGTGTCCGGTCAGGAGATGTGGAAGTCTTCAGCTGAAACTGTGTGTCGGAGAATGCCGCGTTTCGATCGGTATTACCCCTTTCTGCGAATTACCTCAACAAGTCCTCCAGATTGAGTCGGTCTCCCAGTCTGCCGCCGCGGCTGGGACTCTGCGGTGTTAAACGGCTGTTAGCAGATCACTGACTGTCTTGTGCGCAATCCTCGGGGCACTAAACTCATCATCTGTCACTGTTCATCTGCTCAGGAAGTCACGTCCAGTACGCAGCTGGTAGGATTAACCCTGCGCTGGTTTGAGTGTCATGTCAGAAGAAATGATCAAACGTCATGTATTTAACGTGTTCTGACTTCTGATCGTTAAATCTGATAATGTGGGATTTCATTGTATGTTGACCGAGAGTCAAATGCAGGAAAGCCCTCAGTCTTCAGCCAACATGGAGGATAAATGTTCAGAGAAACTGGAAGCAAGGATGTAGCGGAGGTTATTCATTTTTATCCAGTGTCTTTATGGTGTGAAATATCATTGAAACTGTGATCAAACAAATGCAAATATAAATATAACAATACAATCTTTTTACGGGTGGACAATAAAAATCAGTAGTTTCCTGAAAGTACAATTTATTCTTGTTTCACCTGATAATTGCTCTCTCATGGTGGAGGCCATTATCAACTGATGCAGCACCAACAGACCGTTTAGAAAAAGTGACTTGAGCTTCCTCTGAATTTCCATCTTTCTCTGCAGCATAATTTCACTGCATTTCACGCATTGTTTGATGTATAAGTTTATTATTCTTCACCCCAAAATCACAGCTGGTTTTCCATTAAACTGCAGCCTTGTCAGATTTGGACGTGTACAGTGCATGTCCTGTAATAATCACACTTTAAACTCAACCGGGGCAAATCAGGCTAATTACGACATGATTGCATCACACTTAGCTCATTATTAGGATTCATTCAAAATTCAGAGATTGGTTAAAGATGAATCTCCGGCTTACATTATTTATAGAGCCAAACTTGAACACTAACAGTTTTTTTTTTGCATAAGGCCTTTCAAAACATGCATCAGCTTTAATTCCACTGATGTATACATCCGAAAGTCCTCTGCACTGATGAGAGCATCAGGTGGGTTTTTAGTGCCCTCTGATGGTTAAGAGCGGCTTCTGTGTCAGCAAAGCAAAGGTGAGTGACTGACTTTAGCTTGCAGCCCTGTTGCATCAGAAATTATTGGGTTTTCAACTCATTTTAGCTCATTTTGTTAGCTGTGAACCTGATGAGAAGAATTTATATTCATGCATGTATCCGCATAATATTTTTTTGATGCTAACACACTCTGTTTTTGCATGTTTCAGGAACAGGGAGCAGATCTCACGATGATGAATACGACCGTCCATCGACCCTCACAGACTGAACACGAGATTTAATGTTAACAACTCAGAGGTGGATTGTACTGACTTCTTTCACTCCCACAAAAGTTGCTTGTTTGCAGACTTGTAGTGGTAAATGTAATGGGGCTTTATTGACTAATAAAGAGGATTAACCAACATATCAACGCACAGAGAGTGTGACCGAACCTCACAGTATCTGGAGACTGGAGGAAGTTGCCACAAGCCACTGCTGTGAGCTTATTTGAGCTCCTCCCTAGCACTGCAGCAGTGTGATAAGCAGCAGCAGCAGCAGCATCTGTGTGCTGGGGTTGCTCCAGTATGCTGTAGTGTAGCCGTAGGATCATTTAGATCCTTTCCTATTTACCTGCTCCTCACACACACAGGAACAGCAGCAATGCTGTGTTTTAAGAAAGGCTGAGAAGATTTACCCTCAAATCAGCTGCTGAAGCTGTGATGGTCCAGATGCACCGTGAGCGTCGCCTGAGAGCTGGAGACTGTATGAGGACATGAATACTCGTCATACATGCATACAGACACGAATATTGAAATTGAGCAGACCTTAAAAGAACCACGTTTTCCATGTAAATTAAACAGTTTAAACTCCAGGAATTGGCCGTTGAATGCTTGAGTGATCTCCCAATGGATCTTCATTTGAATAACAGAGGCGTGCTCTTGAAAGGAAACAGCCTTTTAGTCTCCTGGTGTAGCTCATATTGTCAGAAGTGTCACACGTTGACCCTTCAGTGAAAAAGTTTTCTCTGTGACCTCCCTGCAGCGACCACAGCAGCTTGCAGATGAAGAAAAAACATGTGGTGAAACCCGTCAGGAATATGTTGCAAACACTTAAAGGACAGAGGAACAACACAGGCCTCCGGATGTGCAAGTTAGGACGCTGACATAGATGGATGTCACAGCAGAGATGTGCTGGAGTCGGGAGAGCGGCCATAAACTGGTGATAGATGTGGGTGCCACAAGGAAGGGAATGTGTTTTCAATGTACATCATCCTTCTGTTTGATAGATGGAGATGGCTTCTGCTGAGGTGCATTTAGCCACACACGATGCTTTGATGTTTCCATTCTCGTTTTCATTGCAAACTCAGGAAGTGAGCGCGCTCACATTTACATATCTCTACAATAACACTGTTATTACCCATTGAAGGTTGAGGCCTGTCACGTTTGATTGTCACTGGGCCTTTCTGCTGGTTCTACTGTGACGTTCTACTCTGCTTTCATAGATTTTAGAAATAACGTATGTGCTGTGACTCTACTTAACAATGATGCAGTGGAAAAGTTGGAAATCCTTCAATAAATACTGAGTTTGTCACCTTCTAATAAGCCAAGTCAAGTCTGCTTTTGCGTGGTTGAAGGAATTGTTCAACATTTTTGGAAATATATATTATTTGCTCCTCTCTCATATCCCTGTTTCTAGTCTTTATGCTAAGCTAAGCTAGCCGGCTGCTGGTTGTGGCTTCATATTTACTACACAGACATGAAAGTGGTTTCATCTAACTCCTGGCAACAAAGCAAATAAGCTTATTTCCCCAAATGTCAAACTATTTCTTTAATAATTAGCCAAGTAAAAGGACTGAGGCTGTGCAGCACTTCTGCAGGCGGAACATGATCAAACTGTTTGTGGGAGTTTTTTCTCAGAAACTTAAAAAGCAAGTTAAATCAACAGCGTTTGAGAGGAATAAACACTCACTTAAAGACTTCAGCAAACCAGCAGATTTGTAAAGCATCAGCAAACAGTTTGTCAGTCACTAATAAAGCATCAGTTAAGATAAGATAAGATAAGATAAGATAAGATAAGATAAGATAAGATAAGATAAGATAAGTCTTTATTGTCTCCCTTGGGAGAAATTCATCTTGGACAAACAAGAGACTCAAGGCGCCACAGCCACACAGCCAACCCAGATCCATGCCCCACATATACAATCAAACCACAATTGTCATACAACACACAATCCACACATTACCCCCAATCCATATTGCACACTGCTCTTGATAAATAAATTCAAACAAAATTTTTACACTATATCCTGAAATAAATATATAAAGAATAACCACAGCAGCAATGGCCTATGCCACATTATTGCACATTCCCCTCTTCTCACAGCAGTGCACTAACACACATCCACTTCATTTCCTGCTGTTAAGTAGCTTGACTGATAGTGGGATAAACGAGAATTTGTACCTGTTCAACTTACAGTTTGGTATCCTGTACCTTCTGCCTGAAGGCATCAGTTCATACTCTTTGTAGAGGATGTGGTTCGGATCTGTGGTGATTTTTTGACCTTGTTTCATAACTGTTGGTTCAAATATCTCCTGTATAGAAGATGGGGGCAGCATGCCAATTAAAGTTACATTAGAAACACCAGAAAGTTGTGCTACTTTTTAACGTTTTTCTGTTGAGAGCGTCTGGCAGCCTGAAAATAAAATTCCTCCCATCGAGGACTATATAATTTTAGGGTGTTAAGCATCAACACGGTGCCACTGTTTGCTGAGTCTGATCTCAAGAATTCGTCATGAATCTTGAGTCATTACCAGCCTGAAAGCTGTGTTGATAAATTTAACTTATTCGAACGGACAAGGTTTAACAAGTGTTGACATTTCTCTCCGAATAAATCAACAACTCTGCAAATGTGACTCAATATTCAGATCAGCTGAAGGTGTTTAATTAACTTATAAGAACTCTGGCATCATTGGGAAATTTGGCACTAATTATTTATTGCAGACTGGGCAGGTGATTGTCCAGAATAAACCAGACTTTAGCAGTGTCAGGAACAAACCGGGCTCCCTAAAAAGACCTTGATTGCAGCAAACTGCCAACAGAAAGGTTTGATGGAGACCTTGCAGGTGGAGGTGGGAACAAACTGCACTGCAAAATAAATCTGTGATGTGAACACGACATATAAAATCTGACAAGTCTAACTACACCCACTAAAGCTTCAGATCCTCTTAAAACCATGTCAGTCACTACATGCAATTACAGTCATGGATGCTCCTGCCTGCAGTGGGCTCTATCAACTCTGTACTTTGCCACCCAATAAACCTTCAAAGGGTGTACGATGAGTAACGAGCCGTCGGCTAGAGTACTTAAACACGCGTTTCCATCATCTTCTACACTGGATAAAACAACAATAGACGAATCTCTGACATGATGGAAGCCCTTTCCTTTTAAATAACACAGGAAATGACTTCTGTGTCCTTAACAGGAGGGAGGCGACTTTTATATATGACATGCCTGTACAGCCTCCACTGCACTCCCACGCAAGCTGCTCTCCAAACATTAATAGCAAGTCTGTATAACTTGAAAGGTACAAAGCAGAGACCTGAGCAAACACAAGCTCCGATGGCTGAAATGCACCCGGGAGCCTGATGGCTCTTTGGTTCCCAGGGTCCTAGAGACACACAGTTTAGCTCCAGTGTCACGCAGACATGACCGTACAGGTGATTCTGCCTGTAAGCCGTCTGTGTTGGATGATTTACGGTCTTTAGAAGTACACAATGTGCCCTGGCATCATTTCATACAGCCACACAAACAGAGATGAAAATCCTGCCGATGCTCTTCAGTGCAAAAAGTCATGCCTACAACTGCAAACATACGTACGAGTTCACTCCTTTATTTGAGTAATAGTTGTTATTTCCAAACTGCAGAGAAATGCTGTCTGCAGCTTCCTAATCCAGCCCAAACTGGGCCATGAGAGACAGCTCTCCATGTTTTGGTTGAATACCCCCAGGCAGCCGAGGAAGAGTTTGTTCAGCCTAATCTCCACTGTGTGATGTGTGACTTCTTCCCCTGCTGTCGTACTCATGTAATCTGCTGTTTGTGCCACTTTAAGTCCAGGGAGTAGCGAGGGGTTGAAGCGGGAGACTACATGATGGGAACTGTCATCTCTGTCCCATCGATGGGTGCTGCCAGTATCCTGCTAATCCCCAGAGTAATCCTGCCACCACAACAGAGAAATCAGACACACTGAGGCAGGCGGGACAGGGCTCTGCCGCCCTGCACACAGCCAGCACACACTGCAGTCAACACACGAGCTCACGCACACAGTGTTAACACAGCGTTAACAGCCACTTTACATGAAAAGTGGCTGTTAACGCTTGATTGACGGCTGGTGTTTATATGGCTCCATGCAGCAGCTGTGGATTGTTTGCATTTAGAGTGAAACTGAGTCACTTCTTGGATTAAAAAAAATGATGCAGGCATCCAGTCTGGGATGTTGCGCATGCTGTTGTTTTTTGTCATGACTTCATAAGCATTCACAGAGCAGATCGCACATGAATGCTATTTATCTAATCCATAAATGATATTTCCACACGAAAGGACAAGGAGAAATGTTCTCGCTCGAGAAATCATCCAATTTTCTGAATAAGATTTCGGTTTGTTTTTCCACCTGAATCGATGGTTATGTGGAAGCGTAGGGTCTTGAGGATCAGTGAGCCGAAACTAAATTTCTAAAGACGCAGAAATCTGAAGTCTCCTCCCTGTGCAGACTCACAGCTGTCTGAAAAAGCACAAAGCAGATGAAATGTGACTGGGTGAAAACCAGATGTTTGGTTGCTGCATAAAAGCTGCTCCTCACTCTGCAAACATTTCTCCCTTCTCCTATTTTTTGCCTAATGAGGAAGCTTTGATGTCTCTGAGAGACAAATAATTCTTCCTGGAGGCTGCTGTCTTGACAATTATCCAAGAAATATGTTAACAATGGTGGCATAAAACAATAATAAGGTCCCGACATCTAAAGATTTGTTTCCTTTTAATGCCAAAGGAAGAAGAAAAGAATAGATGGAAGGCAATTATCAAACAGTTAGTTTGTCTCCTACCAAGATCATTTGTTACACACAGAACCTCCATGTTTTAATAATTGTCTCATTCATTTGCAGTTTAGTTATTCTAAGGAGAGCAAATGGAATCAGCGATGCAGTACTCAGGCCATAATTAAGCACAGATACATCAGAGAAGTCTCCTTACTCTTATCATCATGTCATTGTGTACAGGTACTCTGGACCCCAGACGATGAATCATAATGACGGTCATGCTCTGACTTTTTCTCTGGCACCATCATGACGTTGACCTTTGCGGTTTTGTGTAAAATTCATCGACAATTATATCATCACGTGTCCTCCTGAAGATGAACTGGAGTCACTGAAACGTAATGTGATGTCTGTAATCTGTCCGATGCTTTGGTTTGTCATCAGATACCTGAAAACATTCCCATCAGCCTCAGCTGGAGACCTACTTTGTGTTTATCAGCAAATGCTAACTGCCCACATGTGTGCTGGCATCGAGCACGGTAGCACGCTAACATTAGCATCAGCATCGTAGCCTCTGGCACGGCTGTAGACTCTAGTTTTACAGAGATGCCTGAAAACGCGTTTCTCACTCCGGGGTTGTAAAATCTCTAAGAATAACACCCACACACACTGTATTCCCTCTTTTGTTGAGGTTAAGTGGTAAAATGGATAACAGAGGACTGGGTTGTGTTTTTTATGGCAGCATCACTGGCTCCATGACAGCTATAGTGGATTAAATCCCCACTACAATACAGTTAGGGTGACAGCTCTAGAGGTCAGACAAGGAGAATAGACAGACTCTTATTACAGTTGCTGGCAAGCTGAGAGGTCTTGACCCAAATTTAATACGTTTGCCAAAAGGACATGTACATACTCTGTATGAGGAAGTTGTTGGCTGCGCACCTTAACAGCGAGAGCGAACCAAGAATAGATGATAAAGTGATGTCTAGCCTTGTCTGTAATCGGACAAGTGAACTAAAGGGCAGAGATGACAGGTTATTTAAGTGCAAGGACAGTTAAGTACAATGCAGGCAGGCAGCACAGATATTAATCCACTTTCAGAGTGGCCCATAAACGCTACCCAAAGGACCTATGAGGCTGATGAGGTTGATGGAGGGGTCAGCCTGAGTGAATTGTAACACCCCATTGGTTGAACATTAAGGTCATGAGGTAGACCTTGGTACAATCAGATTGTCAAGGATGAGAGGTGCCGGGGGCAACGTTCAATAAAACATGAGAGCAATCTTCTCACCAGGAGTAAAAGTGCTCTGCGGTTCAACTCCAGGCAGCCCAAACAGATTTCCCCTGTGAGCCAGAAGCACTGCAGCTGCTCATTCACCACGGCCGGCAATCCGAGCCGCCATCAAATCGACAGCCGTTGCCAGAAATAGTGCTGAAAATTGGTCAAACTATCATACAGTATCTGACCTCTGACAAAGCTTATCTTGCACAAGAAAACGTATGGAGCTGAGATGATAGTGTCTGTCTGCTCCGGCTCCTCTTTCTGCCTCATTAGTTGCTGATATTGGATAGGTTATCTCAGCTTACAGCACATTTTAAGGTTGTAGCCGACTTACCTTATCCTGAAAATGCTGCAGTGGAAAGGTTACATTTTTGTGAGAATATCACACCCAAAAGTGCTTTTGAATACGATGATTAAATATGCGCCTGCTGCTTCCCCTATATGTCTCCTGTGTAGCAATGAAGGTGTGTCAATGATGGCTACATCCTGAGTTTGTTCCACTGCCTGCTACAGGGCATGAAATGAGCAGACAGATGATAAGCTTCTCCCTCACGCTCTGGGGAACACAGTCAGCCATGATGGATTGAATCATGACGTGCAGGAATCTCAGAGGCAGTAAGTATGTACACACCGACGCCGCCACAGTGTGGACATTGTCTCCGTGTTCAGACGTGGCCTCCGGATTCTTGGATGCAGAAGTACTAAGTGTACGTCTTTCAGTGCCAAGTAAATTCCTGCACATGAGCAGAAACAGCAGCCTAAGTGCTAAAGCGGTAAGTAGCACAGACTGTAAACATCAAACTTCCAAGCCTTCCCCTTCAGCATTCTTAAAGACTCTCTGTGAGACCAGAGGGGCTCTACATCTTAAGCCCAATTTCCCTTTCACTGATAGAGTGCCAAGTTCCAGGAATTACCTGGCGAACTGCGATCAGGTCCAGAGGATTAACAGGAATATTCTCTTCCAGAAGTCAGACTTTTTTCACATCCAGAGGGTGGTTTAGGAAAAGGCCAATAAGTTGATGTCAGAGCTCAACTTTAATTTATGTATATTTCTTTTCGTGCAAGCCCACAACAGCGCGACATGCAGGCTGAGCAGTTAGTCAGCCATGTTATTAGATTTTTTTCCTCTCTTACTGGAGAAGCTGGTGAGCACATGAGGAGTTTTAGGGCAGGCAACATGTCAATCTAACAGCAGGTGAATGGACAGATATGACACCGCACGTAATCACGTTATGTCAAACAAATGATCGAGTGAAATGTGTGAACGTCTAAATATTCAATCAGGAGGGGCTGCAGCTGTGCAGTCGTGCTGCCATCTAGTGCTGCGAGGCTGCAGCCGCTCGCTGCTGCAGGACGTCAGACGGATTCAGCTCTGGACTGCATTCATTTTCCTTTCATTTATTTTCCTGTGAAGTGTGTGTGTGTGTGTGTGTGTGTGTGTGTGTGTGTGTGTGTGTGTGTGTGTGTGTCTCACTGGGGACACTTTCATTCAGTGCACTTACATGTCTGCAGTTAAGGTGATCCCAGAGGGAATCAAAGCGTCGCCCTGGCAGTGTAATTGCTGCGCTCCATCCATTAAACTTCACAGTGTGTGTCTGTGCTCCTGGTTTTCTGATTGGCTCTAATTTGACTCTGATGGTTTGCACTTCAACCACATTGCAACGGAAAAATAAATGCAAAAAATTAGATATTAATCTCTGTTATGTTTCTTCCCAATACATAAAAATTACCTTTAACAAAATCCATTTTGGTACTTTAAGCTGGAGAAATAGACCCTGTGTTAACTGTGATCCACAGCTTTTTTTTATTGCTTTTTTAATGCAATTTTTCTGTGCTTTGAGTAGCACTAATGCAAACTGCTTCACCTCCTTTGCATGGCAAACTGGAGAAAGAAAGACCATCAGACACAAAAAAGAAAAAACAGGATTTTCTCTATTTTGAAGAAATACACTAACAATAATGATAATAAACGTTATTTATATGGCTTGATTCATGCATAAACACACTCATGTTAGTTTCAAAAGCTCCAACATTAGCCCTAATGTGTCCACAGTTCAGCAGTGTGTATTCTTAAGTGCTTCACATCCTCAGAACAGAACCACAGACACTCTGTGGGTCGTTGGCAGTTCTGGTGCAGCAGAGTGAGTCCTTTCCTGGACCTGCGGCAGAACATTCTTTGTCACGTCAGGTGATACAGATGTCACCTGGAGTTTTGTTATTTGCTCTGCTGTCCTCCACAGGCTGCTGTTGTGCCATGGCTCTACCCTGTGATTGACTGTGCATGCAGCTGGATGAGCCACAGCGGGGCAGAGCCACTTATCACTCCAGGAGCAATGGATGACCCGGGAACAGAGATGCAGCCTGGACCGCACACTGTGTCATCTGTTAGCCGGCCGCAGAGGTGAACCGGAGGATGAGAGGAGATGAGCAGAGCTGAGATTTAGAGCCAGCCCTCCTCAAATTATCTCCTCTCCCACCATTGCTCATGCTTTGAAACTTCCTGGAGCCGAGAGCCGCCTGAGCAGACTTTACAACCGGGGAATAAAGGGACAGCTGAAGGATGAGGGGATGCATGCGACGCCATCAGGCACACACTGTTGTGGTTGTATTTCTAATGAGAGTTAGACTCCAAATCACTGGATTCATCAGGTGCAGTGAGTGTCAGGGAGTTTGTCTCGTCAGCACTGATGCAAGGACGTATCAACAGCTCTGCACCAGTGCCAGCTAGACAAGTCTCAGCACGTTTCTTCTCATTCAAGGACAGGAGGCTTCAGTTTGATTATAAAACATCCACCTCACATTCAGGCTTAACCTCCTCTGTGCATTGACTGCAGAGCCACAAGATGATGCACGGGGGCTAAAGAATGAAATATGCAATGACAATAACTCATTTATCCTGTCATACAGTAAAAAACAAGCCTGTTCTTCAGCTGCGAGCCTGTGCAGTGCAGTCAGCTGTTCAGTGTGCTGTGTGTGAGGTAGCCAGCCTCACAGACAGACATGTTTCCAGAGCAGGAGAGCAGAGGGAGGGGTGGCATTCAGTGGAGCTGACAGGTACCTACCTCTCATCCAATGTGATTTATTTCCACGCAGAGCTTGAACGTGGCCGGTGCGCCGGCAGGTCAATTTGGTTTGGGCAGAAGAAGAGTTGTCTGATTGATAGAGTGGGGGCCGGCCATGTTCTCTACGCTCGGCTCCCCCTCCATCAGGGCCCCTGCTATGGCTGATTAATCCTCCGCACACAGAGCAGGGCTCTGGCAGGGATTTTGTGTGTGTGTGTGTTTGGATAAGCCTCCATCTTTGACCTAAGACTGCCTCCTTCTGGAAGCAAGCTGTCGTCTGGCTCGTTTTGGCATCAGTGCATCTTGTTAGTTTGGACGTTTTTGAATGTTTCCATAATAAAACGCCAGGAAAATGATCTGGAGCGCTCCTTACATGCT